>NC_081412.1:58564998-58931525 GCF_030272615.1 Cryptomeria japonica
TCATGAATGGACCAATTATAAAGCCCCTAAGAATAGGAGTCACTGGTGAGGCATGTTAGAAAAGTTGAATCCATTCACTCATCTTGAGTAGGTGTTAGGCTTGAGTAGTGGAGAGTAGTTCAAAACCTTAAGATGTGGAGTCCTTCCTTGTAGGGTCATTTTTGTCATTTGAAGGGTCAGACCCTAACCTTTTGGACTTGTCCTTAGTTGTAAGAAGGCCTCTGCATCAAGTGGTATCAGAGCTTAGGAGTGTATTTTGGACTAGAGAAGAAGACAAGATGTCAGAGGAAGAGGGAACCCAAGATATCCCATCAAAGATGACCAATGCTGAGTTGGTTGTCTTGGTGAAGAAGCAGATGGAAGAGAGCAGAGCAGTCAAGGCTGAAAATCATGCTTTGAGGAATAAAATGGACTAGTTCAAGGGAAAAGTGGAGAGGGGAGAGAGAGACTCTAGAGGAGATGAAGAAAGGGATGAAGAGGAGATACCTAAGCAGGAAGAACTACAGGTTCCTACAGATCAGAGACCCCTGATGAGTGTCCTCAAGTCCATGGAAAGAAGAACAATGGATGTGAAGTTGGATCTGCCAGTGTTTGCTGGTAAGATGGAACCAGATATAGTGATGGAGTGGATAGACTCCTTAGACAACTTCTTTGAGAGTGAAGACATACCAGAGCACCAAACGGTGAAGATGGCCTAGTCCATAATGAAAGGGGTTGCACTAACTTGGTAGAATTTCATCCAAGATGATAGGGTGAAAGACGGAAAGAGAAAAGTGGCTACTTGGAATCTAAGATGCTGGCTTTGGTGAAGGAAGCCTATGTTCCAGTGGACTACAATGTCCAGTTCCATATGAGGAGACATAATTTGAAGAAAAAGGAGATGGACGTGAGTTCCTCTACAAAGGAGTTCATGAAGTTGTGTGTGAAGACTAAGGTAAAGGAGGGTGAAGATGATAAGGTGGTGAGATATCTCAATGGACTGAGATTTTCCATCGAAGAAGATTTGAACCTCCACACCCCGGAGACAGTCCAAAAGTGCTTTCACTTGGCACTTAAGGTGGAGGAGAAGCTAAACAGGAGGTAGGAAAAAAAGAGTAGAGGCAAAGGGAGACAACAAAGAGGGGGAAGAAGTCCTTTCAGAGGCAAAGGAAGTGGTTTTGGATACCAAGGTGAGACTAATCAAGAGGGCACCAAAGGACAGAGCAATTACAACCAAGGAGGAGGCTACAATCAAATAGAGAACTTTAGGGGCAGAAGACAATTCTCTAGAGGAATATCCCAAGGTAGAGGACCTCCTGGATGCTAAAACTATAACCAAGAAGGGAACATGTCAAATAGATGTCCAAAGAAGGCTACAAGCTCCATGGGAGAAAGGAGGAGCAATTTGGTGCAGGAATTTGATTGCCAAAGTGTGGTAAGTGCAAACAACTATCAAAGTGTTAATGCTCCTGATAGCTATGACTACCTTGAAAGAGGAGAGGCCTTGATGATGAGGAGAGAAGTAACACTAATACATTTGCCCTAAAATTTTGACGGAGAAGGTATATTGTGAACAAAATTGATTTTTTTTTGAAAAATTGCCCACATTCGTCTAAATTCCGACGATAATTCAATATATGTTTTCGACAGAGAAGGAATTGGCAATGAAATTTGTGCTCTTTTACAAAAAGTTCCCATGTTCGTCAAAATTTCGGCGACAATGGGCATTACTTAAAAAAAAGAAAAAAGACCAAGACATTTCAAATCATTTTCGTGGCCTCTTCCCATTCTCACATTGCCATCCCAGCAATGTACTCCCACCTAGAGCAAGCATGAACCGTGACCTAGATTGTCTCTTCGTAGTTCCACTTCTGTCAAACCCCAACAATAGAGGAGAGGTTGTGTCATAATGCCACCAGTTTTTTCTGGGTCGAATAGAGATCATATCTATAGAATTTGTTCCACTCGAGTTCTGCTATAAATGAATGGTGATCCCAAGCAAAGAAAATCTCTTCTTCCGCTGCCTGAGAATTGGATATGGATTTTTCCGTAGATTGAAGGCCCGGCGGAAAAGGGATAACATGCGAAAATGGGAGCAATGTCGACTCGTGGAGTAGGGCATTCTCCCGAGTATGAAACGTATGAATTAACATCCTTTTTGGGGAATTTTTTTTTTCAAAAAATAGCTCATATGTTTTGTTTTATGCTCCCACATTTTGCAGACATATCTACCAGGGGCATTCACAACTACAACATCTAAAAAATCTCCCTTAATGTTTTGATTGATGTGCATACCCTATTCCAAGGTTCCAATCTTGGATGTGTACGAAGAGGGTGCTGAAAATGGTTGTGGATTTCGATTGTACACCTACCATGTGCATTTGCCTTAGGGTTTCAAAAATATTTTCAACAAATCTACTTTTTGCATATCGTGGCATTCCATGAGACATCATTTTTGTGAGGAATTTTAGCAGTTTGAATTCCTTGTTCATGTCTTCACAGTATTGAAAGTTTCTAAAGCATTTTAAAAGGTCTATTTTGTGCAATCCCAATGATCATTGTGTTTGACGACTAAAGGCCAATAGGCTTCATTCCCCTTCTTTAATTCATTCATCAGTCACCCGTCTATTTTGCACCTGCAGATAGTGATGTTTCTGATTCTCCGTTGGTGTGGGTGCAGGTGTAAAGCTCTGTCAACATTCTCCAGCCTGTGCGAAAATGGGAGCTTTGAAATGGCATGCTGACTATTTGACAGACTGCCTCACAAAATTTGGAAGTTTTTGAACAAGGTATGAACATCTATCATAGGATAAATAATAGAGGAATTTTGTTACTCATCCAAAATAAAGCCATGTTAGAGTTATGATCTTCAATAAATTCTCTTAGACAAGAGATAAAATTAAAAAACCACATGATTACTATATTAAATTTATTTTCTTATTAAAAATATAAATAATTACATTAGATATATATTCCACATAAAGAAAAGAAATGATGAAAATCATTTGTGTCTTAAATAATGAGATCAACAACTAAAAATGGGAAAATAATATCCTAATTATAACTCCCTAATTAGTATAAGATACTATTTCCAATATTATACTAAGGATAAATATTTAAAAAGTATAATAATTACACTAATGCATATATCACTCTCGTGCCTTCCTTAATTTGATATAAGGTCCCTCTATCCAAATATGAAGTCTCAAGGGAGTTGTATGTGTCAATTATTCAAGCTTCTTCTAAATCTATTCCAACATCTTCTTCCAACACATGTCTTCATGATGGTTGAGGATCTTTAAACTTTGAAAATATGAATAAAAACATTCCTCTAGACATGATTTAAATACCACATTTATTATACACATGGATGCAATGGACATGATTTAGGATGTGTGCAATGAAGTGTGGAGGTTCATGAGAAATATACATTACATTTTTCTGAAGAAGATTTAGGTTTCTATCCTCCTCCTTTGTTGACATCCCCTACCCCATTGTCTAATATATCTATGACTTTTCCAACAACTTTTGATCACAACAAGAGATAATTTTGTATGAGTTTCTTAAAGCCAACTTTATTACTCTCCCCTTGAAAAATTGAAGAAAAAACCATAAACAAAATTAGGACAATCCTTTTTTCAAGCATCATCAACTATTCAACTAATGAATGTCATGATTTGGAGATTAAAATTCAACAACTTATTGTAGTTCTAGTAACATTTAAATAATAGGTGACAATGAGTTATACACTCATCTTATCCCTTCTAAATGACATTTATAACCTATTATGTTTTTATCTTGCTATATGACACTAGTAGCTTAATTACCTATCAGGGGCTCATTGTCATTCATGGTACTACAATTTCATGTGCAATCATACTTGGGAGGCAACGTAATAGCCTAGTTCTTCTTGTCTCTACATTGTGGAGCAAGAATAATAGTTGTCAATTGTTCCTCTTTTTTAAGGATCCACTTTACCTTTGTTGATTTTTATCTTTTATAACTTGATATCCTTTCTTGCATAGAATTGTCCTGAATCCAAATTCTCTCCTTGCTTGGACGTGTGTGTTCCTTGATTAGGACCTATTTCATTATTTTGTAGGTAAATAAACAAAGACATCGACCTCTCCTCTCTACTTATACACAAAATGGCTAATTGAAACCACTTCATATACACAAAATGTCTCCTTGCATTGATTGAGCCTAAAAAATGTGACACCCTTGTTCAACAAGGGTTGATACTCTACAACATGATGCCTATCATTCATGAGCTCAAGGTAGTTTCTTTCACGCTCAATAAAAATATGATCAAAACTTTTTGTAGTTTCACCACCATCATAATATCATTTTGCTATTGTTAACATCATACATCCTCATGCTACGTTGGCAATTCATCGGGCTCTTAAATTTATTCACTTTATATGTTAGTGAATACCTTTAACTTATGAACCTTAAAATAAATAATCATAATGACCCCTTCAGTATCTTGTGTTGAATGAAAAGCCTTCAACTGGATTGCATTGTATAAGAATTTGGTGTGGATCTTTCATTCTTTCCTTGATTCACCATTTTTTATTGTTCCTTCCTACAATTTTGTATTTGAGGTATGTAAAATAGTTTCTCTATAGAGTTTTTTTTATCTCTCTGCATTCTTTTGGTTGCCTTCATTTAAATTATTTAATGTTTCCATAATATCTCTTTTACAACTATCCCTTCCTTTCTTATAGCAATGAGGCATGTACAAGGATCTTTCTTCCTAGCTTGGAATGCATGTATTTTTATTAAGGGTATCTTCTTGGTGTTGAAGGTGCTTATCCTTGATCGCTATCTACCTTAAGATATCATCCTAGAGGTATGTTGACATCTTAAGGGGAGGCATATGAGCTCTTCTTTTTTCTCGTGTTAATTCATTTATGTTATATCCTCAAACTAGAAGTGTTGTGGTACATAGCGCCCCCTACGGCATGGATATTATGTTTTTGAGATTCGTTACTTGGAATAGCATGGATTAATGCTAGTGTGACCATTGTTGTTGTTTACACCTTTGCAAGTGTTGGTTATTATTGTTGTTTGTGTTTTGTGTCACTACAACAAGCATTTTGTAGTATAGTTTTTGGATTGCCTTGCAAACAAATGGTTTTGTTTGTTAATCTTCTCTATCATGCATCACCTAGCATAACACAACTTGCTAGCCAATGAAATCCATGATGTAACATGAATCAACCAACATTACACAACTTGTTAGCTAGTAGTATTCACATTTCTTCTCTTTTCCCTTATCATATGACTAATAGTAAGCATCTCCTTAGTAGACCTAGAAGTCATATCTCTTCTCCTGTGATAGAGTGTTCAAGTAGAATTGTTGGGACTAGGAGGTGCGGATCAACCAGATCCTCCACCTAATGGATCTAGACAAAATGAATTCTTTTAGGATTAGGATGGTACACATAATCTACTATCAAAAGGTTGTCAAAAATTCTTGGGACTAGGAGGTGTGAAATGGCCTACTCTTATGCTTTTCATGCCATCAAAATTTGAGTTTGATTGTCATCATTTTCTTTGCCAAATTATTCACATGTAACTCCTAAATCAATTTCCTACACACAAAATGATGAAAAATAGGTTTGTTGATGGGGGATTTCCTAGGTCAAACATCGGGTTGTGAATTAACCTTGAAGTATAATGTTTTCCTTTTGAGGGAAAGGATATATCTAATCTAAAAATGCTTAAAATTGAACATGATACCTTGATGAATCTTTCTTGAATTGTCACACAAGGTTTTAGGATGTCATGTAGAATGTTGTGCTTTAACTTGAATTCTCCTTCAATGCTTGATGAATGCTTGATTGCTTGTTCACTTGGAATTGAATTGATTTTATAATTAAGAGATCACTTGAATTGTAGGTAGACCCCTTCAAATCATAGAGTAGGCTTCCTTTTATACCTAATATATGTCTTGAAATCATTTTATCATGATGGCATTAAATTAAAGTACTTTCTCTTCTATCTGGTATTGGTGGAGTAGAGGTTGCATTGCATCGACCTAGGATACATATTTCTGCAGATACAACACAAGTTAAATGTATCCTAGGTCAATGCAAAGCAACCTCTGCTCCAGAGATCACCAGAAAATAGAGAAATAACTTTAATTTAATGCCATTAGGATAAAAGGCTTTCAAGACAGATAAATGGTATGCAACTGTATCTATTTGGAATGCATTACCCAAAAAGCGCAATCGATTAGTCTCCTTTGAAAAGAAAGTGGTATAATGAAATCTTTGGGCATAAAATAGATGAAATGCACTGCATACTGCTGCTGCACAATATTTTGGTCGATGATAGTTTTAAAATAGTAAAGGAAGGTGTATGGAACAACCAAATTCTTATCATTATAAACAATGAGTATTTTAAGATCCTTTTATGATGTGTAAGTTGAGAATATTTTATGAAAGGTCCCTAAATGAATACACTTTAAACTGATTTTAGCAATGACTATTGGTTATAGACAAAATGAATTCTTTTTGGATTAAGATGGTACACAAAATCTACTATCAAAAGGTTGTCAAAAATTCTTGGGACTAGGAGGTGTGAACTGGCCTACTCTTCTGCTTTTCATGCCATCAAAATTTGAGTTTGATTGTCATCATTTACTTTGCCAAATTCTTCACACATAACTCCTGAATCAATTTCATACACACAAAATGACAAAAATAGGTTTGTTGATGGGGGCTTTCCTAGGTCAAATAGGTTTGAATATACCTTGAAGTGTGTAATATGGAAGGTTTGTATTCTTAATCTCCTGCCCATTTCTTAATTTAAAATCTTGATGATATCTTTATTAAATATCTCCTTTATTTTTGGAGGTAGACATCTTTAGGAAAATATCTCTTCCTCCCTCTTTAAAATGATCCCTTTAGATCTAATCTAAAAATTCTTAAAATTAAACATGATACCTTGATGAATCTTTCTTGAATCCTCACACAAGGTTTTGGGATGTCATGCAGACTGTTGATCATGAATGTTGTGCTTCAAATTGAATTCTCCTTCAATGCTTCATGAATGCTTGATTTCTTGTTCACTTGGAATTGAATTGATTTTATAATTAAGAGATCACTTGAATTGTAGGTAGACCCCTTCAAATGAAAATGTAGGCTTCCTTTTATACCTAATCATACATAAAGTGTTTGAATTTTTTCTCACACATGAGGCAAGAAATGAGGGGTCATATTTTGGGTCCCAATCACAAGTACCAGGGCACCTAAGGCATCCTAGTCTTGTCAATTTATGATGTGACATGATAAAGTGGGCATCAATGTCTCAAGATCAGATGGACCTTAAGTGATTGTCTCCCTTGCATATGATTTGTTTGGGTGATATACTTCACCATTCTAATCACAAGAATTTTATTAAGTCTCAAATATAGGGATCATAACTTATTAATGATGCAGTGAAAGTCCTTCATGAAGGACTTCTAGAAGTATTTTTGGGTGAGTCTTTGTTAAGTGCAGAGAAAAAAAATTGATGCTTAATGGATTTAAGGAACATTATTTCAAATTGGAAGCCAAAGTTTTGAAGGATGTAGAGAAGAAGGTGGAAGAGAAAAGACTAGAAGTTTTGTTGATTAGATGTGCAACAACACATATCCAACTACAAGAAAGCATAATTTATTTTTTAGAAAATTCTAAAGGATGTAGTGGAAGCATACATGTTTTAAAGGCAATGGCCTAAATATACTAAGGATATTAAGGGTCACATAGATATTATAGCATCACAAATTATACAACTATCTAATACTATAAAAATGAAGAATGATGCAAAAGGAAACGAAAGGCTGTTAGGTCCCCGAGACAACTGAGAGGGGGGGGGGGGTGAATCAGTTGTCAATTAATTTCAAACCCAAAACTAACTTAACTAAACTTAATGCACAATACCGGTAAACCAAACTTTATGCTGGTAAACATTTTTAATAGTTAATTACAGTACCGGTAAAGTTTAATGCACGAAACAGAAAGACAAATAACATCCACAACACATAACACAAATATTTGTACGTGGAAACCTTGTAAGGGGAAAAAACATGTTGGGAAACCTTACCCACAATCAGGTGATACTGCTGCAAAGAGTATGTGTGTACAATATGGAGTCTGCACGTGCAGAAAGGCCAACTGCCTAGAGCTCACTACTTAATAAAAAAATGGGAGTCACACTGACTACAATTGGATGGTTAAATCCAATGATAATGTATTGCTCAAAATAGCATCTTCATATGCTGGATTCAGTACCAGTTAAGCTCTAATTTTCCTTCTTCAAAACCTCCTTGAATCTTGAATGATGTCTGTGTGTATAGCTCTGCTTATATTCACATATACCCTATGTTCTACCACTTATTACATTCCCATATCCATGTCTATTAATCTGACAAGTGATATCTTACATATATACCAAAACCTAAGACCAAATGTGTAGGTCGGCTCACTAAAGATATTAAAATAAAATCATTTACAAATTAATAAATATGCGATGTATCATGTCGGCTCAATGCATTTACAATAATAAAAAATTATCTCCATAACGGTTTGTGCTAATCTTGAATGAATAATGCTTGCCGGTGCATAACCTAGACCTATTTGTTGGTAACAACAAATATGCAAACCCGACTAGATCAATGACCAAATCACCAAAAAAAAGGGTCCAAACAATGTCTTCAACATAACCAAGTAATCTTCAAGTCATTCTTAGTGTCGGTAAACAATATAACCTGTCAGTGAACTAGATACCGGTGACTGTGCATAAGTCACTGAACTTGCCGATGAACATAGCCAAGAATCTCCAAATGTTGATAAGTGTTGACAAGTGTTGACATCAATGACAAAACCAGTGCAACAAATCCAAAATACCAACAATCTCCCCCTTTGGCATTGATGACAACACAAGATGGAACAACTATCTAAGTGCGAAACAAAAATGCAAAAAACCAAAAACCAACAATCTCCAAAAGAGATCATTAACCAGAAATCAAAATATAGATAGAGAGTAACAATCTCTCCCCCAAAGAATAATGTCTCCTCAAAAGATTATGTGTTTTTCCATAGATATCTCTCCCCCTTTGACATCAAATGCCAAAGAAATA
Organism: Cryptomeria japonica; assembly: GCF_030272615.1. Taxonomy (NCBI): domain Eukaryota; kingdom Viridiplantae; phylum Streptophyta; class Pinopsida; order Cupressales; family Cupressaceae; genus Cryptomeria; species Cryptomeria japonica. The sequence continues at coordinate 58,574,108 of NC_081412.1, forward strand.
CAAAAAAGATTCAAACATTTCATAGAACTTATCACAAAATACCAACTTATTAATTTATCCAACTACTCCCTTGAGAAGTAGCTCTCCTCATCAAAGTCAAGAAAAAGATTTATCTATTAATTCTGTCGGTTGATGACAAACATCAATAGTCTAAGTCTCTATCGGTGGGGGTATAAAACCAAGCTTCTCTCTGAGATATTCAAAAGTTTCCTTAGGAAAAGGTTTAGTAAAAATATCTGCAATCTACTCTTTAGTATTCACATAGACCAACTTTACTTCTTTTTCTTCAACATTCTCTTTCAAAAAATTGAATTTGATAGAAACATGTTTAGTTTTTGAGTTAAATACCGAATTTTTAGATATATCAATTACTGCCATATTATCACAGTAAATGGTTATAGGTTCTTTACTTTTTACCTTTATGTTCTTCAACATTTGCTTAATCCATAATACCTGGGTACAATTAGTTGCTACTACAACATATTTTGATTCTATTGTTGATAAAGATGTGCAACTCTATTTCTTGCTCAACCAAGAAATCAATCTACTACCAAGAAATAATGTTCCACCGGTGGTTCTCTTTCTTTCATCTACATCTCCTGCCCAATTTGCATCTGTGTATGCACATAAATCAAAAATTTCATCTTTAGGATACCATAAACCAAGATTTGTTGTGCCTTGTAGATATCGGAAAATCCTTTTCACTGCTGATTCATGATTTTCTTAAGGATTACTCTGAAATCTTGAAACAATACATACTGCATTCATAATATCAGGTCTTGTTTGTGTCAAATATAGTAAACCTCCTATCATAGACTTGTATCTTGTCGGATTAACATGTGTTGATTCATCCTTCAATGATAGTTTATCAGTTGTAGTCATAGGTGTACTTACCAGTTTAGAGTTTTCCATGTCAAATTTCTTTAGTAATTCCTTTAAGTACTTTGATTGACTTATGAATATATATTTGTCAGTCCGTGAAATCTGCAATCCTAAAAATAATTTTATCTCCCCAATCATAGACATTTCAAATTCTTTCTGCATCTTATTAGAAAAGTCTTTACATAATCCATCTTCTCCTCCAAAAATTATATCATCAACAAAAACTTCTATAGCCAAGATTTCATCACTAGTCACTTTGAAATATAGATTGTTGTCAACATTACCTTTAGTGTAACCAATTTTCAAAAGATATTTGTCCAATGTAGCATACCAAGCTCTAGGAGCTTGCTTTAATCCATATAAAGATTTCCTTAACCTGCAAACCATATTTTTTTCATTTGTTAATGAAAATCTATCAAGTTGTTCAATGTAAACTTCCTTTTCAAGATCACCATTCAGAAATGCACATTTAACATCCATTTGATATACTTTATAGTTCTTGTGTGCTGCAAAAGCTAAGAATAATCTGACTACCTCAATTCTAGCTACCGGTGCAAAGGTTTCATTATAATCAACTCTTTCTTTGTATGAATATCCCTTACACACTAATCTTGCTTTGTTCCTGATTACCTTACCATCTTCATTAAGTTTATATCTGAATACCCATTTAGTTCCAATTACATTTTTGTTTATAGGTCAGGGAACCAATGTCCATGTGTTATTCTTTTCAATTTGTTCCAATTCATCTTCCATAGATTGAATCCAATGTTTATCTTCACATGCCTCATTAACTGATGTTGGTTCAATTTGAGAGATAAGACATACATCTTCATTTTCCAGTCTTTCTCTAGTCATAACACCTTAATATTTGTTCCCAATTATCTAACTTTCAAATTGGTTCAATCTTACATATTGGGTTGTTTTTGCTTGTTGTTGTTCTTCAATCACCATGGAATCTTCAAATGATGCTGGTGTGACTGGATCAACATTCTATACCAGTGTACTCATTGTAGGTTCATTTGATATTATTTCTATTGTCAGTTTAGAGTCCATGTAGCTTGAATTACCTCTAAACTGTTTATCAATCTTCACATTGAATTATCAACAATTTTCTGCAATCTCTTATTAAAACATCTATATGGCTTGCTCTTAGATGAATAACCAATAAATATTCCTTCATCACTTCTAGAATCAAATTTTCCAATATACTCATCTCTTCTAATATAACATTTACATCCAAATATTCTAAAATATTTAAGAGTGGGAGTATTACCAAACCATAGTTCATGAGGGGTCTTACCGGTTTCACCTTTGATGTGAACTTTGTTGAATGTGTAAACCGATGTACTTAGTGCTTCTCTCCAATATACATGCAGTAGGTTTTCTTCTAATAACATACTTCTAGCTACATCTAGAATAGTTATGTTCTTTCTTTCCATAACTCCATTTTGTTGGGGTGTTAGGGGTGCTGATAGTTGTCTTCTGGTTCCATTCACTTCACAGAATGTACTAAATTCCTTAGACGTGAATTCACCTCCTTGATCTGATCTCAAACATTTGATTTCCTTACCGGTTTCATTCTCTACCACCACCTTGAATAGTTTGAATTTCCCAATGGCTTCTGATTTCTCCCTGAGAAAAGTAACCCAACACATTCTAGAATAGTCATAAATGATTAGCATAAAATATCTATCTCCTTGTAAGCTTCTAGTTCTTACTCGACCACATAAATCAATGTGAATTAAGTCAAGAGCATTATTAGATTTTTCTAGAATACTTTTAAAAGTTTTTCTAACTTTCTTTCCAAATCGACATTCCTTACATATTGGATTGTGAGGTTTAAAAATCTTAGGCAAATCCCCTACTGCCTTAGTTGTACTGACTTTCACAATGCAATCAAAATTTACATGACAAAGTCTCTTATGCCATAACCAACTTTCATCAATATGTGCAATCAAGCATGCTTTCTCATTGTTATTTAAATGAAAGATATTACCTCTAGTCTGATTACCAGTTGCAATTTCCAAGCCAGTTCTATTCATTATTGTGCATTTACCATTCTTGAATTGTAACTGAAATCCTTTTTCAAGTAATTGACCAACACTTAAAATATTATGCTTAAAACCTTCAACATAGTAAATATTATCAGTATTGTGCTTACCATCAAAAGCTATAGTGCCTTTTCCTTTGATCAAACAAGCTTTATCATCCCCAAATCTTACTAGACCTCCATTGTATTCCTGAAAAGTTAAGAATTTACTTTTATCACCAGTCATGATGTGGCCTCCATAATCAATGATCCATTCATCCTTATCTTCAATTTTAGCTGCTAGGGTTTGCTCTACCAGTTGAACTGAAGGTGCCAGTTGATCTTCTCTTATAGCAACAAAAACCCATCCATTGTCTGTCGGTTCTTCATCAAAATCATCAGTAAGTCCTTCATTAGCATAGTAACATGATTTGTCTCTATTCTTCTTAAATCTGCATCTTTGATATTCAAGGTTAGGCTTATATGTTCTTTTAGCTTCTTCTGTCAATCTTGCATGTCTATCAGGACACCTAGATGCCATATGACCAATTTTATTGCAGTTAAAACATTTAAATGGTGCTTTACCTTCATACTTACTTCCAACTGGACCTTTAGGCATTTTTGTTGCAAATAGTGCTTCAATTTCCTCCACTTCTTCACTCTTTTTTCTGATTTCTTCAAGTTCTCTTGCATAAAAGGATTTCCAATCAGATTTTCTAGATGATGATGATGATGTTGTAGATGATGATGATGCCTTGAAAAGCTAAATCTATCTTAATTGTAGCATTTGGACCAAATTCTTCAAGTTCAAAAGCTGAAAGTTTTCCAACCAAAGTGTCTCTAGATACTGATGTATTAGGCATTGTTCTTAATTCATTTATAGTTATTTCTTTCATTTTATATGCCAGTGGCAAAGCTCTTTAAACTTTAGAAACAATTTCATCTTCACTTAAGGATCCTCCACAACATTGTATATGCAAAACAATTTCATTTACTCTTTCCATAAAAGCAAAAATCCTTTCATCTTCTTCCATTTTCAAATTTTCATACCTGACTTAGAATCATTCTAGTTTTGCAATTTTGACTATGGTATCACCTTCATTCAATGTCTCCAATTTGTCCCAAATAGCTTTAGTAGTAGATCTATCTGATAATCCCATGATTTTCTGATTTGACAATCCGCTCAAAAGTGCTTCTCTTGCTTTGCAATCATTCTCTTCATCTTTAGCCAAGGTTGGTGGATTAGGTTGACCTTAAGTAGGACCAACATAGCCATTCTTTGTAACATCACATATGTCCTTTACAATGCAATTTAGATGTGTCTCCATTCTGATCTTCCATATACCATAGTTGGTTCCATCAAGTTTCAGACTCTCCTTCCTGAAATAGTTACTAGACATAGGATCTCCTCAAGTTGTTAAACTTTTGCAAAAAGAGGACTAGGCTCTGATACCAATTGTTAGGTTCTAGAGACAACTGAGAGGGAGGGGGGGTGAATCGATTGTCAATTAATTTCAAACCCAAAAATAACTTAACTAAACTTAATGCACAATACTGGTAAACCAAAATTTATGTCGATAAACAATTTTAACAGTTAATTATAGTACCAGTAAAGTTTAATGCATGAAATAGAAAAACAAATAAACATCCACAACACATAACACAAATATTTGTACGTAGAAACCCTGTAAGGGGAAAAACCACAGTGGGAAACCTTACCCACAATCAGATGATACTACTATAGATAGTATGTGTGTAAAATATGGAGTCTGCACATGCAGAAAGGCCAACTGCCTAGAGCTCACTGCTCAATCACAAAATGGGAGTCACACTGACTACAATTGGATGGTTAAATCCAATGATAATGTACTGCTCAAAATAGCATCTTCATATGCTCGATTCAGTACCGGTTAAGCTCTGATTTGCCTTCTTCAAAACCTCCTTGAATCTTGAATGATCTTTGTGTGTATATCTCTTCTTATATTCGCATATACCTTGTGCTCTACCACTTATTACATTCCCATATCCATGTCTATTAATATCACAAATGAGATCTTACATATATACCAAAACCTAAGACCAAATGTGTAGGTCGGCTCACTAAAGATATTACAATAAAATCATGTAAAAATTAATCAATATGCGATGTATCATGTCAGCTCAATGAATTTACAATAATAACAAATTATCTCCTTAACTTTTCATGTTGATCTTGAATGAATAATGCTTGTCGATGCATAACCTAGACCTATTTGCCGATAACATCAAATATGCAAACCCGATTAGATCAATGACCAAATTACCAAAACAAAGTGTCCAAACCATGTCTTCGACATAAAAAAGTAATCTTCAAGTCATTCTTATTTCCAGTGAACAATATAACCTATCGGTGAACTAGATACCGGTGACTGTGCATAAGTCACTAAACTTGTCAGTGAACATAGCCAAGAATCTCCAAGTGCTGATAAGTGTTGACAAGTGTTGACATCAATGACAAAACCAGTGCAACACATCCAAAATACAAAAAAGGCTTCAAATAGAAAAATTGTACATGCAACTAAATCCATTGACTAATCAAAAGAACAAAATTAAGAAATGGTTCAATCATCTGAGAGATGTTGTAGACTTGCAACTCACCAGCTACTTAGTTTTTGTGGGTAAGAATTTTTTTTTTTTTTGGTTGTGGTTGTGGTGTTTGTAGGAAAACATTTACAAATTTATATATATTTTCATTATTTAATAGTTTATGGGTTTGTAATGGTTTTAATGTTCTTTCATATTTTTGTATAGATTCTTTATAATAGCTTATTATAGTGATTTGTTCTATTATGGATAATTTTGTGGGTTAGACGGCTTTGTCGTCCGTGCATGAAAGCATTGCATGAGTTCTACTTTTAAAAATTACATGAAACATTTTTAATTTATTTGATTCAGTGTTATTAGAAAAAAAGTTTATCAATGATGTTTCCTTTCTCCAAGAATTGGATCTAGGATCTTTCTATCAAATAATATGTAACATCCAATGACTAAATCTTTTCTTTACAAATGATTATTTTATTTAATTATCATCTAAGAATAAATTAAAATTTATATATGTGCGGAAGCAGAAGATACAAGCTGAAGACTCATGTGCAAGTAAATTTTGTAAAAGAAAGCAAGTAGGCATTATCTTGATGACATGGAAACAAGCTCATCAACTGCCTAGAAGAGAGAAATTGGAGAAAAGAAGAGGAAAGTGTTAAAGGGTGATAAATACATAGAGAGTATGCAATACAAGCAAACAATGTCTAGAGTGTGTGATGTGACATCTCTAATTTATGTTCAGAGGGACTAACCAGTTTTGGAATTCTTGGGAAACCTATTGGGCCATGCTTGGAGTAAATCAATGTGTTCATGCAAGGGCCACCTTTTTTTCTATTATGAGATTGATTCTTTTGCATCGAAGGATATTTGGAAGACAATATCCAAAAATTTCTATAGTGTGGAACCAGAGTTGGCGGACTCGAAGTACTTTTTGGCTTCCAGAAGACCAAGAGGTTATTTACACAATCTCCCAATAAAAGGGTGATTTCAAGCATTACCTCTCCCCCCCATGACTATTCAAGAAGCACTTTCTCAGAAAAAGGAATATTGGCCTACATGGGATCAAAGAAAAAAATTGAATTGCTAGACTGTAGACGATGTGGTGGTATCCTTCGTGAAGAACACTGCACTATAATTGAAAATTCATGAGGGAAACTACAAGATAGTGAATAGAAATACATTCTTGAAAAATGGGAAGAATGGATCTTGGTTTGGGTGGGGCCAGGTCAGGTGGCTCCTCTAGAGGTTGATGAGATAGAAATAATATTAGGATTTGAAAAAGATCACACTCGTGGAACTTCATGTGCAACCAATCGATTGCGTTGTTTGGGTAATGCATTCCAAATAGATACAGTTGCATACAGATAAATGGAATGCAACTGTATCTATTTGGAATGCATTACCCAAACAACATAATCGATCAGTCGCACATGAAGTTCCACGAGTGTGATCTTTTTCAAATCCTAATATGATTTCTATCTCGTCAACCTATAGAAGAGCCACCTAACCTAGCCCCACCCAAACCAAGATCCATTCTTCCCACTTTTCAAGAATGTATTTCTATTCACTATCTTGTAGTTTCCCTCGTGAATTTTCAATTATAGTGCAGAGTTCAATTTTTTTCTTTGATCCCATGGAGGCCAATAGTCCTTTGTCTGATGAATTTCTTCCTAAATAGTCATGGGGGGAGAGGTAATTCTTGAAATCGCCCTTCTATTGGGAGATTGTGTACATAACCTATTGGTCTTCTGGAAGCTGAAAAGTACTTCGAGTCCACCAAGTCTGGTTCTACACTATAGAAATTTTTGGATATTGCCTTCCAAATATCCTTCGGTGCAAAAGAATCATTCTCATAATAGAAAAAAGGTGGTCCTTGCATGAATACATTGATTTCCTCCAAGCATGGCCCAAAAGGTTTCCCAGGAACTCCAAAACCAGTTAGTCCCTCCAGACATAAATTAGAGACGTCACATCACACACTCCAGACATTGTTTGTTTGTATTGCATACTCTCTATGTATTTATCACCCTTTAACACTTTCCTCTTTTTTTCTCCAATTTCTCTCTTCTAGGCAACTGATGAGCTTGTTTCCATGTCATTCAAGATAATGCTAGCTTGTTTTCTTTTATGAAATTTACTTGCACATGAGTCTTCATCTTGTATCTTCTACTTCCGCACAAAAATAAATTATAATTCACGCTTAGATGATAATTAAATAAAATAAGCATTTGTAAAGAAAAGATTTAGTCATTGGATGTTACATATTATCTGACGGAAAGATCCTAGAAAATTCTTGGAGAAAGGAAACATCATTGATAATATTTTTTTTTCAAATAACACTGAATCAAATAATTAAAAAATGTTTAATACAATTTTTAAAAGTAGAATTCATTCAATGCTTTCATGCACTAATGGAAAAGCCATCTGACCCACATCATCTAATACCATCAAAATTCCGATGACAACTAAAGAAACATCTGACAAGGATGTTGTATATCCAACATCACTTCCTTGTCGGACAATTGTCAAGGAGAAAACATAGCATCCATCGGAATTCCAATAGTAATCTGTGTAAATTTTTGGCTGGGGGAGAAAATATAGCCGTCGTCAGAAGAGTTCATAATGTTGTCGGAATTCTGACACAAATGGCATCATCAGAAAGACTGACGACAAGTTTTCGATGGTTAAATTCGTCAAAAGTCCGACGTGGTGTCGTCGGACTACCGACAATTGTCCATCAGAATTTAGGCCCAAATGTACTAGTGTAAACACCATGAAGGTACCTAACAAGGAGCCCCCATATAGAAAGTCTCTTTTCAAGACTACCTACAAGGTAGGAGGAAAGGTATGCAAGGTCTTGATAGACTCCAGGTCTACTGAAAACTTTGTATCACATGAAATGGTAGAGAAGCTTAAAATGAGAAGGTTGCCTCATCCTTACCCCTATAAGGTCTCATGGCTCACCCAAGTTCAACAAGCAGTGGTAGAAGAGCAGGCATGGGTGGAGTTTCAGATTGGATAATACAAGGATAGATTTCTATTTGATAAAGCTAAGATGGATGCATGCCACCTCCTATTTGGGAGACCATGGCAGTTTGATTTGAAGGCTTACCATGATGGGGTTAGAAACACCTATTCAATCACCAAGGATGATAAGGTGATAGAACTTTTACCTCTGATGGAGAGTGAGATAGAATAGAAGGGAAAGGATACCAAAGTGTTGTTGATAGAAGGGAAGTAGTTCATGAAGGAGGTGACAAAGAAGGAGCAGTTTGCAGGGAGGAAAGAAGAAGGAAAAAGGCACATAGACCATGTGGTCAGACAATTACTTGACAAGTACAAAGGTGTCATCTCAGATGGAATGCTAAGATCCCTGCCACCGGTAAGAGACATAAGTCATTGCATAGATCTGATCCTTGGATCTACCTTACCAAATAAAGTAGCATACAAACTTACTCCAGATCATAATACAGAGATGTCAAGACAAATTGAGGAGTTTCTTAAATCAAGAATAAATGGAAAAAGCTTAAGCCCATGTGTAGTACCAACTTTCCTTGCACCCAAGAAAGGAGGCACTTGGAGGCTATGCACAGACCCAAGGGCCATAAACAAGATAACTATAAGGTATAGGTTCCCAATCCCTAGGATAGAGGATTTACATGATTGCTTGGGGAGTGCTAAATATTTCACCAAAATGGATCTAAAAAAGTGGATACCATCAGATTAGAATAAGGCCAGGGGATGAATGGAAAACAACTTTTAAAACCAATGAGGGGTTGTATGAGTGGAAGGTCATGCAATTTGGGTTGTCCAACACCCCTAGTACCTTTATGATGTTGATGAATGAGGTATTGGTGCAGTTCATAGGCAAGTTTGTGATAGTATACCTTGATGATATCTTGAGCTTTAGCCACTCAAGGGAAGAGTACCTCAAACATATGAATATGGTCCTCAAAAGGTTACATGAAGAGAAGCTAATGATAAATTTGGATAATTTTTTGTTCATGAAGGAGGAGATCATCTACTTGGGCTTTGTAATCTCACAAGGTGAGTTGAAAATGGACCAGGAGAAGGCGAGTTCCATATTTGATAGGATTCACCTATCCTTCTCAACACTTCAATAAGTTGATGTTGCTCAATTCCACCATCTCACCAGGCCTAGTTGCTTTCTAGACCTCCATGTCCCTCTAAATCTCTTCTAGGGTTTGATTATTTTCCTTACTAGGGTGTTTGCTTCAGGTGTTTTGATTAGGAACCCTATCAATTCAGTATGCTTGTCAGGTGCTTAATTCTGGCCTCTTGGCCTCAACTTGTCATAATGACCTCCAATTGTTGTGAGATGTTGAAGAGGTGTAGTGAGGTCTTCTAATTTTTTTTTAGTGCATATGGAGTCCATTAATGGGTTGCAACCTTTAGGTTTCTTACCAGTTTCACAATCTTGCCTGGAAAAGGGCTATAAGGAATTAGGCCTAATTAGGCCTCCAAGACCAGTTTTCTAGGGCTTGGAGGAAAATGACTCAAAGAACCCCCCAAAAAGTTTAACTTTTCTTCAACGATACACCCATTCCCAAATTATTTTTGAGGTTTTAGGCCTTGGTCTGACCGTACAAGGTATGAACCCCAAAATCAGGGTTTGTAGGGTTTTAAAGGCCTTCAACCGACAGTGAGTAGACAAGTTGGGGTTTTTCTATCAAATGGATTTTTCAAGGCTCCTCCTTCTACAAACAAGAATTACCTAACCCCATGGACCCCTCCAAACTCAGAAATGGTGATCTTGCACTCACCTCTGCACTCTTCACCACTTTTTCACCTCTTTTTCTCTAGCTGGGTTGCTCCTGGACTTGCCTAGAATGAGGTGACAGTCATATCCAAACACTTATCCATCACTTGAACCTACATATTTACAATGTATAGGAGGTTTCCTACCATTTCCCAACTATTTGTGATGGCAGCACATGTGGGACTCATGGGGCAAACATATTTACAAGGAAATTGCTATATACAAGCCAAAACTGGCTGCTTACAAACTTGAACAAGAAAACACTTATGTATTTAGAAAGTTCTAAAATGAACCAATAGAGAAAGAACACATAAGGGTAACTCAATCCATTTCTAGATCAATGGATTCAATCCATATTCTATTGTAAAATTGAGTAAAACAAGCCAAAATGCTGCCAACAAGACTGAAAATGAGTAGTTTCAGTTGTTGAACTTACAAAAAAAACTTCACCAACCTTGGTAAATGTGAAAGAGGGGGTTTATATAGCTTTCCCACATGTGGAGTCCTTTCATGGCATTGGGAAATCCCTAAATCCACCACTAGCCAATTTCAGGATAAAAGTTGTCATGACAACTTTTTGCAACTTTATGATTTTTCCACTTTTGATCTCTCCAACCTAAGAGACCTATGTCAAGTCATCACATATGAAATTTCAAGCATTTCTAAGACCTGTTTAACCATCTCTAATTCTTTTACCAACTTTTGATACTTTTGACCAACAAAAAGGCCAAATACCTACTCAAACTCACCATTTACACAAAAATGCAAACCTAAGTAAATTGAACTCAACCTAGGCCTACATTGAAAAATTAAAAACTCTTGGACCCTCCTGGAGTCCTTATTCACTACTGACTTGGCTAGGGTCAGTACAAGCCAAAATTTGTAAAAACAAGAAAACTAGGACCTAGGTGCTCCTGCACCATTCTCCCTAACAAAAAGATATCATGTCACCTCTTGAGGAATCAGTGTTGGATCAATTCCAAGCTTCTAGAACTATGAATCCATCACCCATGTAGCCTCAACATCATCCACACCCTGCCATTTAATGAGGTGCTCCCAATAGGCTTGATGCCTAGTCTTCTTGGCAATTCTTAAACTTAACACCTTTTCGGCCTTAGGATTATGCTTGGCTAGTAATTGAAGGTTATGCACATCATTTGAAACCTTTGAGTCACTACATTCTGCACCTTGGACTGGTCCCTTGTATGTAGCCAAGTCTGCTATGTTAAAAATCGGTGACAAACCAATGTCACTAGGTAGATCCACCTTGTATGCATTTTCACCATACTTAGCTAGAATGGCACATGGACCTATCCTCCTCATCTCCAACTTGTTTGGAACTCCTTTCTATAGCCTTGTTTTGTTCAAGTGCACCATAACAAGATCCCCCACTTAAATTATAGATTTCTCCTCTTTTGATCAACTTTTTGTTTGATTTTGCTTGTGTTCTCCTTCAAAGTTGCCTAACGGATTCATGAACCTCCTTCATGGACTGAGAAAAGTCCTCTACATATCCAATTTTGATTGCTGCACTTCCTAAATCCCTCAACTCAAAAATGCCTCTTGGGTGCACACCATAGACTACTTCAAAAGGACTTTTACCGGTAGTCCTATTTATGGTGTCATTGTATGCATACTCATATTGTGCAAGAATTTGATCCCATGTCTGCCCATACTCCTTGGTAAGGCACCTCAATAAGTTTCCCAAAATTCTATTCACCACCTCGGTCTACCCATCTGTTTGAGGATGGTAGGCTAATCCAAAAGAAAGGTTTGTGCCAAGCTTTTTCCATAATATTTTCCAGAAATGACTCATAAATTTGGAGTCCCTACCTGAAACTATACTTAATGGTAAATCATGTATCCTTACTATTTCCTTAAAGAACAATGGAGCTATGTGGCATGCATCATGAGTGGTCTTACACGACACAAAGTGAGCCATTTTGCTAAATCTGTCCACAATGACATAAATGTTGTCATATCCTTGCTTTGTCTTTGGCAAACCTACCACAAAGTCCATGATTATGCATTCCCAAGGTCTACTTGGGATGGGAAGAGGTTGATACAAACTGGCATTTGTTGAAGTACCCTTGGCTTTTTGGCAAACTATGCAAGTCTCCACATACCTCTTCACATCTTGATTCATGCTTGGCCAATAATAGAATCTTTGAACCAACTCTTGAGTCTTATAGACTCCAAAATGACCACTAAGGCTGCCATTGTGTTTCTCTTGTATAAGATTTTCCCTCATTCAGCCTTTAGGCACACAAAGTTGTCCACCTTTGAACAATAGCCCATTTTGCAAAGTAAAATCTGAGTACTTACTATGGAAATGATTTTGATACTCCTTGCACACTTGGTAGGCACTTGAGAAGTCTTCATCCTCTACATACAAGTCTTTAAAACTATCCACACCTATGCTTCTCAACTGGATTTCTTGGACTATCAAGAGCCTCCTATTTAGTGCATCAGCTACCCAGTTTTGCTGCCCTTTCTTGTGCTTAATGGTGAATGTATAGGCCTCCATATAATCCACCCATTTCACATGTTTGTGACTAAGTTTGTCTTGGGAATTCAGTAAACTCAATGCTTGGTTATCCGTGTATACCACAAATTCTTTGGGTAAGAGATAGTGTCTCCATTTTCTCAATGCTTTCACCAAAGCATACAACTCAAGGTCATAAGAGGAGTATTTCCTCTTGGCATCACTTAGCTTCTCACTATGGAAGGCTACTAGTCTTCCTTCTTGGCTTAGGACAACACCTATTGAAGAATTGCTTGCATCACGGTCTACATTAAAAAGTTTCTCAAAACTAGGCAACACTAGTACCGGTTGGGTAGCTATCTTCTCCTTCAAGGTTTCAAAACCTTTGTTTTCTGCTTCACCCCACTGAAAATTTTTCCTTTACTCCACCTCTAATGGTGTCTAACATGGGTTCACATATAGCATTAAATTGCCTAATGAACTTCTTGTAGTACTGAGCTAGTCCATGGAAGCTTCTCACCTCTGTTGCTGTCTTAGGAGTAGGCCATATTGCAATGGCTTCCACCTTGCTTGGGTCCATCTTAAGGTTTCCTTGAGACAATACAAACCCAACATAAACCAACTCCTTCTTGACAAACTCACACTTGTCCAAATTCATGTTTATCTTTTCATCATACAATCTTTGTAATACATCTTGCAAATGACTAATATGTGTTGCTCTATCCTTACTGAAAATGAGAATATCATCAAGATATACTACCACAAATTTACCTATGAAGTCCTTCATCACCTCATTCATGAGTCTCATGAAGGTGCTTGGAGCATTGCATAAGCCAAATGGCATTACAAGCCACTCATAAAGACCTTCAGTAGTCTTAAATGCAGTCTTCCATTCATCACCCTCCTTAATTCTAATTTGATGATAGCCACTCTTAAGGTCAATCTTGGTAAAGTACTTGGATTCCCCTAAACAATCCATTAGGTCTTCTATTATAGGAATAGGGAACCTATATCTTATGGTGATCCTATTTACGGCTCTAGAATCAGTACACAACTAGCTTTCTTTGGTGCCAACACGGTAGGGACAAAACAAGGGCCAATACTCTTCCCAATTTCAATGTTTTTTTGAGGAGTCATTTTATAGGTTGCTTTATTAGGCAAGGATTTTATGGGAATGAATTCTATTTGATGGCTTATGGTTCTTTTAGGAGGTAAGGTGGTTGGTTGTCCTTCACTTACTATACCCTTGAATTTTTTCAACAATTCTTGCACCTCTAATGGTAAATCTTTCTTCTCTTTCTGGTCTTCTTCTTTGGACTTCATCACAAGTGCAAACCCTATACCTTCACCTTCCTCAAGTGTCTTTAAGAACTATTTTTCACTCACCAAAAGAACATTAGGTCCTACTGCCCTTTTTTCACCTTCCTCAAGGATAGACTAAATCTTGAATGTGACTCCATCTTTCTTGAATGAGTATGCATTCTTGGCTCCATAATGGATAGCTTGTCTATAAAATTTCCATGGTCTTCCTAATAGAAGATGGCATGCATCCATGGGTAAGACATCACATAACACCTTGTCCTTATACCTTCCACTGGTAAAATCCACCCATGCTTGCTCATTAACAAGAACAAGTTGTCCTTTGTTCAACCAAGTGACTCTATAAGGGTTGTTGTGAGGTATCCTTTGCAATCTGAGCTTGCTCACTACCTCTTCTGACACAATGTTGTTTGTAGAACCTAAATCAATGATCACTTTGCACACTTTATCCAAAATCTTGCATTTGATCCTAAAAAAGGACCTTCTTTGGCTAGGCTCTTCTCTGACCGGTTCTTTGACCAAATTTCTCCTTATCATCAAGTTGTCACCTACTTCTGACTCTAAGGAAACTTCTGAAGTCTTGTTTCTTGAAGACTCTTCTTGAAGATAGCTCACTCTTCTTTCACCACCATGTGATGATGAGCCCTTCTCTGGACACCTATATGCTAGGTGACCAAGTTGGTTACAATGGTAAAACTTCATTGTTGCAAAGTATGAGGAACCTCTACCTTGGCCACTAGATCTTCCTTTGGAACCACTATTTGATCCCCTTCCTCTATTGAATCCTCCTCTACTGCTACCACTATCTTTCTGCTCAGTGAGTTAGACTCTCCTTGTGTTCTTTGTTCAAAACTTCTTCCACCAAAGCCTCCTCTATGGCCTCTATTGTCTTTTCCTCTACCTCTGCCCCTATTGTTGGTTGAGTCATGTCTTCTTTTCAGTTTTTCCTCCACCTTAAGGGAAAGTTGAAAGGTTTGATGGACTATTTTTGGGCTCATTAGACTGATTTCTTCTTGGATGTTCCACCATAGACCATTTAGGTACCTAGCAACCTTGAGACTCTACTCTTCTACCACATGAGATCTAAGGCTAAGTTTGTGAAACTCCTCCATGTAGCTACTAAAACCAAGATATTTTTGCCTTAATTTCTGCCTCTTCCTATGAATTTGCACTTCATAGTCATCAAGGTGATAGACTTCTTTGATTTTGACTAACATCCCTTTCCAAGAAGAGATAGGTGCTTTGCCCATTTTCTTCCTCTCATCTTGTACAAATTTCTACCATGTGAGAGCAGCTCATCTCATCCTAGACTTGGCTACCTTAACTCTCTAGGCTTCAGTTATTCCTTCACACTCAAAGTGGTTCTCCATACCTTCTATCAATTCTAAGGCCACTTCTGCCTCTATCTTGCCAGTGAACAAAGGCAATCCTTCTAGTGATTCGCCACTCAAGGCCTTCAATTCCTTCAAGAAAGGTTATTGCTCTAGAATAGGGTCAGGTTTAGGTATCTTTTCTATCTCTACCACTTCTTTACCCTTCCCTTCTACTCCTTCCACCTTTACCAACACTTCATCAGCCTTGGTTTCAATTGCACCAAGCTTACTCTCCAGCTCAATCAATTTCTCTTTTAGGAGTCTATTCTCTTGCTCTTGATCATCCACTTTCCAGGCCAACTTTGCATTGGTCACCATTTTGTCTAACTGACTCTCCTGACAACAAGGACATCAACTTTACCAGCCCAAATCTTATAGGCTCTGATACCAATTTGATAGGATTCACCTAGCCTACTCAACATTTCACTAAGTTGATGTTGCTCAATTCCACCAACTCATTAGGCCTAGTTGCTTTCTAGACCTCCAAGTCCCTCTCAATCTCTTCTAGGGCTTGATTCTTGTCCTTACTAGGGTGTTTTCTTTAGGTGTTTTGGTTAGGAACCCTATCAATTCATTGTGCTTCTCAGGTGCTCAATTATGGTCTCTTGGCCTCAACTTGTCATAATGACCTCCAACTGTTGTGAGATGTTGCAAAGGTGTAGTGAGGTCTTCTAACATGTTTTTAGTGCATATGGAGTCCATTAATGGGTTGCAACCTTTAGGTTTCTTACCAGTTTCACAATCTTGCTTGGAAAAGGGCTACAAGGAATTAGGCCTAATTAGGCCTCCGAGACCGGTTTTCTAGGGCTTGGAAGAAAATGAATCAAACAACCCCCAAACAAGTTTAACTTTTCTTCAATGATACACCCATTCCTAAATTATTTTTGAGGTTTTAGGCCCTAGTCTGACCATACAAGGTATGAACCCCAAAATGAGGGTTTGTAGGGTTTTAAAGGCCTTTAACCGACAATGAGTAGACAAGTTAGGGTTTTGCTATCAAATGGATTTGTCAAGGCTCCTCCTTGTACATAAAAGTCTTCCCCAACCACATGGACCCCTCTAAACTTAGAAATGGTGATCTTGCACTCACTCTTGCACTCTTCACCACTTTTTCAACTCTTTTTCTCTAGTCGGGTTGCTCTTGGACTCGCCTAGAATGAGGTGACAGTCATATCCAAACACTTTTTAGGAACTTTAACTTGCATATTTACAATGTACAAGAGGTTTCCTACCATGTCCCAACTAGCCGTGATGGCAGCACATGTGGGACTCATGGGGCAACCATATTTACAAGGAAATTGCTATTTACAAGCCAAAACTGGTTGCTTACAAACTTGAAGAAGAAAACACTTATGTATAGTATTTACAAAGTTTTAAAATGAACCAACAGAGAAATAAAACACAAGGGTAACTCAATCCATTTCTGGATCAATGGATTGAATCCATATTCTATTGCAAAATTGAGTAAAACAAGCTAAAATGCTGCCAACAATACTGAAAATGAGTAGTTTTAGTTGTTGAACTTACAAAATAAACTTCACCAACCTTTTATAAACATGCACGAGGGGGTTTATATAGATTTCCCATGTGTGGAGTCCTTTCATGGCATTGGAAAATCCCTAAATCCACCGCTAACCAATTTCAGGACAAAAGTTGTCATGACAACTTTTTGCAACTTTATGATTTTTCCACTTTTGATCTCTCCAACCTAAGAGAGCTATTTCTAGTCATCACATATGACATTTCAAAAATTTCTAAGACCTATTTAACCCTCTCTATTGCTTTTACCAACTTTTGACACTTTTGACCAACAAAAAGGCCAAATACCTACTCAAATTCACTATTTACACAAAAATGGAAACCTAAGTAAAATGAACTCAACCTAGGCCTACATTGATAAATTACACACTCTTGGACCCTCCTAGAGTCCTTATTCACTATTGAATTGGCTAGGGTTAGTACAAGCCAAAATTTGTAAAAACAAGAAAACTAGGACCTAGGTGCTCCTGCACCAATATTGTCTTGGCCTACACCTAAAACTGTGAATGATGTTTGGTGTTTCCATGGTTTAGCAACTTTTTATAGGAAGTTTATAAGGGGATTTAGTCATGTTTGTGCACCAATGCTTGACACCATAAAGGGAGGACAAAAGTGCAGGTTTAGTTCGACTAAGGAGGCATATGACTCATTTGAAACCTTAAAGAAGAAAGTTGCAGAACAACCAGTCCTTGCCCTACCAGACTTCAACAAGATATTTTAAGTGGAATGCGATGCAAGCCACATGGCTATTGTGGAAGTACTCAGTCATGAAGGAAGGCCAATTGCCTTTTTTAATGAAAAGATAAATGATGCCAAGAGGAGATACTCATCCTATGACTTGGAGATGTATGCTTTGGTTCAGTCATTGAAGAAGTGGAGGCACTATTTATTGCCTAAGGAGTTCATAGTTTTTACTGATAATCAGGCTCTAAGCTTCATAAAAGTCAAGAGAAGTTAAACCACTGGCACATGAAGTGGGTAGAAACCCTACAAGCTTTCACCTTCAACCTCAAGCACAAAAAGGGGGATAGGAACAAAGTTGCAGATGCTTTGAGTAGGAGTGTTTTAACTATCAATCAAGTCAAGATGGAAAGTGTTGGCCTTGACTCCTTGAAGAACATGTATGATGTTGATGAAGAATTTGGAGAGATCTACAAGGTATGTGAGTCTTTTGGTGACCAGTATCATGCAAATTTTTTTGAGTTTTTGATCCAATAGGGAGTGCTATTTAAAGGTGGACAGTTGTGTATTCCTAAGTGTTCAATGATATTGAATATCATTAGGGAGAAGCATTGTGGAGAAATGGCAGGTCATTTTGGTCTTGACAAGACTCTTGACCTTGTGAAAAGACATTACTAATAGTCTAAGTTGCAAGCAGATGTAAGGAAGTTTGTGGAGACATGTGTAATCTATCAAAAAGACAAGGGAAAATCCACCAATGTAGGCTTGTAACAACCTTTACCCATTCCTTTTAGGCCATGGGAAAGCATAAGCATGGATTTTGTGTTGGGTCTGCCTAGGGAAAGGAGGGGATTTGACAGTGTCTTTGTAGTGGTGGATAGATTTAGCAAAATCTCCCATTTCTTACCATGTAAAACCTCTTGTGATGCCTCATATGTTGCAGACTTGTTTTTCAAAGAAATAGTCTGGATACATGGGTTGCCACTAAAAATAGTTTCAGACAGGGTTGTGAAGTTCATGGATCATTTTTGGAGGACCCTTTGGAAGAATATGGGAACTGACCTAGCTTTCTCATCAGCCTACCATCCTCAAATAGATGGGAAAACTAAAGTTGTCAATAGGTTCTTGGGGAACCTATTAAGATGTTTGACAAGACAACATGGAGAGAAACAGGACAATATACTATCATAGGCAGATTTCTCATACAATGACACCATAAATAGAAGCATAGGGAAGTCTCATTTTCAAATTATGTATGGCATCCACTCAAGGGGTGTATTGGAGTTGAGGGATTTTCCCAAGGAAGATTCCATTAGTACAGATGGTGAAAGTTTTGCATCAACCATCAAGGAGGTCCATGACCAAGTGAAGTCTCATCTCCAACAATCTGTAGTGAAGTACAAGGCTTATGTTGATAGGAAAAAGAGGGATGTGCAGTTTAGTGTTGGGGACTTGGTATGGGTACATTTGAAGAAAGAGCGACTCCCAAAAGGTAAGCACACCAAGCTCATGTAGAGGAAGATTGGACCATGTCAGATTTTGAAGAAATGTGGACAGAATGCCTATGAAATCCAACTTCCTCCTGATCTTGGATTGTCACCCATTTTCAATGTGTGTGATCTTACACTTTTCAAAGGTGATAGCAATGAAGTGGAGGAACCAATGTAGGTTGCAATAGATGATGATATTCCAAAGAATGATTCATCAAAGTTCAGCAAGATTGTAGACACTAGAATCACAAAGAGGACAAGGAACAAGGATTACATTGAGTATTTATTGGCTTGGAAGAACAAACCAGAATCTGAGGCAGTTTGGGTGATAGATAAACAAATTTCCAACCATGGTGTAGACCTCCAAACTCTGATCTCAAGTGGGCTTGAGATCTCTTCTCTCAGGAATTATGGTGCAGGAGCACCTCTTCAACAAGAAAATCATGACTCTGAGGATGAGTAATAGGATCACAGTGTTTGTATTAGTGTCTTGTGTTTATGCAAGTTTCATGTATTCAATAAAGACCCCACCATGTAAACCCATGTCACTAATTAGGCAATTTGATAAGCCAATTGGGACAATGTGGTCAATTGGGGTAGTAGAATGTTTGGTTTTGTGTTTTATAGGTTTGTAGGATGTTTTAGGGGTGTTTGGTTGATCCAAGTGTGTGGATCCCAACCTTAGAGAGTTTGACAACATTTTATGCAAAAATGCAACTTTTCAAAATGCGGTTGATGTAAGCCTCTCAATGGCTCCAACCTCTTCCAAATTTGGTTGGAAACAATTGGAGAGGTCTATTAGCCTTGTGGGAATAATTACCAAGGTGGGTGATGTTGTGATTTGAATTTGGAAGCAATAAACACAAACAAGATTGAGTTTTCCCAAAAATTCTGAGCTTGCAGAAGTTGTACGATCTTGTACGAAGTGAATTGAGTCACACCATTCATGGAGTAGATGAAGGAATGAAATAAATTTTATTTTGTGGTGGTCTAAGGATTTTATTATTTTTGTGTAGTGAGAACCCTCCATTTTTCTAACTGTAGCTCAGAAAGTAAGGGTTTGGCTAGGGTTTTAGCCAAAAATGGCCATATCTTGCATTCTAGTCAACTAGAAGTTTCTTCCTTTGGTGGAGTGCAGGATTGGCCTATTTATTTTAGGATTTTCATGGGTTTTTGGAGGGGAGACTTGGTTGCGAGGAGAAAGAAGAAAAACTAGGTAGGCATCTCTATGTGACTACCTTGAGCAAATTTAGGACAGTCATCATAAAATCTGATAGCGGTTGATTTCAAGCATGAAACCCTAGAATTAGAGGTTATTCACCATTCCTCACATTCTCATAATGTTGGTTTGTAAATTTGGGATACCGGTAATTGGGGTTGCTTTGTAAATTAGGCCTAATCACCCTAATTAGGTCTCTAGGCTTCTAAGGGGTTCAAACCCTTAGGTTGCAGATCTTGCCAACCCATTTTGGGGTTGATTGTAACTCCCAAAAGGGTATCTCGAATGGTGAGTATTTTTTCAGAGTGTGTGGAATATTTTTGAGTTAAGGTCAATTCTCTCGCTAAATAGGGCTACTAGCCTAGGGGGTAGGTTTCTAAAGGAGGTATAAGGACTTGAAGAAAAAACCCTAAACCAATACTTGGAATAGTCCTTAGTAGTCATGAATGGACCAATTTTAAATCCCCTAAGAGTAGGAGTCACCAATGAGGCATGTTAGAGAAGTTGAAGTTGTTTACTCATCTTGAGTAGGTGTTAGGCTTTAGTAGTGGAGAGTAGTTGAAAACCTTAAGATGTGGAATCCTTCCTTGTAGGGTCATTTTTGTCATTTGAAGGATCAGACCCTAACCTTTTGGAATTTTACTTAGGTGTAAGAAGGCCTCTTCATCAACAAAGCCACCAGTGCAAGTGAGGAAACTATAAAGGATAAATTATCAGAGGAGAAAAAAAGGGAATCTGGCAGGGAACCAGTAGTAGGTCCATCATTGTTGTCAATTGACACCTTGTAGGTTGAAAATAAAAACATAATAGAGATGAGTCCTACTAAACTCTTGTTGATGGCATCATAAAAACTAATGAAGGAGGGATGTACAGATAAAGAGGTTATTGACCAATCAATCACTTTTTTACACAAACTTGTCCCGAAGTGCGAGATTGACAATGAAGTGAGCCCATCTAGAAAGTTTAAGACAATTAATGAGCACATTTCAAAGGATTTTCAATCCTTACAACATATTTCAAACCGGAAAGTATTGGAGAGGTTCACTTAGGCTAAAAGAGATGCATTTGATCAGGTAGTTGAATTTGAGAAGAAGAAGATTGATGAAAATTTGAAACTGATAGATAATTATTTGAAGTAGTGTACAAATATTTATAGGGTATGTTGTAACACTGATATACTTACAACTAATGTGGATAGGAAGATAAAATAATTTCAAGAGAAAATTGCAAATATAGCTAATTCTTTTGATAAATTGAATTCATTGACTACATCCATTGATGGTCAAATTTTGATTTTGGAAGCCCAAATTTCTATTCTTGAGAAGGAAAGAGACAAAATTATAAGAAGAGCCAGAAGTTTGAGAGGCTTGGTAAGTCCCTAGTTAGATTCATTCAGTGTACATAAGAAAGAATGTAGGGATATGGTGGGAAAGCCCACACTAACAGAGGTAAATGAGAAAGAGTCATTTGCACATATATTAAGTGGACTTGTATCTATTTCTGACACATTCAAAATTGGTTGGGATACCTATCTTGAGCTATTGAACAAGGCTTATCCAAAAATTTTGAAATTGGTTAAGCTTCGATAAGATATTTTTGGGATATTCATT
Source organism: Cryptomeria japonica (assembly GCF_030272615.1). Lineage (NCBI taxonomy): Eukaryota > Viridiplantae > Streptophyta > Pinopsida > Cupressales > Cupressaceae > Cryptomeria > Cryptomeria japonica. The sequence goes on from NC_081412.1 coordinate 58,596,099, forward strand.
GTACAGTTTATTTTGGATCTTTGACATTTTTTTTAAAGAATTTTGGATGACATTTATGTCAGAGGGGGACTGATATAGATGTGAAAAATAATATAAGGAGTTTTATACATTAGGGGGAGATATGGAGATATGGAGATGTGGAGTATTTTGCATTAATGAATATTTAGCTCGGGGGGAGGAGGCAGGATGAAACTGACAGATGAAACCTTGACCATTTTTCACATGAGTGTTGCCATCAATTCCAAAGGGGGACATTTTTGGCAATTGACACTCAATTGGTTGGTTTCACTATGTTGTCATTGATGGCAACATGGTATCTTATTTCGACATCATATTTTGGTTTAGTTGTGTATCGGCAGGCACTTTATAGACACTACACTAGCACCGACACTGACACTAGCAGGATAGAATGATTTATTTGGTTACCAACAATGCAGGCCAACATGGTTTAGAATATGGTTATCGGTATTAGAGGATGACATCTCTTGGATCCAAAATCATCAATTGTTTTTATATTTATGCAGTTATGTTATCTAGCTGATATGTAATTTGATATTTTATATATCTTTGTAAGCTGACATAAGGCATGATAAGTTGTACAGTGTATATAGGTCAGTTGGATTAGATCATTTTAAAAGAAGTTGATGATGGATATGAAAATGAGATATAATGCAAAACATATAAGAGAGATTATGTATGTGAGGATATTTATGTAAGGGTTATTCTGACAAAGGGTTTAGGGTTTCAGACCGGAACAGACAGAGCTTAAACCAAAAACTGTATTCTGGCATAGAAGATGTTATCTTAGTAGTTCAACACTTCTCTGGATTGCAGTATGGATTTATATGTAGCTAGTGAGGCTCCTTTTGTGATTGAGCAGTGTGCTCTAGGCTGTAAGCCTTCCTGCAAGTGCAGGCCCATTATATTTTGTAATATCTCTTCATATGGCCAGTGTATTGATATTGTGGGTCACAAATCCCACTATGGTTTTTCCTTTTTGAGGTTTTCCATGTATAATTTTGTGTGTTATGATTCTCATTTATGTGATTAGCTTATTGGTTGCTTTACTTATTTCAATTCTATATGTACCAATATACCAACTGGTGTATGCATGTTTTAATAAGGCTAAAATTGATCATTCTGGTAGAACACTGATTCACCCCCCCCCTCTCAGTGTTATTGGATTCCGACAGTATCTCAATGTGGTTTTTCCTCTAGTGATGACCTAGATTTCTTCAAATCTATATAGCACTCTGATTATCATGAAAAATTCATTGTAATATTTTGAAATAGAATACCAAATTCAATGAGAACATTCTAACATGAAACATCCTTAGTGGTAGCATTAACTGCTCCTTGTAATCAACCTCTATTGACAAAAGAGCATTTTCAAACTGCTTCTTACTCAACCAACAAATTGGATGAAAACCAAGTGAGAAGAAATATCCTAAAGTAGACTTGCAATCTTGAGAAACAGTTGCCCAATTTGAACCTATATATCCCACCAAGTCAGTATCCATGCCTACTGCATACCGAATTGCATAATTGTGAGTACCCTCTCACTTAGCTTCTTTCCAATGCAACTTATGTGGCTTGTGCATATCCAGAGACCATACCCACAACATATAAAATTTGAATAAGACTCCCAAAAATCTATCTGTATAAAGTGCCATAAACCAAGGGTGAAGACACTTAGCCTATAGTTTGACCCCTGACAAAAATGGAGTCGATGCAAGATTATAGTCAACCATTGGCCATTTCTCCTAGAACCCATTTTTGTGGCACCAACCACTATATTATTGGCCTCCAAATGAACATTAAGATTTGTGGGTGTCATTTCATAGATCATATACTACAAATGGTCTCTTGATTTGAATGGCTATTATATGAGTTTTGTATTGTCACCTTCTCCAAAACTCTTCAACTAAAATATGATTTTATCCTCTACACCATTCTCTGCCAATAATGTAATATTAAAAGAAGCTTCTTAAGAAAATGAGAGGTCTCCAAATGAGGGACCTAGTAGAGGAAATGCGACCTTCACATACTTAACTTCCTATAATAAATTCATGTTCTTCTTTGTGGCTGACCATGGGCTGAACCTTATCTTCTGCATGTACTCAACCCCTAACTCCACTTCCTATCTGATCTCAGCTTCAATCCATCCTGTATGGGAAAAACATATCAAGTGCATACTTGGATTGTCCAAGTAAGATACTTGAATATGTCTTAGTGATCTCAATCCCTAAGAAGTAATGCAAAAGACCAAAGTTTGACATAAAAAATATATCATGTAGAGCAATTTTCACTACTTAGATGATAGATGGGTGACTCCCTATGATAAAAAGGTCATCAACATAGGGAACCATAATTGTGAGAGTTTCATCTTGTTGTAGAATGTATACATTCAAGGATTAGAATAACATTGAGTGAAACCAAATATCAAGATGAATGATTTCATCTTGGCATACCAAACTCGAGGAGTCTGTTTAAGGCCATCATGACTTTCAAAGTTGACACACAAAGAATGGATCCTAAACAAACTCCTATGGCTGATCCATGTAGATTTCCTCTTGAAGGTCATCATGAAGAAAGATAATCTTCATATCCATTTGATGAATTTCCTAACAATGGGTTGCAACTATAGGTAGGACAATTCAAATGGAATTCATCTTGGCAATTGGTGCAAAAGTCTCAGAGTAGTACGTGCCTAGGAATTTGAGAGAATCCTTTAGCTACCAAGTGAGCCTTATGTTTATCAACCAATTCATTTGCTACAATTTTTTTTTGATATATCCACTTGCATTGAACAAGTTTCTTTCCCTTAGGAAGAGGGACTAAATCTCATGTGTGATTCCTTTCCAAGGAATTGAACTCTTCTTGCATTGTAGCATCTCACTTGGGAACACCTAAAGCTTGTTGAAACGATTGAGGATCAAAAGATGAAGTAATGAAGAGATGTGAAGCCAACTAAAACTATGACCTTTCTTTTCTTATATTGATGGATCACCCTACCAATCACCCACTTACTCAAATGTTTGTCAAACCCAAAGAAGCACTAAGGATAGAGAGTTTGGGGGAGAATCATCAACCTTTAAATGATAAATCTAAAAGGAATGTGAATCCTCATCATCACTATTGTCATCTGAAGTGGAGGAAGAAGACTCATCATCAAGATTACGAGGGTTAAGATCCTCTAAAGAACTATTGTCAAGATGCAATCAATATCTCCAATGTGATGGTGGATGGAGAAGTGGTATGAGAAGAACTGGAATAACTCTCCTCATTATGATAAATCCTATCAATGAACAACTCATTAGTGGTGGAATGGAGAGGCCTATACCCTTTGACATTATTTGGATACCCAGTAAATATGCAAGGTTTTCTCTGTTGATCCATAGACTTGTATTTGTCTACAATAATGTGGGCCTATGCAAGAGAACCAAAAACTATGAAGTTCTTAACTATGGGTTTTAGCTATTCCAAGTTTGAAAGGGAGTTACCCCCTTCACAAATTTGTGAGGGACTCGGTTCTAGATTTAACATGCATAGTTGATGACCTCTACCTAGTATTGAGGTGCCAAATACTTGGAGTGAACCATACAATTAGCCATCTCCTTCAAGGAGTTGTTCTTTCATTCTATGACAACATTATGCTAAGGAATCCATAGAACTATGTGTTGCATGTTAATACCTTCTGAAGCACAAAATTATTCAAACTAATTATTAACATATTCATCCCTATTATTTGTATGCAGAATCTTGATGAACTTTCTATATTGTTTCTTTACAAAATCTTTGAAATCTAGAAAATTCTCAAAGATCTCAGTGTTTTGCTTTAGAAAGTAAACCCATGTATATCTAGAAAAGTTATAGATAAATGTCAAGACATATATAGTCTTGCTAAAGGATGGTTGTAGAAATGGTCTTGCCAAGTAATTGTTTCCAAACTCCAATAGTTGTGCAGATCACCATGCTTTTCCTTTATCATACTTCTCCTTAGGATGCTTATCAAGAATGCATCCTTGACAAAATCCATCAGAAAATCAAATCAAGGGTAACCTTGAAACCATGTCCTATTGACTGAGTTCTTGCAAGTAACGGTAGTTTAAGTGGCCAAATCATTGATGCCAAAAATAACTCACCTCGTCTGAATGAGTAATATTGTTGAAGGAGAGTTAAGAACAAAGTTAAAAAATTAATACACTCTAGATCGATGGTCCACTTTTCCCATAGAGACAATAGACCTATTATGTATTTTATTTATACCACTTGTAAAGGGGAAAGATTGATTTGGCAATTTGCAACTTAGGAGGAGAAATCACCAAATCAATTTTCCCTTTGGAGGAGAAGGATTTTCTTTACATTCAAAAGAGGGGAGGAATCCACTAGATTCAATCAAAAATAAAATAAGGATTAAATACTAAGTGGATTGATTGATTATGATGTGTTTTTCCTCTTTTGTAAGTTGAAATGCTAATTTAGAGTAAAGTGTTGAAATTGAAGGTAAAACTGTGAAAATATTGAGCTATAGGTTTGGGATTCAGTTGTGCACTTGGATCTGAGTAATATGAGTTGATTTAGATCTTCCTTGTGAAAATGCCTCAAAAAGTCAGGAATCGTGGCGCTTCCTATTGGTCCTCCAAATTTTCTGCACGTCAAAAAGGGTTTATCTGTCTCTATGTCTGAAGCTTATTTCTAAAAGTACAATTATGCACCTATTTCCTAAACATAGAAAGAAGGGGAATAAGGTTGGGAATAGGGGTTTGCCTAAGTCAAACCCCAGTTGAGGAATAAACCATGAATGAAATATTGTAAATGCTTGAAATAAAATGATGGAAATGTATACCTTCAGATCTGCAATGAATGATGATGATACTTTGATTCTTGAATGTTATCACATATGTTGCATGAAATGACATGAACATGACAAAACCCTAACAGACACATGCTTGCAAGTGATTGATGTAATATTGTTTCATAATGGATAAATGAAGAATATTTAGCCTTGAAGACCTCTAGAGGTGCTTGACGATGAATGTGTTGGAATCAAGGATCACTAAGAGGGGGGGTGAATCAGTGATCTACTGGAAAATAATTTTTTTGACTTAATCTCAAACCATCGGAAGCATATGAAAGAAAGTAAAATGCAGAAACATAAGATAATCAACCACAAAATCATAATACCGGTATTTTTACGTGGGAACCCAAATGGGAAAAACCAAGGTGGGATTTGAACCCAACAATATTATTCCACTATGGCCAGTAGAAAAACAATATTACAAAAGGGGAATGCACTTGCATTTAGGCATACTGCCTAGAGCTCACTACTCAAGTACAAATGGATACAACCTGGAGGAAGGCTCACTGCCTTACGATTGATTATGAATTGGTTAAAACAAGTATTGAAATAGTAAATAACATATTACTATGCCAAAAATTAGTTTTTATTAAGTGCGAAATGATCTGCTACAACTGATATGCTTATCTACTTTGTTCTGCTTTGCAACTTCTCACTGAATCAACCAAGATTAAAATGTGCATGTGAAACTATGCTCAATCACTCCAAAATGGTCTATCACATCACATCACAAACTTTTTGCATCATCCAAATCAATTTTATACATATATCCGGATCAACAAGATTAATCTCCCATAGGTTGGCTTCCAAAAGTTGCATAATACACAACATGAAATATGTAGCTGTAAGTTGGCTCCAATATTTTCAAAAAATTTGTACTAGACCCAAAACATATTATCACACACTCCCTATAGGTCTCACATAACTAGACCAAACACAATCCCGACCACCAAAATTAATTTAAACAATCCAGACACACACTGCATCATCAAACATGAAGAATACTCTGCTTTGCTGCTCTAGGATACTAAATCTTCAAACAAGTGACATAATCAATACCGAGGGTAGATTTGCATGATAACTAGCTTTTGATACTTAACTAATCAACCTTGATCACAAAAACCAAAATCTACTTCACCGAAAAATAAAAGTGCTCTCAAACCTATACATTGAGCTTCACCAAGCAAACTAATCATAGAAGCCATACTCTAGATTACTGGTTAACCAAAACTTCATATTGAATCAAATCAATAGGTTGAGTTGCCATCAATGACAAGTCCTAAGCATCTGTTATCATCAAATACTGGCACTCTTCACCAGAGCGTCACTAGAACATCAAATGCCAACAAAATGCTTCAATGCTTGGATGCTTGATTGCTTGACTATAGTTATCCTTACCTTATCCTGTTATTATGTTCTCCTATTCTATCCAAATGCGGGGGGAATACCTCCTTATATACTTGCCTATCATCAAACATATTGATTTTTTGACATAGGATGACATGAAGAAGTAAATGGTGCTCAAATTTGAGATGGGGATAAGGGTCCAAATTAGGCCTCAATTAAGGAGGACCATGGCATGGTGACATGGTCCCAATGAGGACCAAAGCACCATGCCTTAGTCCTACCCCAAATTGGGCCAGGGTTAAGGGGTCCCAGCAAGGTAAAATATGAAGATGTGATGTTTATTGCATGGCAGAGGTACAAATAGGTCCCGATCACATATGAGGATGATAACACTAAAGCGAGGGCCTCAAAGACAATCAAAACTGCAAAGGGTGCAATTTTAGGACACTACACCACTATATCTGGTGTGAAGTCAATTCACTTGTTGGTACAGGTGTGAGTGATTTGATAAACTAATAGGAGATTAGTTGATAAATATGGAACACAAAGAACATCCAACAATGTTCCTTCACCGACATCAATATACCCTCTCCCATGAAATTCAATAGGCGTGTCATGACCCATTAGGATGGTTGGCATAGAACATGAATCAAAAGAGGTTACATCATCTTCTAAAGAAACCATGTGGTGTAAATCACACAAGTCAATGATAGAAGAATTTGGCTATGAAGAAACAACAACTAGGGCCTTACACTTTCCTTTCCCCTTACTCTTATTTGTGTCCTTAGAATATCCTTTTGATGAACTTTGTTTGATTGAATTGAGCACCTTGCTATTCCTTTTCTAGAAGATGAGAAAAGTGATCAATTTATTTCTTTAAACATTCACGTTCATCATGTTCATTCCTCTTATAGTAAGGACACTTGACCTTCTCCTTCTTATATTGTTCACCTTTTGATGAAGAGGTTTGATTATCTACTTTTGAAGTAGCAAATTTTTATCTTTCTTCTTCTCTCCTTGGTTCTTTTGTTTCTTATCTTGCTTACTAAACACTTTCTATTATTTTGTGCCTTGATTTATAGCTAAGGTATGTGACTTAGAGGGTTTGATTATACCCATTTGAACCAATTTTTCCTACTCCCTAGTGACATTTGCAACAAATTCATCTAGAGAAGGCCTTTTAAATTCAGCACCTAGGGCACATTTTGTAGCATAAAATGCAAAAATAAACAATGAATAGTTAAGACTTAGCTTAGAAAGAATACTGAATATCAATTTCTTATCTTCTTTCTTAATTCCACACTGTTCCAATTACAATCTTGTAGATTTTAGTTTTGTGAAGAAGCCTTGTATAGTGTCAAAATTGGTTGAACTCAACCCTATGAGTTTATTCTCCAGCTGATGGCCTCTTAACTCATTATTCTTACGAAAGAGGTTTTCCAAAGTTGTCCACACTCCATTTGATGTAGTGGAAGATTTAATGTGAAAAAGGTTAGGGGAAACTGACATGCACAAAGTACCAAATACTTCATCACATTTGTTAAACCATTTTATTTTTTCTGCAACATCTTGAGGTTCAATTTCAAGTCCCATTGTAACATGATGATATCCACGTATTTTTAGATATATTATCATATCAAATTTCTATTCAAAATATTTATATGGTGTTAAAAGAGGAACTATAGATACATCCATGATAGCAAATATTTTTTTTCAAAGAATCAGGAAAAAGTACAAGAAAGAAGACACAAGACAAAAGTTATGCAATTTTTAAAAATGTTGTTGAACATGCTGGCCAAAATTGTTAGAGTATTCGGGTATTTACTTGATTAATTAAATAATATTTGTTAAATTATTTAATTTCCCTTTATCTCTTTTACACTTAAGCTAACTTTTGGTGCATAATAATTAATTCTTTTATTAATTATTATGTGCAAACCTAGGTTTTCCCTTTTAGGGTTTCTTGACCTATTAAAGGTTAAGTTCTTTCTTTTCTTTGTAACAAGAGGGAGGATTATTACATTACATTTTGTGAATATTGAGCTCTCTCTCTTTTTGAACATATTTTCTATGAATTTCTTTCTTCTGTGATTTGCTTCCTTGCTTCTCCTTGTAACTGGTTTTTCAACTTGCAAAGACCATTTGGGCTCCTATGGTGTTGTATTTTCTCAACTCCAACATGGTATCAGAGCTCCAGATCTATAGGTATCTGTTCTTGTTTTGAGAATTTTTTGCATTGGAAGCAGATCTAGGGTTTCAGTAAGTTTTTTATGCACCTAGGGATAGGATTTTTTTTCTGAGCACTTTGGGCCTAAACAGACCTCACCATCGTGCTTAGAAGGCTCGAAAACCCCTATGGTCATATAAAATTTGACCTGTTTTGGTTCCTAAGCCTCTGGGGGTAATTTTTTCTCCAAACTAGGTTGTACGGCTCTCGCACACAAATCGAGAAAAAAAATTCAAAAAATAAATATTTTTCGCCTTTTTACGGCATGCAGGCCAAAATTTGATTTTTTGTAAAAAAAAAGAAAAAAAATCAAAACTAAAAATGGCGATAGTTTTTTTTACAAAAAAAAAAAAAAAAAAATTGTTTTTGGGGGGCTTCCCATGGTACCCCCACTGACAACCTGTAAGACTGCCGAAGCTATCAGTATGAGCCCGGGCCCTGCCGCTTACCGCTGATGCTTTCCTCCGGCCCCCACCGACTGCTTCTTCTCGGCAGCAGCTTCCCGGCGGCCCGCCTTCCTGGTCCCCCATCGCCGCTGCGCCCCGCCCCAGCCCCTACCGCCTCCCTGTGGCCCCGCCTGAGGCCTCGCCGCTGGCCTTCCCAGCTCCGTTGCTACAGCTCCCTAGCCTCATTGGCCCTAGCCCCTGCTGCCTCCACCCAGCCCCGCAATCGCCACCTGTTGGAACCCTCTGCCTGGCCGCTGGTGCTCTCCACGCCACTGCTGAAAACCATCGCCCAGCCCGTCGGCCACCTTGGCTCCGCCATCCGGCAACCGAAGAACCACTTGGCCACCGGAGCTCCACCTAGCCACCATCGGAGCACCACTCACTAGCCACCTCTGCTCACCAGAGCCACCAGACTACCCCTTCCTCTTGTTTTGAAGGGGGGTTTGGTTTTTTGGTCATATCTTGGGTATACAGAGTCATTTTTTTAAAAATGAATAGGCGTCGGAAATCTGGTTCCAAGCCGGACCTTGTCATGTTGGTAATTTTTTCCTTTTTTTTTATTTGACCTTGTTTTTGTTCTAGTCAAAGTGAGGTCTCTTTTTTGCACTTTGAGAGACGTAGAATGAGCATCCGACCTTCATTTTTTGAGAAGTTTATAATTTTGGAAAGCGTGTGCTGTGTACTTTCCAGCCATATGAGTTTTATTTCCATATTCTACTCCATGCATATTTTTTTCAGTTTTTTGCTTTTCAACACTCTGGTGGATATCTTGGTTGTTTCAGGTCCTGGGATCTCTTCTCTAGATAGGATGTCTCTATTTTGGTTCTCCTTTCTATTTCCAGTCTTATTATCATTGTAGCATTGTATTTATGCAAACACACTGAGATAAAGTTCCATCATACATTGTTTACTTGGGATCTTTCACATCTTGTACCTTGTTGTACATGCACTATTTCTAAAGTGCCATGAGGGGGTTGATGTTTGCCTTTTGTTTGCCATCTACCTTTGTCCAGTGAGTGTTCCTTCCATGACATTCGCCTCATGATGTGTGTCAAGTGAGTGTTCCTTCCACGACACCATGTACTTTTCTCAGCACCTTTGATGTTCCTCATTCTTTGTCATGCAGTTCTTCTTGGCCGTTCTTTTCAGTGTTTTTGCCCCTCTTCAACATTATGGGGAGGTTTGTCCAATTGGTTCTAATTCTTCTATGGTTTGATTGATCAACTCTTCAGGCTTTGGTGTTTTCATGCCATCTGTATCTTCGATTTCAGTTGTTTTCCTTGTTTGCCTTCTGATTCAAGTAGTGTCATTTGAGGGCACTCATATAGATTACAATCTTCTCTACCTGGTCATGTTCTATTTTAGTGGAGGTTCTTCAGATCAATAGTTATTCTTTGACAGAGTTTGCAGGTTCTTCATGCTTCAGTGGTGTTCTTTTCCATCTCTTTTTGGAGTAGAGTTTTATTCCCATGTGGTTTTCTCTATTTCTCCAGTTGGATTTGGGTACCTGATCAGGCCTTGTTGCCGGGACCCATCTTTCTTGCTTTCAGTAGTTGTTCTAGGTTTTAGCTTCTCCTTAAGTCTAGCTTAAGGGGGGGTGTTAGAGTGTTCGGGTATTTACTTGATTAATTAAACAATACTTGTTTAATTATTTAAGTTCCCTTTATCTCTTTTACACTTAAGCTAGCTTTAGGTGCATAATAATTAATTCTTTTATTAATTATTATGTGCAAACCTAGGTTTTCCCTTTTAGGGTTTCTTGACCTATTAAAGGTTAAGTTCTTTCTTTTCTTTGTAACAAGAGGGAGGATTATTACATTACATGTTGTGAATATTGAGCTCTCTCTCTTTTTGAGCATATTTTCTATGTATTTCTTTCTTCTATGATTTGCTTCCTTGCTTCTCCTTGTAACAGGTTTTTTAGCTTACATAGATCATTCGGGCTCCTATGGTGTTGTATTTTCTCAACTCCAACAAAAATGGCTCACACCGAATTCAAACTCAATTTATACAAATTTTACTAGTTTTTTGGAGATAAGACCAAGAAGTCAAAAGTTTTTTTATGTTGGAAAATAATCCATAAATTGTTTTTCTTGCGAATAAGTGGAAGCTAGAATTTTGAAGCTAAAATGAAAACAACTCGAGTAAAAAAAATTGTATTTTTATTTTCACTTTGGTTTTTGTACTATGTCCTCCAAATTGTTTTGGTGTAATAAAAGTCACTTTTTACTTTCTTAAGCCTCTTGAATACTTTGAAAATTCTAAGAAAAGCCCCCAATATTACCAAAGTACTGCAATCACCCAAATCACAAAGGAACACATATATATGTCGAGTAGATTAACTAGAAGCTTATTTTCCTTTAAATTGTTCTAATTCTCCAAGTCACACAAGAATGCAGGAGAAAAAAATTCTTGATTTTTAGGGAAAACATTAGCTATGTAATTGTCCCAAATCTCTCTAAAATATTTAGAAAAAAAAATGAGCTATATTTGACAACATGACTCTAATACCTTGTTATATTCTACAAGAAGAAAAAAATGAGTGAGGATTTGATGTTGGTTGTAGATCACATGCAACTCCAAGAAATAGAAGATCGAAGATCAAAATAGCTGAATGAAGAGAAATATGAAATGAAATAAAAATAGAGACAAATAATATAATTTTGAGAAAACTATCACTAAGCTATCACTAAATTAGTGAAGGTGAGAGTATAAGGCTTATTATATAAAATAATAATAGCATATACATCCAAGGGGTGCAAGTTGAGAGGTTTTACATACTTGGTAAATGTCAAAACATGTGGCATGAGCTCCTTAGATGAATACAAGAAAGGAGTTGAGAAAGTTGGTTCATAAAGCGAGGAGAGGGTGAGAAACCCAACTACCCCATAACCCACTTAGGAAATGAAAAATTAGTGGTTATGTGAGGTGGCACAAAAAGCCAAAAGAGAGTGTGTAACTCAACTAGCCATGCATAGGTGGGAGTTAGACATTTAGCTAAAGTATTTCACTACTTGTCCTCATATTAACCACTCCTAATAACCTAAGAAAGCTTAAATAATATGTGTAGGAAAATAAATACCCCCTAACATAAGGAAAAATAAAAAACCTACACTAACATGTGGGAATGATTAAAAATTATTATATTAGTTGGTATTATTGTTTTTTTGAAGATTTAATTGTAGAAGATAATTTGGTTAGATCATTTTGAAGAGCTCATAAAGAGATTTATTGTCTTGTATACGTGCGTTTTGTATGGTTGTATAGTTTGATGGATTCTGAAAAATCTTCTGATTGATTGCATCATATATGCATGAATTGTGTAATGTATTTTATGTTTATGTGGCTTCTCATGATCTAATCTAACCGTCATATATGTTTAATTGTTGAATGATTAACATTTTCCACTAGGTTTTGAATTCTAAATCATTTATTTACCTCTTTCCACCCTTCTCTTCGATGATTTATTTCATAACTATCAATATAATAGAGTGTTATATAGATTTATTTTCATTGTTGTTTATACAAGTTTTAAAATTAGAAAAATACAAAAAGATTCATTTAAGTTCTGAGAAGTTCATGATTTTAATCATCCAACTTCAAGTATTAAACACTAGTGTCCACCTTGAATATAAGGAAGAAAATGAGGCTATAAGGAAGCTAAGAGAAAAATGAATGGTTGAGGTATTTGACTAGTGTGCCAATGAATACAATAAATTGCAGAAAAAACATAAAGAAGTTTAAGGATTGTGTTGATGAGGCAATTTATCTATATCAATTTCGTTTGAGGTGGCCTAATCAAATAAAGAGCATTAAATATTATATTGGATGTATTGATTCATGTATATTTTAGTTGGCCGAAGCATATGAATTGCCAAAGGACAAGGATGGATCCATTGGGGCTCAAGTGGAAAAAATCCATTTGTAGCTTTCTTTGCTATAGGACTAGAGGAAATAGAAGCAACTTAGTCTCTTGAGAGAAGTAGAAAATTTGAGACTTGATACATTATCTTGAGTGTTAGCTGAGTAGAAAAGATGGTATAGGAGAAGACAATACATGATAGTTTAGATGTGACTAGGGGCTTATTTATATAGTTTGAGTGATAGAATAATATTCTTTTATTTGTTAAAACAAATTGGGTTGCAACTCTGGCCCAATTTAAGGAAAAATATAAATTCATTCTACCTTCTAAGGGAATTCCAAGTTCATAAATGAGAAAATTTTGTGGTTGTCTAAGGACTTGTAGTGTCATTTTTTGGATTTTGTTAAAAAATTCATGTACATAGTATCAAGTTTGAGCGAACTCTATATAAGAGAGAGCGTTTCATAATGAGTGCACATAGTTAAGGGAGTATATGCAGTATTTTTGGTTGTCATAAGTAGGAGACATTATGCCCTTTTTCCTTGATGTCAAAGGGGGAGAGAATGTAAGGTTGGTTTCTTTGTCAAAAGGGGAGTGAGTACACATAGAGGGAGAGAAGACTTGTAGATAAATGTGTTTTTCCATCAATGATAAAGGGGGAGATTATCGACAATATCTATTTTCATTGATATCAACTCAATATGTTTTTTCATTGATGTCAAATCAATATGTGTTGCCATTGATGTCAACTTAATATGTGTTATCATTAATATCAAATTGAGGTCATTTGTGAAGTTGAAGAGGTTAAAAAAAGATGTGTGACGAGACATTTGAAATAGATAGTTTGACATTTGAGATATATGGTTTGAATTACATTCTAACATGCAATAAACATAATTGAAGACCATCAAGAATACCTTCAATTATATTGATGCAGCCATAATCGGTAAAAACCCTCAAAAGAGTCAACCGACTTATGCAGCAAGAAAGACAAAACAAAAGAAGGAAGAAAACATAATAAGTTCACATAAATGGATCATATGAAATCCTTAGAACTTTTGACAATTATTTGACAATCATCATACTATCATCAAAGAACATCCAGTAATTAATTGGTTACATGCAAGCTTCAAGCCAGAAACAACCCAACCGGGACTCTAAGAATCAACCGAATCACAACATGCAAATATCAATCCTTATTCTAAGTTATACTTCCTCTGCTCCTACAAATGATTACATAACATCATATTTATACCCGTCGAAAGACATCCAGGTTGGTCTCATAAGATTACATTCACCAATGCAGGAAAATGAAATGTGCAATTAGGTTGGCCCTAAGAATTAGATAAATCTTTTCAGAAAATAACAACCAAGTGATGCGTTTCAATAGGAAGGTCAGCCACATTCCAAAGAACATCGAACAAGACCCAAGATGGATCCGCATGCCAAGAATCATGCTAATAATGAAGGAAAACCAACGGGTAAGCACAAGAACTATCCCAAAACCCAGAAATAGTCAACCAGAATCGATAACTCACTGGGAACAAAGCCAAATGCCATGAAATTGAAACATAACAAGGATCACAAACACAAGGGAATAAACCCAAAACTACAATGCTAAATACTCAAACTAGAAGAAATCCCATGCTCTCAAGAAATTCCATTGGAAACTGCCCAACTGGTAAGAACTAGACCGGTGCTCCTGCATCAGACTCTTGAGGTTAATTGAAAAGTGAGTCCCATCACTTGATCTGATTCGATGATATGTCAGTAGGTACTTGCAACTGGCTCAGGGGTTCAACAATCTAACTACAACTTTTGGTTTCCTCTCCATGGTGATCTACCGGTCCAAACTGTAGCTTGCCTCAATCGATGATCTATTCAAGTCTCCACCCACTAACTGCCTCAAGATCAAGCTCTAGGATCTGTGGTCTACTTGAAAACCTTGCTCTACCTCATGTTTGGTGATCTGAACAAGTCCACAAGCTGCCTCAACTTTCTCTCTAACCAACTAGTGCATAATCGGGTCTTCCTCCAACAACAGGTTCACAAACCAACTCTGATACCATTTGACATAGACAAGGCAAGGAGATCTAATGAAGGACAACCTAACCTTGTAGCTTAACTCATAAACCATGCAAAACATACTAGTAATTAGTAACAAGATTCTATAAACAATAGAAAGAACAACTGGTAACATAACATAACACATAGCCAGTAAACAGTTTGAATGAATCTTATTACAATCTAAATAATTACACATGCCACATTTTGGATCATAGTCCAAGATACAATTAATTCTTACAACACAATTAGAAGATCTGCAGATCATCCACATATCACATCGGCTTTCGGGAATAGTCAGTCAATTCTGCCCTAATCCAGACCTCAGCTTTCCAACCTCAGTCCTACCGGATCAGAATCTCACTGGATCTACATCTTCACTCAATCTCAAAACTCTATCTTCAATCTTCTGACTTCTATCTTCTCAAATGATTCACAAGCTTCCATTTATACCGCCCTTAAATAATAACAAATCAATCAAGTCATCCCAAAGACCAACCGGTTCATGAAATGTGCAATGGTTACATGTCAGCTCAAATCACTAAGAACAAACAAAGAAACATAAAATGATGTGCGGAGCTCTAGGAATACCAGCCAAGGACCAAAACAACATCTCCAATGATCCACAAGTCATGGAGATCAACCACAAACCAATTCCACTTCTCTCAACACACTACCGGACTAACTAGTAAGAACATATCAAGCAGGCCAATCCCAGAATTGATAAATCACCAGGAACAAAGCCAAATGTCATGAAACTCAAACATGACAAGGATCATAAACATAAGGGAATAAACCCAAAACCACAATGCTAAAAACTCAAACTAGAAGAAATGCCACGCTCTCAAGAAATTCCACTGAAAACTACCCAATCGGTAAGAACTAGACTGGTTCTCTTGCATCATGTATCCATAGTAGTATGATTTTATTGATGATTGGTAAGTATATGGTGGTAAACACATTGTTACATAAGATTTATGCTTTGGTTTTGTGACATGGTTACATTAATTTATGGCTATTTTCTCAAGGAGTTAGTTGAGTGATACTTGAGTTTGGATTCATACTCATGTTGTTAAGGATATTTGGACCTAAGGGTTGAGTAGTGTATTTTCATAAGTACATGAGTTAGTTTTTTTGTTTGCATCTCTCTACCTTGAATGAATTGGCCTTGCAATTTTGGGGTTAATTTTTTTAATCACTAAGGTACCTACATCCAAGGTCTATGTGATAATATCTTTTACAATAAATTATGATGGATGAAAATTGAATCAGGTATACTAAGACCTAATCCAACTCTCATTAATAAATTAGAATATGAAAGGGCCTAAGGAAGTGATTCACTTTCACTTCCTCTTGTAAAAGAGAGTCAAGGAATACTTTTAGAGTTTCTATTCCTTTGTTGATATAAGGGAAATGAGTCAAATATAAAGTAACGATAAGATAAGATAATGAGATGTTTGAAAACAACTATGTTAACTTTAATAATAGAAAGATGCAAAAATGAAACAAACATAAACTACAGATCTGACAGAGGAATATGCACTTGATACTAGAAACTAGGTCTAATTGAACAGAACTAGGGTGCTAGACACTCTAGTCCCTATTGCAGATCTGGGCTGAAAAATATGGAATGTAGAAAATAAATTCTTGAAAGCCTAAATTACCAAAACCTTTCACTAAATGTAGAGGACCGGGGCCCTCAACATTCTAGTCTAGGACTAGAGCATAGGGTGCTTTGGTCCTGCTTTTCGATATGGATATATGCTTGTTGATTTTGACTTGTCGAGAGATCACAACTTCGTTAGAAATTTACAAATGTACCCGCAAGTTGGAAAAATGTATTTGGGTGGATATATAGGGTTTTTCCTTAGTCAAGCCCCTTGTTTTGGTGATTTCTACCTCCACAAATAGCCAATAAAGTATTGAAAAGTGTACACATGTGCCCTAGAATCTCATGTGTTTGCAAGATCCTAATGAGCTAGAATGCAAAACTAGAGTTTTATCCTATGTTTGGAGTAAAAAATCTAAATGAACATAATGTAAATGCTTCAAATCACAAATGCGATGTTGATCTATGGAAATAATGTAAATCTAAAAATGAATGATGTCTAGATCTGAAAACTCACATAGAGATTTGAAAATAACATGAAAGCATACTAAAGCCTAAGGGAGAGGTACAAGCCCATCAATAGTCGATGATCTTGTTAGGTGTCCCATAGATACTGAGAGGGGGGGGTGAATCAGTATCTAACCAGTAATAAGAATTTCTTAAGTTAAAACATGCAAAACATAATACAACAGTGTATCGGTATGCAAGAAGTAATGCAATAAACAGAATCGAGAACATCCACATGAAAAGTACACCATAACAGAAGATGTTTAACGAGGAAACCTGGTGTGGGAAAAACCTCGGTGGGATTTGTGACCCACAATATTCACTCACTGACCAATAAGAGAATATTACTTACAATAGGGGCCTGCACATGCAGGAAGGCCAACTGCCTAGAGCTCACTGCTCAATGGGAAGTCACACTGACTTACAAATAAGGATTATACTAATCCAATAACTTGTACTGCTTTACAGTAGCATCTTCAATGCCAGATTCAATACCGGTTCCTACTCTATTCTTTACATATACCTTTTGAACTATATTTTGCACATTAGGTCTACCTAATATTTTCCTTAATGCTCCTTCATCACTCCTACAAATGTCTACAATGATCTCCTTTATATATAAGAGTCATTTTACAATTTTCCAAGTTGGCTTACAATAATAAACAAAATATTATATAACAAAAATCCTATCAGCCTCTGTGCCGGTATACATGTTTTCTTCTGTGCTGGTGCTGGTGTAGAGTGATCTGCTGATGCCAGTGCACTATCTTGCTAGTGTAATGCTTTGCCAGTATAATGTCTTGCCTCATTGGAGTGTGCATATGCCAACAGATCTAGCTTGGTGCATCAATCCAAGGTTTTTAGATATGTGACAATGAGCTTTGAAGATCAAAAAAAGACTTTATTAAGATTTCATTTAATTAATTAATTAAAGATGATGAAATAAAAAGGGGCACACTTAGGGTTAAGGGACCAATTTTATAATGTGTGGAATGATGAGAGATGATTTTAGATCTAATTAAATTAATAATTAAATGCTTAAAGGAATTTTAAAAATGAAAAATGCAACACACTAAGGTGGGTGCTATCCTAAGCATGAAATTGGACAACCCTAATTAAGGGTGTACAATTTACGATGCTACATTTAGCCCCCACTTTAGCAGTCATATGACACTACATGCATATACAAGATAAAGTTTAGAAAAGTAAACTTTGATGGGAAAAAAAATATATCCATAATACATCACATGAAGCCCCCAACGGTATTTGCAATACAACATTAGGAACCACATCCTAAAAAACCACATTATCAGTTGAAATCACAAAATCACCTAAATGCTTACTAAGGCTGATGAAATTTGAGGGTGGCTATATACCCCCTGTTTCAGCTTTCTAATTAGCGAGTGGAAATAGGTTATCATGTTTACCACATCAAATTGTGAGGAGAATTGATGAAAAATTCTCACAACAAGGTTGATTCAAGATAAAAAATAATGGAGAATCATTTGGTAAGAAATAGATCTAAATCATGATTTAACACAATCAAGTGTGCAAGAATCAAATCTCTCTAACACAAGATGAAAAAGATTAATAGTTTGAAAAAGAAACCACCTTTTAAATAGTTACAAGTGTAAATGGATATTTTTGATTGAAGAAAGGAGGAAGAGATCATTATCCAAAGACATCCACCTTTGAGAATAGAGGGGATATTTGATAAAGATAACATCTTTAAAAATGGGAGAAGGAAAATAAGAATACAAACCTTCTCCAATATGTAGGAAAAAGTGGATACTTAGTGAGGGATTACACACTTTCACTAAGGAGAGATTTCTCATGAAATATGTATCATTTCAAATAGAGAATAGGTCGTAAACAATTAACACACATATTCTAGATGCAAAAATGACATCATTTGAAATTGTTCATGAAATAGGCAATTGGTAAGACATCTGGTACATCATCAATTGAATTCAGACCTACTAATGTAACAGAGGTACTCCTAGATTCAATAAAAAAGATAACGGATTGCAATGCTTTGGCCTACAAAGCAACTAATGACACCATACCAATTCTTAAATTGATTGCACCAAAATGTAACATAGATCATGTTAAGGATTCTTTAGGTAAATTGGACACATTGTCCAAATTTATTGCTGAGAATGTAATAACGGTTGATAAAGTGAATGAGGATAGAAAAAAAAGGACAAAGTTGAAAATGAGAAGAACAAATTCTTTGATAACACCATAAAGAAGTGCACAAAACATGAATACATTATTACTGGCATTGAACTCTACAATTTTGGAATACAAAGAGTTGTACAAAGAAACATGCAAACCACACATTCTGATAGATGATATAGATAAGGAAATCAGTAAAATTCAGAAAGAAATTGAAGACGTAGCTGATAACATAATTGGCTCATCTGGCCACATATCAGTTTTTGAGCAAGAAATGGCAAGCTTCGAAGAAAAACTAGAGAAACTTGAGAAAGAAAAAGCAAGGATTAAGTCTAATGCCAAAGAACTGAAAAATAAATTTGGTCCAAAACTAGACAATCTTATATCTTAGAGAATAGAAATATTCAAGGCATTACTTCAAGGAGAATGATCACCGGAAGAGCACATGCATCATCTCACCGACACGATCCAACAGATTGAGGCAACCTTAAATGACAACAAAAGGTTTATGCAGAAACTTAATTTGGTTTTAGCAGATATCTTTCAAATTGTAATCAATGAATTACAGACCTGGAGGTGAAATTTTTGCACTCGATTGACAATTTTTGACCACCTTTGTCGTTGATGTCAAAGGGGGAGTAGTGGAGAGAAAAATGATTATTCAGAGGAGATCATTTGCTTAGGGGGAGCACATCTTTTTGGAAACTTTTTGGACTTCAGTTTTTGGAATAGGTTTTGGAATTTTCTCACGAGTGTTGCCATCAATGCCAAAGGGGGAGATTGTTGGCATTCTACACTCTTATGAGAATAGTTGATGTTGTCATTGATCGCAACCAACTCGCAACCAACTTAAAATCATCTATCAACCCACCGGTAGTTACTGACACTGACAATAGACTTCTACATTCACCGGCAGGGACTTCACCGACAGTGGCAATAATGAATACCGACACTCAAGCCGACATGGAATAAACTTTTGTTTATTGTTTTATCTTTTGTAAAATCCGACATGGCATATTGTAAAAGACTCATATATATCTATGAGATCTTATATTTCATTTTAGATGTGAGTATGAAGGATATGAGAAAGGATGATACACATAGTTGATATTTTGTATAAGGTGATATAGTTGACAGTGAAGGTTCTGGTAATGAACTGAGCTTAAACCGGTACTGAACATGACATAGTTGATGCTGATATAAAGCAATACATTGTATTGGATTTTTATAATCCATTTTGTAAGTCAGTGAGACTTTTATTTTGTGATTGAGCAGTGAGCTCTAGGCTGCTAGCCTTCCTGCATGTGTAGGCCCATCATTGTAAGTAATATTTATTCATTGGTTAGTGAGTGAATATTATGGGTCACAAATCCCACCAAGGTTTTTCCCACACTGGGTTTCCTCATTAAATATCTTGTGTTATGGTGTGTTTTCTATGTTGTCTCTATTGTTCTTGTTTACTGTATTAATTCTTATTTAAAAGTACATAGTTTTGGGATGCAAAGTTCTTAATAAGGTTAAATCTTTTGCTAATCGGTTAGACACTGATTCACTCCCCCTCTCAATGTCTTTGGGATTGCCATTGATTCTAACAATGTAAGTTATGCACGATCCTCCAAAAAATCCACAAGTCAAAAAGGGTTTTTCCATCTCTGCAAATGAAGCTTAAATCTACAATTCCAACCATGCACCTACAACCTACACACAAAAAAGGGAAGAAGGATTGCAGATAGGGTTTTTACTTAGTCAAACCTCAATTGAGGAATCAACCTTGAAATAAAGTAATTGTAAATACTTAAATGTGAATAAGGGAAATGTATACCTTATAGATCTGCAATTTGTTGATGGTGGTTGCTTTTCTTCTCGAATGTAATCACAAGTGTTTCATGAAATGGCATTTAACATGACAAAACCCTAACACACATATGCTTGTAAATGAATGTTGTAATGTTTCTAAAATGGATGAATGAATAAGACACATGAAAAAGAAGACTTGATGGATGGTTGGATACTAGAACACTTGAATGCTTAATGATGACAATGGAGACCTTCCACTTGTTTACATAATTTTTGCTTATGCAAATAAGAGGACTAGATCCCCTTTTATACTTTCCTAAGAGGGTTAATGTTCATCACACCAAAGGCTAACATAGGGGAAAATAATTCCCAAATAGAAAATTAGGTCCAAGGGTTGGATGGACCCATTTTAGGGACACCCAAAGAGAGAGGACAAGCGTGCCACACCCCTGTCCAAGGGGGATAGGGTCACCACACCCATGTCCTAAGGTGATAGGGGCCGCATACCCCTGTCTTTTCCTATTTTGGGGCTTGGATAGGGTCACAAGGTGATACAAGGGCTGAAACATGAGGATATTTAGAAGAATGATGCAGAGAGGGGTCCTAATTGAGTAGGGAGATGCAATCGCTAGGGTGAGGGACTAAAACATGATCAAATTTTTAAGGGTCACAATTTTATGATGCTACATTTAACCCTCAATTTAGTGGGAGTATGGCTTATGCCAATACTTCCGGTAAAGTAGAAGAAAGAGAGAGATGAAGATGAGAGATGTAGACCAATACCACAAGGAGTATAAGACATCACTATTATTGAGGAACAAAGCCTCCAATATTAGGATCTTAACTCACTCAAACATATACAAGAGCACACAAAACAAAAACAAAAAGACTGTAACATCATAAAATTGTGACCTTGCAATTTTCAACCATATTTGGGCCTTCACATTGGTGAGATAAATCCCTAAGCCTGATTGGAGACATGAGACATGCTCACACTACCCAAATTTTGCATTTCCTCACACCCCACACTCTCCTTTGTGGCTTCATGTCCTAAATTAGTGTAGGACAGGGGCGTGGCTCCCTTGTCCCTGCCCTATTTTGGGCCCTGACCATTCAAATTTTGCATTGAGCTTTGCATTTTGGAAGCAGGAAAAGTTTCCCTATGTCGGCATATGACAAAAAATCATTCAATTAACCCTAATTGATAGATACATATATAAGACACATTTTCCCTTCCTATTTGCATAAGTGAAAGTAAGGTGAACAAGCATTATCATTATTCAAGCATTCCTTTCAAGTATTGAGCATTCTCAAGTCTCCTTTCAAGGCTAGTTGTTGCATTCAAGTCAAGGATTCAACCATTGAAGAAGAGATCTCTTATGAAATACAATGCTACATATCCTTTCAAGCAACTCTATCAACATTTCAATTGCATCCTCTCTTGAGGTGAATTCTATTTCAGTCATTTACTTTCATTACTTGCAAGTAATTTTCATCATTTGGTTAATTCCAAAACTAAGGTTTGATCTGAAGGCAAACCCCCAATCCCAACAACATGTCCTCTCTATTCTATGTGTAGGTTGCATGTGCGCAACTGTATTTGCAGATTCAAACTCCATTCTTAGAGGTAGAAAAACCCTTTTTGGTGTGCGTATTTTTCAGAGGACCATGTGCACTATCAACACGGTCCTGACAATTTTTGTCTTGGCCTTTCACTACTAATTCCAGGTGCACAACTTCATCCAGCATTTTTATCTTAACTTATAATTATTTCTTTGTTGCTTTTACACTTAATCTTAAATCGCATAATTCAACCTATTGCATTCTAAAAGAGAGGTTACTTTCACTTTCCAAATCCATTGTCAATTCACTTAGCATTCAATCTCTTGAGTCTGGATCTAGTGAATTCTCCCCCTTCTTTTAAATGTAATGTGTGTGAGAGGTTGAAGAGAATATTTTGTGAAACATGCACTCATTTTCTTGAGGAGAGAAAAACTTTCCTCTTGACTTCTCCATCATCCCTTTTTACCACATTACAAAGAAAAAAAGAACAAGACAAAGCACAAAAGACACACGAAAAAAATAAAACATAAGACGACAAATCAACTAGCCAAAGAGACCTCAATACTCAAATGTCTCAAACAAATAATTGAAACACAAAGACAAATGCCATCACATAAACACCAATAATTACATAAAAGAGAAAATATGACATCATCCATGAGCCATCAATAGTACAACTATGAGTTGATGAGAGGAAAAATAAAGAGAACATGAATACACACTTTGGTGATCCATGAGAAGAAAGGAGAACAAAAGGAACCATGGACATCTCGCCCCTAGAACTAGGTGATCCATGGAGAAAAAAGGACATGGAAAACTAGCCCCTAGATTCTGTGTAGGTGATCCATGTAAGGGAGGAGAGTGAGAACTATTGGGATCCAAGAAAACTGAGAGGGGGGCGGGGTGAATCAGTGTTCTGCCAGTAAAATATGATTTTACCCTTTTATAACATACACATATAAACTGGTAAATGAAGAAACATATAAATTGAAGAAAATAAACCATCCACATAAGTGAACACCATAACACACAAAATTTATACATGGAACACCTCAAAGAGGAAAAACCATGGTGGGATTTGTGACCCACAATATCAGTTGACTAGCCATATGAAAGATATTACATAAAATGGGGGCCTGCACATGCAGGAAGGCACACTGCCTAGAGCACACTGCTCATCACAAAAGAGTCTCACTAACTACAAGCTTCTGCTAAAATAAATCAGTAATAATGAACTCACAAAGTGCATCTGCTATGCCAAAAAGAGTTCCGGTTATAGTTCTGCTTTATACTGGTTCATAAACCTTGAACACTTCTACTGATATCTTCTCTCCTCCAAGAATGCTTTTTGATCTATCTATAGATCATTGCATGATATAACATTCACATAGAAAATGATCTACATACATATACTTCACATTACATAGTCTCCTGTATCCTTATTACAATCTATCTCATCTATATCTATAATGACCTTAACAAACTGACTTATATACCCTTCACAAACAATATGCCTTATGTCGACTTATAATGCATTACAAAAGATATTAAATGTCAACCTTTTTACAATAATTATAAAATGATTTTACAAATAAAACTTCGTTCAGGTCCAAGAGTGATTTCAGCTTCACTGAAGTGTTGGATGTCAGTGTCGATGCCGGTGTCGATGCTGGTGTAACCCTGGATACTCCAATGCTGATGTCTGTCGGTGAATGCCTCCTAGTGCTGGTGTATGTCGGTGTATGCTTCCTTATGAATCTTATTGCAAAGTTACCATGTTGCCATGTTTCCATCAATGAAAACATATGAATCCAATGTGTCAATTGCCAACAATCTCCCCCTTTGGAATTGATGGGAACACTCGTGTGAAAAATGGATTCCCTACTGGTTCAACCTGAAGTATGCTTCCCCTGAGAAATACACTCCTTTCTGATATCCTTCCTATATTTTTTTGTCTGATATTTTTCACATTATATACACTCCCACTTTGGAATCAATGCCAAATACTGGTGAAATAATTGAAAGAATGAATAAATACAGATTACTTTACCGAAGCTTGACCAATTTCAAAATTTCTGAGTAATTTTGGATACTCCAATGTCGGTGTCTGTTGATGAATACCTCCTAGTGTTGTTGTATGCTAGTGTATGATTCCTTACAAATCTTGTTGCCAAGTTACCATGTTTCCATGTTGCCATCAATGACAACATATGAATCTAATGAGTGTCAATTGCCAACAAGAACATCATTAGTTCCACTCAACCTCATGCACGTGTGTGCAAGTGAGGTTTGAAGAAACTCATAGGAGTATATGCCCAAGTATGCTCCAACCTATATAAGATGTGTAGTACAAATGTAAAGAAAGGCATGACATCTCTCTCTAAGAGACTATGCTCTAGTTCCAAGAATAATTACCCTGCATAAGAGAAAAGTGGTGACATCTCGCTCTAAGAGGATGCCCTCTAGTTTTGAGAATATCCCACTATATAAGAGAAAAGTGGTGATATCTCACTCTAAGAGGCTACCCTTTGGTTCCAAGAATGACCAACTATATAAGAGAAAAGTGGCGACATCTCTCTCTAAGAGGTTTCCCTTTAGTTCGGAGAATGACCCACTGTATAAGATAAAAGTGGTGACATCTCGCTCTAAGAGGCTACCCTCTGGTTCCGAGAATGACCCACTATATAAGAGAAAAGAGATGAAATCTCTATCTAAGAGGCTTCCCTCTGGTTCCTATAATGACCCACTGTATAAGAGATACAATGCATGAGAGAAATATAATACAAAAGGAGCAGTGTGGGTGGCCCCCCCTTAAGATGTCAACATAGTTGAATATTGATATCTTAAGGAAAGTAGAACAAGGATACCTCCCTTCAACACAAAGAAGATACCCATCATGCAAAAATTTCATAAATCCAAGCAAGAGAGGGAATACTCTTCAAGAAAGGATAAGATAGTTTAAAAGAGATATCATGCTATAAGTGTAAAGGAGATCCTTGGAGGAGAAGAGATCTTTTCTCAAAAGTCATCTACCTCCAAGAGGAGTTGTCTTAGACAAATATAACATCTTCTAGAATGAAAGACAAAAGAGAACAAGAATTGAATTCTTCCGCCTATTGCTAGGTGAAAGGGATTCTTGATGAAGGATGACTCTGTTAGGTCCCATAGGCAACTGAGAGGGGGGGTGAATTAGTTGTCTCTTGATTTCAAACCAAAACTAACTTAACCAAACTTAGTGCATAATACCGATAAACGAAAATTTAATGCTAGTAGAAAGTTTAGCAGTTAATAACAGTATCGGTGAAGTTTAATGCATGAAACAGAAAGACAAATAACATACACACCACATAACACAATTATTTGTATGTGGAAACCTTGTAAGGGGAAAAATGATTGTGGGAAACCTTACCCACAATCAGATGATACTACTGCAGATAGTATGTGTATACAAATGGGGTCTGCACATGCAAAGAGGCCAACTGCCTAGAGCTCACTGCTCAATCACAAAATGGGAGTCACACTGACTACAATTGGATGGTTAAATCCAATGATAATGTACTGCTCAAAATAGCATCTTCATATGCTGGATTCAGTATTGGTTAAGCTGTGATTTTCCTTCTTCAAAAGCCTCCTTGAATCTTGAATGATGTCTGCGTGTATAGCTCTGCTTATATTCACATATACCTTATTACAATCCTTTTTCACACTCCACTACTTCTACTTAATCTCATAAATGAGATCTTACATATATACCAAAACCTAGGACCAAATGTGTAGGTCAGCTCACTAAGATATTACAACTAAATCAATTACAGATGAATCAATATGCAATGCATGATGTCACCTCAATGCATTAACAGTAAAAAAACATCTCCATAACATGTTGTGCTGATCTAGAATAGATAATGCTTGTCAATCCATAACCTAGACCTATTTGTTGGTAACAAAAAATATGCAAACTCAATTGTACCAATAATCAAATCATCAAAACCAAGTGTCCAAACAATGTCTTCAACATAACCAAGTAATCTCCAGATGATAAAAAATCATCCTCAGTGTCGGTGAACAATATAACCTGTCAGTGAACCAGATACCGGTGACTGTGCATAAGTCATTGAACATGCCGGTGAACATAACCAAAGATCTCCAAGTGTTGACAAGTGTTGACATCGATGACAAAACCAATGCAACACATCCATAATACCAACAGATTCACTTTAATCCCAATTGGGATGGGTGAATTTATTATAGATGTACATTACTAAGTATGAAAGAGTTTATAGTCAATGACTTACACCTCTTGTATAAGAGAGAACCCTTGAGAAAACAACAACAATTTTACACAAGGAATGACATCAAGTAATAAAACTCACACCATCCACAACATAGGAAAGAGAGGATCCTTAGAGAAAGAGAGAGAGATCATTGCCCCCTAAGTGTAGGGACAATGAGAAGAGCTTACACAATATTCTAGAGGGAGATTGAACATAAGCAAATGCACAATGTACTTACATGAATGCATGCAAGAAAAGACATTAGTATATGTAAAATACACATCCCAAGAAGTGGTAATATTCGAAGATAAGACAGAAAGAGCATTAGTCATAAGAACATAGCATTGTAATAAATGATAATCACATATGAAAAATGCAGCCCCTAAATAAAATAATGATAAATGAGATAGAAAGAAAGAGAAAGGAGAGAAATCCTTTCCCCCCAAGTGAGAAGAATAAGGAGAAGCGTTACACATCTTCTAATGGTGATTATTGTCAAATGATATGCCTTCCTAATGGAATAAATCCTCTCAAGGAAGGGACATGTACCTCACGAGAGATCATTCCATGCTAGGGGGCATATCATACTTGTGAATAATCAAAACCATAAAAGAGGTAAGTTTCCCAAGAGAATGAAGGAAAGAGAAGAAGTGGATTACTAATTAAAGATGCTCCTCTCCAAGCAAAGAGGAAAATCAAAGAATAATTATATGTTCACATAAGAATAACTCTATGCAAGAAGGAGATCTAATAATGAATAATGCACAAAGATAGAGATAAATCCATAGAAAGAAGAAGGAACGTGAACTTCATGTTGCTACCCCAAGGCATTCAAAATTGAAATAACACCACCACAAATTATAAATAGCCCCCAATTAAGTTGGCTACTTATGTCATAGGGTGAAGAGAAAAGAAGTTCTAAGGCACTATGTTTTTGCCAAGAAATATAGCTAGATCTATTGTAAGACAAATTCGTGCAAGATCACATTGATTTTGAATAAATTTCTTGAATGCATGAAATTTTCCAAGAGACTGTGAATACGAATCATGAAAAGTGCAATATTCGTCACCTTTCACTTGCTCAAGATTGTTGTTCTTCTTTTTAGGAGGAAAGGAAATCTTCTTATCATATTTCAATCTCCAATAGATTCTTGTAGCTAGTCTTTCAAGATAATAAATATGTTTTAATTCATCTTCTTGACATGGAGGAGAAAAATTGTTCGAAGAAAAGGATCATTATCCATGATTATAATTGTTCCATTTTTTATGCCTTCTTGAATAGATTTCTGAAAATCAGGGCAATCATCAGCACTGTGATCGTGGGTTTGATGAAATGAGAAAAAATGACGTTTTGAAGAAGAAGGATTCTTGGGGTTTTTTATGATTTGTTGTCTTTGGAGATGATTTTGAAAGTTTAAAGCCTAAGGAGTTCATCCATAGGGAGAGGATTCTCATTTCCTAGGCCTTCTATAGTAGCTTGTGTGGGAGGGTTTATAGGGACATGAAATCATTGCTCAAACTTTCCAAGTCCTTGTCCTCTAAAACCTTGTTTTGTTATTATGTGAAATCCACGACTATAAGAATGTCGAAAATGACTAGGTGGTGAAATAGGATCATAAATTTATTTGAAATGTGATGTGTAAGGGGGAATAAAAGGATTTGTAGATGAAGAAGGAATATCACCTGAAAGGACATTCTCCTTTCTCTCATCATGCTTATCCTTTTTGGGAGATTGGGAATGAACATCCTCATTATCTAATGGCTCACCTTTATTTATTTCTATGTGAGGAGAAAGATCATGAGTAAAATGCATAACATCATCCTCTATACATATATTTTGATGTTGAAGATAGGTCCTAGGAGAATAAGGAGGGTCTAAAGAGGTAAGACTGTTAATATTTTGATTTTTCTCCCCTTTCTCAAGGGTATGTGTATGAGAAGAAAATAGGCCCGTGTTTCTTTCCAATGCTTGCTCTCTTTTAAAAAGATCACTGATGGAAGAATTAGCTCTCATCTCATTCACACAAGATACCCTAGGAGAGGTACAAGAATTAGGATCTCTAATATTGGGATCTACAAAATCCTTAAGGTGATTAACATATGAAATGTATTTTGTTAATAACATCACCATAATACAACATAACTAATACATGAAAGCTTTGAGATCAAATTGAAAAAGAAATGACTCTAAAATCCTAACAACACAATATGACCAAGTGTTATGAATGAAAAGAAGCAACATGAAATGAAATAAGCCTTTATCCAACACATGATTGCAATAAATATATATTAAAAATAATGTAATCATATGTGAAATAGAAAATAAATCTAGTCCATTGATTGCCATTGAAAGACTCTTAATTAAAATCTTAATTTGCTGAAAAAGAAGATCTAAAATTAGGACCCTTTTATGAAAATTAATTTAAAAGTTGAGAATTTTTAAATTTGAATTTTTTTTCGGCCTTAAGAGGTGTTAAAACTGATAAAGTATGCCGATTTCTTGGATTTAAGCAGAAAAATACAATCAATTCTGACTCCTAAAATTTCAGGAAAAAAGCTAGGGACCATGTGTAAGTTATACACGGTCGGACAAACTTTTTCCGAAATTGTTTTAGGGGTGATAGAAATTATGATTTTATTGTTGAATCCAAAAAAAAGCTGATTTGGAGATGTCTAGATAGGTCAAATTAGTAGTCAAAGGTCGAAAATAGGAGATTCTTAAAAATTAGGGTTGTGTTATTTAACCACTTAATTTTCAAAATGAAAAGATAGATTTGAATTGTAATTTTGAAATAGAAATCAGATCTGAAACGAGCAACTAAAATACTATACTTCACAAGCTTAATTTCCCCAAAATGAAAAATTAGGGTTTTCATGCAATTAACCTCTATAATTTGCAACAAGATGAAACTTGGAAATGAAATTTTAAAATTCAAATTGCAATTATTGAGATCTAACAATAAGAAATCAGAATTAAGATGTAATACATCGGGTTCACCAAAATGTAAAGTGGAAAATTGGATCCTAGCGGTTCCCCACCTAAGAGAGAGAAAGGAAACCACTAGGATTATTTTCACTTGATGCAAAAATGCACTTTACATTCAAAAGAGGGGTTAAATCCACTAGATCCAAATCCAAAGGAAATAAGGACGTGAATGCTAAGTGGATTGCAAGTGTTGGAATGTGATTTGCCCTCTTTTGTAAGTAGATATGTTGACTTGTTGACTATGCAGAAAAGGAAGACAAAAGAGATGAAATAGGGAGCTACTGATTTGGGATCACACTGAAACTTTAGATTTGAGATATTTAAACTGATATAGATCTGCCCTACAAATTTTGAGAAAAGTCATCAGGACTGTGTGTAAGTTATGCACAGTCCGAAAAATTTGCGAGTCGAAAAGGGTTTTTCTGTCTCTACAAATGAAGCTTAAATTTGCAATTACAGTCATGCACCTACAACCTGCACATAGAAAAGAAGGGAAGAAGGGTTGTGGATAGGGGTTTGCTTTAGTCAAACCCTAGTTGAGGAATCAATCTTGAAAGAAAATAATTGCAAATACTTAAATGTGAATAATGGAAATTTATACCTTATAGATCTGCAATTTGTTGGTGATGGTTGCTTTGCTTCTTGAATGTAATAATAAGTGTTGAATGAAATGGCATGTAATATGACAAAACCCTAACATACACATATGCTTGCAAATGAATCTTGTAATGTTGCTCCAATGGATGAATGAAGAAGACACATGAAAAGAAGACTTGATGGATTCTTGGAGACTTGAACACTTGAACACTTGATGATGACAATGGAGACCTACCACTTGTTTACCCAATTTTTTCTTATGCAAATGAGAGGACTAGATCCCCTTTTATACTTTCTTAGGAGGGTTAATTTTCATCACACCAAAGGCTGACATAGGGGAAAATAAATCCCAAATAGCAAATTAGCTCCAAGGGTCAAATGGACCCATTTTAGGTCCATCCAAAGAGGGAGGATAGGGGCACTACACCCCTGTCCAAGGAGGATAGGGGCACCATGCCCCTATCCTGCCCTATTTAGGGGCTTGGAAATGGTCACAAGGTGATACAAGGGCTGAAACAGGAGGAGATTTGGAAGATTGATGCATAGAAGGGTCCCAATTGAGTAGGGAGATGCAGTCACTAGGGTGAAGGCCTAAAAAATGATTAAAATTATAAGGGTCACAATTTTATGACGCTAAAAGTATTATCTCTTGTGGCATCTGAGACATAATCAGATGCAAAGATTGAAAATGCCCCCAAGAAAGGAGAATTTTTAGGGGTAATCTGGAAGCTTCAATCCAGTAAAGAGAAGAAAGGACAGAAAAGAGAAGAAAGAAAAATTTGGACAAGCTCCATCTAGAAAACCTAAGAGAGGACATAGAGTCAAATCTGACTTGGGTGAAGCGATTGAATCTGGTAAGATGGAAACCACTCAAACCAAGTATCATATTATTCCTCCTTTATCTACTCATGAATTAATTGATGAAATTATGAAGGATGTGAACTTGAAGAATATTTCTACATCTTATGAGAATTTACATGATAATGACAAATGATAGATTGAGGAAGTTGTAGTATTACATTTGGATGTATTTAGCAAAACTTTAATTGATTTAGAATGGAAAGAGAGTAGTTATGAGTATGGTTTGGTAACTTGAGTGCTTCAACCTGTTTGAACCATGGGTTGGATATATTGCTTTGGGTTTGCAAGTCAAATTGATAAGGAAATGAAAGAAAATGAACTAGTCAATCAATGCACCAATATCACTATTGAAGAGATAGATTGGTTGATTTTGCTAG
Organism: Cryptomeria japonica; assembly: GCF_030272615.1. Lineage (NCBI taxonomy): Eukaryota > Viridiplantae > Streptophyta > Pinopsida > Cupressales > Cupressaceae > Cryptomeria > Cryptomeria japonica. The sequence goes on from NC_081412.1 coordinate 58,627,656, forward strand.
CAAACAAAAAGGAATTTAGAAGAAAACACATAGTTAATAGCCTTATGGTGGGAAGAGTGGAGGAAATAAGAATAAAATATTGAGATATGGAAGAAATTTCTCATCGAGAACTGGCTAGTGGAATCTGATTCACATGATCGAGCCACTTAGACAAAGAACCCTCTAGTACCTAATGAATAAAAGATGGAGGATACATAGTATGTTGCATAGCAACAATTTTTGGGTTCAATAGAGGTTGAGCCTAATAAGGAAAGTGATAAATAAGTTGAGATAGGGGTTTGTGCACCAAGTGGTGACACTGGTGCACACAAGGCACCCATAGAGGATAAAGGCAAAACCATATAGGATGAGCTAGAGAAAAAGGAAGAGGAGAAGAAAGAAATTTAGGACAAAAGGAAAAGAAAAGTGATAGAAAATCCAATCCTTATGGAAATTAAAACTTCCAAAATTCAAAGCCAAAGGACCTTTCCTCAATTTAACATTAGTTTTAATAAGTTGTTTGATCAAATGTCTCTGGCTGAAAGAATGATTGTTGTTGTTTCTCTTCAAGCTCAAGCTAGTCAGGAGTGAGCACAATCTGAGTCAAAAGAAAATAAGCTTATTGAGAGATCTATTAAATTTTAGAATAGGTAGTACACAAATTGCAACTTGATTCCAATACGAGTTCATATGGTAAGATCTAACACTTAGTAGATTATATACCTACTCAATTTGATTCTTTGACCAAGGCTTCAACCTAGCAAGCTTTGGAGAAATTCAAAGATGCACAAATTTTTTTGCAAATGATTGACGGTGATAAGGCCCAACTTGACAAAGAACTGAAATTAATTGATGAGGTCTTACAGGAAGTGTTCAAATGTGGCGACTGATCAGCAAAGTACTGTACACTCAACATTTTTTGCCATTTTTTGTTGATGAAAACTGACATTGTAATAAAACCCTAAAAAGGCCGACTTTGTTTGTTGCCCTAAAAATGCATGTTATAAGCAGCTGGGATGCTTAAGGCATTGTAAGGTTGATGTACTATTTTTGCTGGATAATAAGAAAGATTGGATGGCTGTGTATGGTGGATGTAACCCATTCTGGGTGAACCACGTTAAATCTCTGTGTTATCTGTGTCCTATTTTATTTCTTTATCTTTTGTATTTAAATCTGCATATAATTGTTAGTTCATATTTGCTTCGGATCTGCTTGAAACCCTAACAATTGGTATCAGAGTGAGGTTTTCTGTAAAATGGCAGGACTTTCAGATTTGAGTGGGAGCAATGGAGGATTCCAAATTCAAGGTTGAAAAGTTTAACGGCCAGAATTATCAGTTATGGAAAATGCAGATGGAGGATTACCTGTATCAAAAGGATTTGTGGTGGCCATTGGAAGGAAAGGCAAAGAAACCGACCACAATATCAGATGAAAAGTGGGAGATTTTAGATAGAAAGGCACTGGGATCCATTCGATTGTGCCTTGCATCATCTGTAGCATTCAATATAACAGAAGCAAAAATGACTGTAGATTTGATGGCAACATTGGCTAAGCTGTATGAGAAACCCTCAGCTTCGAATAAGGTATTTCTTATGAAGCATTTGTTTAACTTGAAAATGAGTGAGGGAGGATCTGTAGCGGAGCACTTAAATGAATTTAATACAATTACTAGTCAATTGTCTTCGGTAAAAATTACCTTTGCAGAAGAGGTTAGGGCTCTCTTGATTTTATGTTCTTTGCCAGAAAGCTGGAATAGCTTGGTTATGGCTGTAAGTAACTCTGTCTCTAGTAAAAATACTTTGGTATTTGATGATATTGTTAGTGTTATCCTAAGTGAGGAAATGCGAAGGAAAAGCACAGGTGAGACTCCAACATCATCGGGTAGTGTTTTGAATGTGGAGAACAGAGGAAGATCAAAGGAAAGAGGAAAAGGCGCTGGGAATGAGAAGTCATGAGGGAAGTCAAAGAAAGGACGCTCTCAATCTAGAGGAAAGAAAGATTGCTGGTACTATGGAAAGCCTGGTCATCTAAAGAAAGACTGTTGGTCTCGGAAAAACAAAGAAGGAGACAAAAATGAAAATGACAGTAAGGAAGCTAATATTGCAAGTAATACTTTACAAGATGCTTTAATCTTATGTTTGGATAATGTTAATGATTCCTGGGTAATAGATTCTGGGGCTTCATTTCATGCTACACCCCATAGAAAATATTTTCTAGATTATGTTCAAGGTGATTTTGGACAGGTATATTTGGGTGATGATGAGCCCTGTCAAATTGTTGGAAAAGGAAAGATAAAGATCAAGTTGCAGAATGGTAATGACTGGTTTCTACAGGAGGTAAGACATGTTCCTAATTTAAGAAGAAATTTAATTTCTGCAGGGCAACTAGGTAGTGAAGGTTGCATAGTTACCTTCTCAGATAGTATGTGGAAGGTCACTAAAGGATCATTAGTAGTAGCTAAAGGTGTGAAGGTAGGCACGTTATATCTGTGTACTGGTAACACTTACTCTACCTTAGCTGCTACAGATAAAGTTACTGCAGGGACAACAACAATAAATGTTGCAAGAACAGATTCGATAATGTGGCACCATAGGCTTGGGCACATGAGTGAGAAAGGGATGAAAATCCTTCACTCCAAAAATCTATTGCCAGGACTAAAGAAGATTGATTTAGAGTTCTGTGAAAACTATGTTTATGGTAAATAGAAAAGAGTCAGATTTCTCAAGGTTGGGAAAGAGAAGAAGAGTGAGAAGTTAGAGCTTGTACATTTAGATGTATGGGGACCGGCTCAGGTATCATCTCTTGGTGGCTCTTGTTATTATGTTATTTTTATTGATGACTCAACCAGAAAAACATGGGTATATTTCCTAAAACAAAAATTAGATGTTTTTGAAACTTTTAAGAAATGGAAAGCTTTGGTTGAGAATGAGACAGGCAAAAAGTTGAAGTGTCTCAGATCGGATAATGGAGGTGAGTATTGCAACAAAGCATTTGAAGATTATTGTTCCTTAAATGGGATTTGAAAGCAGAAGACAGTTCCAGGAACTCCACAGGAAAATGGTGTGTCAGAGAGAATGAATAGGACCATCATGGAATGTGCGAGGAGCATGAGATTGCATGCTAGATTGCCCTTACATTTTTGGGCAGATGATGTACATGCTGCTATCTATTTGATAAATAGAGGACCTTCAACCCCTTTGGATGGTGGTATTCCAGAGGAGGCATGGACTGGTAAAAAGGTAAATTATTCTTTTCTAAAAACTTTTGGTTGCGAAGCTTTTGTCCATGTTGATAAAGAAAACAGAACCAAGCTTGATGCTAAATCTCATAAATGTACCTTCATTGGATATGGAATAGATGAATATGGCTATCGGTTATGGGATTTTGAAAATAAGAAAATAATTAGAAGTAGAGATGTTATATTCAATGAGAAGGTTATGTATAAAGAACAGATGCAGGAAAAGAAGCATGAACAGGACAAACAAGAATATGTGGTGTTGGATGAGATTCCTGAAAATGAAATGCCACAGGTACCTAATGCTCAGCAACAACAGATTGTCCCACAAACTCCTGCAAGTGTTAGACGTTCTATGAGGACAAGTAGACCCCCTGAAAGATTTTCTCCTTCTTTGTATTCTATTTTATTAACAGATTCTGGTGAACCAGAAGAATATGAAGAAGCAATGCAGGTGGATGCCAAACAACAGTGGCAGCTAGGCATGAAAGAGGAGATGGACTCCCTGATGAAAAATAAGACTTGGGACTTAGTCCCTTTACCTGCAGAAAAAAGAGCCTTGCCTAACAAATGGGTTTATTGACTGAAGGAGGAGGAAGGAGGTCAGAAAAGATATAAGGCCAGACTTGTGGTAAAAGGTTTTGTACAGAAAAAGGGTATATATTATGATGAAATATTTTCTCCAGTTGAAAAAATGTCTTCAATTAGAACTGTACTTAGTCTTGTGGCTGTAGATGATTTACATCTTGAACAATTAGATGTCAAAATAGCTTTTCTCCATGGAGATTTGGAGGAGGAAATTTACATGTTGCAACCACAGGGATATGAGGTCAAAGGTAAGGAGAACTTGGTGTGCAGGTTGAAGAAAAGTCTGTATGGCCTAAAGAAAGCACCCCGACAATGGTATTTAAAATTTGATAGTTTCATGGCTAAACACGGTTATCATAGATGTCATTCTGATCATTGTGTATATTTTAAGAGATTTGATAATGGCAGTTATATTATCCTGTTGCTTTATGTTGATGACATGCTTGTTGTTGGGTCTAACATGCAACATATAAATGATCTTAAATAGAAATTAGCCAGGTCATTTGCTATGAAGGATTTGGGTGCAGCTAAGAGAATTCTCGGTATGAGGATTACACGGGACAGGAAAAATAGAACCTTGAATTTGTCCCAAAGTGAGTATATAAAGAAGGTGTTGAAAAGATTTAACATGCAGGATGCAAAAGCAGTTAGTACACCTTTGGCTAGTCATTTCAAATTGACTAAGGAGATGTGCCCAAAGGCACAGGAAGAGGTTAATAAAATGTCTAACATCCCGTATTCATCAGCTGTTGGCAGTCTGATGTATGCAATGGTATGCATAAGGCCAGATATTGCACATGCAGTGGGAGTTGTGAGCAGGTTTATGAGTAATCCGGGTATGGAACACTGGAATGCTATGAAATGGATTCTTCGGTATTTGAAAGGAACTACTATGAAGGCATTATGTTTCAAAGGATCTAATGCTGCTCTAAGTGGATTTGTTGACTCTGATCTGGTGGGTGATATTGATTCACGGAGGAGTACTACAGGGTATGTTTTTACTATAGGGGGAACTGTACTCAGTTGGATTTCTAGGCTGCAAAACTGGTTGAGTATGTTGCTGCTACAAAAGCCAACAAAGAGATGATTTGGTTGCAATGTTTTTTGAAGGAATTGGGTCAGACACAAGAGGATAGCCCATTGTATACTGATAGCTAAAGTACCATTCATCTTGTGAAGAACTCTGCTTTTCATTCAAGGACAAAGCACATTCAGCTCAGGTACCACTTCATCCGAACTATTTTGGAGGAGGGTCAGTTACAGCTTGAGAAGATTCACACAAGTGAGAATCCTGCCGATATGTTCACAAAGGCAGTTCCACAGGAGAAGCTGATTTCTTCATCAATTTCTATTGGTCTTCTTGATTGATAATTGTGGAATTTATGCCAGTCATGTCCTAGTGTTTTATCCAGCGGATGTTGCATGTACAGTGGTGTCGTGTAGTATCAGTCTCCAAGTGGGAGATTGTTCAGAGTGGAGCCTGATCAGTCTCCAAGTGGGAGATTGTTGAAATGTGGTGACTGATTAGCAAAGTACTATACACTTAGCACATATCCTCGTTGGGGTCCGGGGTTAGGGCGGGCCCCGGGCAGGGGTTCGGGGGCAACAGCCCCCGAGAAAAGTGGGGGTTCGGGGGCGGCAGGCCCTGAGAAATTTTTTTTTGCCATGTTTTGTTGATGAAAACTGACATTGTAATAAAACCCTAAAAAGGTTGACTTTGTTTGTTGCCCTAAAAATGCATGTTATAAGTGGCTGGGATGCTTAAGGCATTGTAAGGTTGATGTACTATTTTTGCTGGATAATAAGAAAGATTGGACGGCTTTGTATGGTGGACATAACCCATTCTGGGTGAACCACGTTAAATCTCTGTGTTATCTGTGTCCTATTTTATTTCTTTATCTTTTGTATTTAAATCTGCATATAATTGTTAGTTCATATTTGCTTTGGATCTGCTTGAAACCCTAACAGGAAGGTGGTAATATTTATAAGTCTTGTCTAATTTTGACAAATTTTACTACTGAAATAGACAAGAAGATAGATAATTGTAGATGTTAGTTATCCCAAATTTCTCAGGCATATGATCCCACGGTAAACTTGATTGGAAATGTTGAAGGTCAAATTTTGACTCTTATGGGACAGATCAATAATCTGGAGAAGGAGAAGGACAAGATGTGGAGAAAAGCAAGATGCGGAGAAGGGCAGGTGAAATATGGAACCTAATTGGTCCCCAGTTAGATACCTTGGTGTACCATAAGATGGACTATATTCAGAATATGACTTAGGAGACACCAACTAAGTTGCATCCAATAAAATTCCATGCTTATGTTTTGAACGGTTTTGTCTCAATTTTGGAGAAATTGTGGGCATGTCAGAATTCATATTTTGGATTTCTTAAGTCTACATATGTAGATGTACTTAAGTATGTAAAGATCTAGTCATCCGGTGTATATATATATGTACATGGAATTTTACTTCACATCTTTGGCATTGCTATCAAAGGGGGAGAGATAAGGTGAAAAATGTACAATGTGAATGGAGTATATAGATATCTGGAGGTTTTCAAGTTGTTGATCTAAGGGGGACCCTTAGAATTCTTTCATTCTTGATTTGGTGTATAGGTTTCACATGTTTCAACACTCAACCATTTTTCACAAGTGTTGCCATCAATGCCAAAGGGGGAGATTGTTTGAAATTGACACTCATCCAGTGATTTTCGATGCTTGATTTATGGTTTAGGTTTTTCATTGATGGAAAATATTCTTTGAGATTTGATTTGGTGGTTGTGATTCCTATTATCCAGAAGCAAGAGTTAACTGGTAGCCAATTAATTGGTAAATCAGGATTATTCCACTGCAACTTTACTCCAGTAAGATTTTTGGTGTTTGTGGTGATTTCAATGACTAAGTTAGAGGTGTAATTGATGAGGCCAAGATTGGTGTAACATTTTGGAAATTTGTTTTGGTTTGGTGCCAAGTCTTGTTAGAGATTGAAGCCGACTTGAAGCTACACATTACATTTTTGATAGATGACTTGGAGGAGATTATTTTTAATATAACCAGATATATAAGATTGATTTGGTGATAAGTTTCTGGGGTATAACTGTTGTGGTGATCTATTTTGGTGTGATTGAGCATAGTTTCACGTATGCATTTGATTATCAGGTCATTCGGTAGCTGACTGAGATATAAATAGAGCATATTGTAGAGTGAGTACAGTCAGAGATCTTGTGCTTAACCAAAACTCATTCTTGCATTGTTAGATGCTATTTCAGATTTCTTTTATTGTATTTTCTTATTGTAATCAAATTCTAAGTTAGTGAGACTTCCTTGAAGGTTGTAGCCTTTCAGGTCATCGTAATTGAGCAGTGAGCTCTAGGTAGTGAGCCTAAATGCAAGTGCATTCCCCATCTATGTAATATTTATGTACTCTTGGCCATAGTATATGAATATTGTCGATTCCGGCCCCATCATGATTTTTCCCTTTCTGGGTTTCTACGTAAAAATTCTAGTGTTGTGGATCTATGGTCTATTTATTGCTTACTTATGTTCTTTACTATTATATATTGCTAACCAATGGATAAAGAAAAAGTTTGTGAATTTGATTTCCAACAAATCACTGATTCACCCCCCTCCCTCTCAGTGATCCATGATTCTAATAGTTAAAAATTGTAGAGATTTATTCACGCCCCCCTCTCAATGTTCCTTTATTCTAATAGGTTCCATGTGCCACCTCATCTACCATGTTGTCTATCCAAGCTGACACATTGCCTTTCCTTTGATTAGTGTGACATAAAGGATATGTCAACAACATACCAATGACTTCCTTCCTATTTTGATTAATCAATGAGACCAAGTTAAACTCTCTTCAAACTCCCACCATGAACTTTCAAACATTCCATGTGGGTGTGACATTACATGTTGGTGAGATAGAGATTAAATTTGACTGAAATCATTGTGTCTCATCAATGAACTTCCACAACACTCTCTACATTAGTGAGATTGTATGTCGATGAGTCCTGAAATGGCTTATATTGAAGGTAGTGTCTCATTGACATGACTTTCTTGAGCCATTCTCTAAGGTGAGCAGAAAAAAGCATGTGAACTATTTCTCACTTGAACACTATGCACCAGTCAATAAAAATATGAAATCATCTCAACATAATCAATGTGGGATGAATGGTTTAGACCAATTAATGCATCTCAATGTCTTCTCTATACAAATGAAACATACAAGGTTTGCCCAATCTACCTAAACCCTTCTCATCTACTCAAAGCCTTCTCATTTTCTCAATTCCTTTTTTTTTCATGACAATAAAATTTGCACCAAGTTGACATCAATGACAATCCAACACCAATAATCTCCTACTTTGGCATTAATGTCAACCACACTCATCTTCTCCCCATTTGACAATAATGGAAAAGGGAATGTAAACATTTTACCTTGTGGAACCAACCTATAGGTGTACCTACTAATTTGCACCAGATTTAAAAAAAATTTATATACACTCTCCCCCTATTCCTTAAGCATTAGTTGCACCTACGATCTCTTTATTGAAACATACGGTCCCTCCTTGAGAACTAGAACCACTATGATCCATCTCCCTTGGATTATTAACTATTTCAAGAATGCATGATTAAGACAATGAGCTCCCTTTGAACCACAAGCCTCTGTGTACATTTAAGTTCTAAAGAAGAGAGGGAAAACACCCAACCTCAGTCTGAGGTATTCAAAAGTATTCTTAGGAAGTGGCTTTGTAAAAATGTATGTTAATTGTTCACCTGTGCTCACATACACCACCTTAACTTCCTTTTAAATTAATTTTTCCTTTAATAAATGATAATGGTAATGTGTTTTGTTCTTGAGTGCATGACAGGGTTCATGGAGGTATTAATTGCATTGGAATTGTCACACATAATACAAATGGGGTCTAAGTATTCTACCTAGATATCCTTAAGTGTTTGTTTCATCTAAAGAACCCATGTGCAACATAAAATAGCTACTATGTACTTAGCCTCAAAAATGTATAAATATATGGATTCTTGTTTCTTGTTTTACCATGAAACTAATCTACTACCAAGGAAGAAATCTCCACCACTGGTGCTCTTCCCATCATCAACACAACTTGCCCAATCTGCATCTCTATAGGTGTTGGGAAAATGGTCACTAAACCTTGCATTTAAATGAGGTTACTATTTATAGTAAGTTTTCATTTGAGCACAAAATAGTGCAAAATTCTCCCCAAACCTTCTGGTTGGCTAAATAAGAATTCTGGTAAAGTTACATTGCAAGATCACAACTAGTTTTGAAGATATTTTTTTTTGTAAATAGGGAGGGACACATCATAGAAGGGAGACAAGGTCAGTTACAGCTTATTGGGTGGTTTTAGCCCATGGTTTTATAATATCGTTTGACAGTTTCTTGTATTGTACCTCCTATTTATGAGGTGCGTGAGATAGAGGTTGTGTGTAAGAGTTGTATGGCTATTGAGTTACCTCTGAATCTCTAATTAGTGGTACTCCTGCAAAGAGATTTTTCTACAAGTATATTGTAATCTATTTTGATTGCTGAATAATATATTGGCTAGCTTTTGGAGTGTGGGGTTTTTCTCCTGAAATGGTTTTCCCCATGTAAATCATTGTGTTATGGTTTGAATGTTATTATATCTATTTATGTTTTTGGTAACTATTGTGAGGATCTATAAGAAAATTTACATTACCCTCCTCTCAAGATTAGTGTAGGAGGTTGTTTTGCTACTTAAATTCCTTACAAGTGGTATCTAAGCTTAATCACCTTTGGTTTCAATTGTGGGTTATTGGGTTTTTTAAACTAATCCAAATTTGAGTGGACCTTGTGCAGAAGACACTTTTTGATCTTGTTGCAGGAATTTTCAGATGGCAAGTTTGCTAGGGAAAATAGAGGAGGAAAAATTTCATGGAATAAATGTTAGACAACTCAGATAACCAGAGGACAACTGAGAGGTGGGGGGGGGGGTGAATCAGTTGTCACCGGATTTAAGAACTTTAAGAATTTAAATCTTTATTACCAAAACACATAAACCTAATACCAGAATGCATAAACCAAATACCAAAATGACTGATAAAGCATTTAAAATTAAACATAAATCACATAACAGTTACCATCCATCCATAGCACATGACACCAAGATTTGTATGTGAAAAAACTGGTAAAGGGAAAAACCACGGTGGAAATCCTACCCACAGTCAGATAATACTTCTGTAGTAAGTATGTGATTACAATATGAGGGGCCTTCACATGCCAAAAGGCCAACATCCTAGAGCACACTGCTCATCACAAAAAGGAGCCTCACTGACTACATAAACATTGGACTACAATCCAGAAAGAAGAGTGAATTGCAAGTGTAGCATCTCCTATGCCTGAGTACAGTTCTAGTTAAGCTCAATACCAGAGGCCTTAAACCTCTCTTACAACCCCAATTTGTGTTGGCATTTGTATGAAGATTGTATTAATGAAATGTTATGTTGTCATTGATGTCAATTAACTGGTAATGATATTGTTGTAATGCTGTTTTGTAACTGGTAGGAAGAGCTAGTGAATGGGAACTATAACTGGTAGGTAAGTTTGTGGACTGAACCAATATTGCTAACTATTGGAGAGTTAAACCGGTAAACCCTAACTGATTAATTTTGGTGAATTGGTTTTACTGGTTTATGATCTCATGGTGGGCGGTAATGATTATAACATGTATGCATATTGTATAAAGAGAGTTTCAAAGTATTTTTGGTGCATTGAGGTAACGATTTTTGTCTTGGGAATGAGTAAGTATATTGCATGTAATGCAAAGTGCGTGATGAGTTACTAAGTTCAATGAAGTGGTGATCAAGGAGTGGTCGAGGCTTTCTTAAATGATGTGTAGAGCTTGTTATGCAATCCAACGATCATACTTGAACCGACTTGTTTGTAATCTCTATGTGAATTAGGTTTTCGTTGTGTTACCGACCTAGTTGATTTGTTTATAAGGTTGATGAGTTGTTTAGTTTCAAAGTTGTCAAAGTTTTAGTTGAGTGTGTGGTTGTCAAACTAGATGATGTATCTATAGTTTGAGTAAAGGAAGATAGGAGCATGAAAAGGATCTAAACAAGAAAGTGAAGTGCTATTCAAACAAATCAACAAACCCCTATTGTTTTCTAACAATTACAACTATTGGCATTCTACACTCTTATGAGAATAGTTGATGTTGTCATTGATGGAAACCAACTAGAAACCAACTAGAAATCATTTAGCTACCCACCTGCAGTTACCGGTAGTAGACTTCTACATACACCGATAGGCACTTCACTGACAACGACAATAATGCATACCGACACTCAAGCTGACATGCAATAAACTTTGTTTATTGTTTTATATTGTAATTATATTTTGTAAAAGCTGACATGACATATTGTAAAAGACTCATATATATGTGTGAGATCTTATAGGTCATTTAAAAAGAAGATAAACAAGAAGATATGATATAGATGAGATTTTTGTATAAGTTGATATAGTTGGCAGCGAAGGTTTTGGTAATAGACTAAGCTTAAATTGGTATTGAACCTGGCATAGTTGATGCTGATTTGAAGCAATACATTGTATTGGATTTTTATAGTCCATTTGTAAGTCAGTGAGACTTATGTTTTGTAATTGAGTAGTGAGCTCTAGGCTGCTAGCCTTCCTGCATGTGCACGCCCCTCATTGTAAGTAATATTTATTCAATGGCCAGTGAGTGAATATTGTGGGTCACAAATCCCACTGAGGTTTTTCCCACACCGGGTTTCCTCGTTCAATATCTTGTGTTATGGTGTGTTCTCTATGTTGTCTCTGTTATTCTTATTTACTACATTAATTCTTATTTACCGGTACAATGTTTTGGGGTACAAATTTCTTAATAAGTTTAAATACTTTGCTAACTAGTTAGACACTGATTCACCTCCCCTCTTAGTGTCTCTGGCACTGTCATTGATTCTAAAAATTGGTATCAGAGCCTGGTCCTCTATTTTCAAAAGCCTAATAGCTTGAGGAAGATTCTGACATCGATACAGATGGAGAACTTAAGAAAACAATTGGAAGGAGCTCTTGTAGATTATGATGCAGAGAAATTGAAGAATATCAAACTTGAAGATTATCTAAGGACTAAAGAAGAATTCATTAAAGGAATTCAGGAGAACCTTGCTATATCAAAAAATAAAAGAAACGAACTTCATGAGAAGATGCAGAAAGATGATGAGGAAAAATAAAATCTTAATGAACTTGCAAACAAGTTAAGATAGGAAAATAGTAATATTAAGAATGAAATGCAAGATATGACTATGAGGTTATGTAAAGACATTGAAGATAGGAAAAAGAATGAAGAAGACTTGACTAGAAGACTCGATGATGCTGAAAATGAAAATCTAAGACTTAGTCATGAAAATGATATGTTAGACAGATCTAATTCACATGCAACATGATAAAACTGAGCTTATGAGACAAAAAAGAATTCTAGAAAATGAGTTGGCTACTGCGAATCAACATAAAGAGAAATTTATGAAAATTTCAGAGGAGCTTGATGACATGTTGATAAGTCAGAAATCTAATGGAGAAACTAATGGACTTGGATTTGAAGTTGGAGAAAGTTTCGGTACTACAAACAATCTAGATCAGAACAAATCGGTAAGCCAACCTAATGCTTATAAGTTTAATGGAAAATATTTCAATTGCAAAAAATATGGTCATAGAGAAAATCAGTGTAGATTTAGAAACAATCAGAATATTAATGCACCTATTGGTCAATGTTCCAAATGCAACAAAGTTGGTCATAATTTGAAAAACTACAAAATGAATGTAAAATGCTATATTTGTGGAAGATATGGACACCTATCTAATCAATGCAGAACACAAACCAACGTAGGATATGGAAAGGCTATTCAGAGGAATAATGTGACTTGTTATTCTTGTAACAAAATTGGACATATTGCTAGATTTTGTAGAGGCAAGACTTCACCGACAAACAATAAAGGATCTAGTTTGAAAGGCAAAGAAAAGGTAGATGAGGTAAAGCAAGAATTTTTAAAACAATGGATTAGGAAGAGAGATCAAAATGTTGATGAAACTATCTCTATACAGGTAGAACAGAGTAATCCTTCATCGGAAGGAGATTCAACATCCAACTAGGAAGTAACCCTTTGGGGGTATTGTAGTAAGTTGAAAATCATGCAGATTACCCTCGGTTGATGGTGAGAAGATAGATTTCTTCCTTACCAGCAGATGTGTTAAGTTTTCACTTAACCAATGAGCATTTAATGCAGTTGGTGAGAGAAATGTCATTATAAATCAGCTAATTTCCCTCATTTTTGATTCACTGAGCATTCAAATTTGAAGAGAGCATGAAAATGAGCGAAGGCATTCAAGGCGAAGGTGTAGAGTGATTTCTTCAGGCATTCAAAATATTTTCAGGAAGTTAAAGGTATTTTTCAATGGCTTCTTCTTCCACTCCTAAGTTTATCCAGAACCCTACTATTGTGGAAAATGTGAAACACCCTAGGCCCATATTTAAGATAATACCCGAAGTAGCTAAGCAATATGACTCTATAGGGGCATTTAAAAAAATTCCTAAAGGTGTAGCTTTTGTAGAAGACCCTAGGATTTATATACATTGCAATATAGAAGAACTAGGTTCTAAAAAATTGATGAAAATGTTTACTAAAGTGATTTGTGATGAAAATGGTGTTGTCAAACCCGAACACAAGATTATAGAAACTCTAGGTTTTATGGAGATATTGAACATTCCCCAATTTCCAGAGGAAGTAGTAAGAACTATTTTGAGTATAGCACATGGATAATTATTATGGTTGGATTCTGTCTGCAAAATAACCCAACAAGAAATTAGGGGAGTAACTGGTTTACCCTCAACTGACAGCAGACCTGATAAAACAAAAAGATTCCTAACAACAAAGTGATGACCCTAACAGGAGAAGCATTTGACAATAGATCATTGAGAGTGAATGATATAAAAGACATCAATGTAATATTTGTAAGTATGGTGTTAGGATACAAGAATACACATGCAGATAGGCTAAATTTAGTTTCTAGCCTTTGTATTAACAGTGCTTATGAGATGGTTAACAACAATGCAATGATAGATGTCTGTGAATGGCTGAAAGATGAACTCATTGAAAATTTGAAAAAGATTAAATGAGATAAGAAAGGGATATTCTGCTTTGGAAATATTTTGGTATATTTAATGTTGTATTTCACTAAGGAAATACCTAGTACAAGACCTAAAGACTTTGGATATGATTTACCGGTAGGAAAACAATTACAGGAAGCTTTTACCGACATGGGAACTACAAAGGACAACAACATAATTGAATACTTCAAAACCTTCCAAGCTAAAATAAAAACTAGAGAAAGGCTACCACAAAGTGTAGTGGACAAATATGCTAGGATTATGGACAGTTCCAAAGATACTGAGAGGGGGGGCTGAATCAGTATCTAACCAGTTTGTTGAATATTTAAACTTATTAAGAACTTTGCATCCTAAAACAGTGTATCGGTAAATAAGAATTAATGCAATAAATAAGAACAATAAAGATAGCATAAAAAACACACCATAACACAAGATGTTTAACGAGGAAACCATATGTGGGAAAAACCTCAGTGGGATTTGTGACCCACAATATTCACTCACTGGCCAATGAATAAATATTACTTACAATGAGGGGCTTGCACATGCAGGAAGGACAACTGCCTAGAGCTCACTACTCAATAAGAGTCACACTGACTAAAAAGGTGGATTATTAAATCCAATACAATGTACTACTTCAAAATAGCATCAACTATGCCAGGTTCAGTACCGGTTTAAGCTCATTCCATTACCAAAACCTTCGTTGTCAACTATATCACCTTATACATAATTTTCATACTTCCATACATACATAATTCTATATAATGACCTATAAGATATCATACATATATGAGTCTTTTACAATATGCCATGTCGGCTTTACAAAAGATAATTACATTTAAATATAATAAACAAAAGTTTATTCCCTATCGACTGGGGTGTCGATATGCATTGTTGTCATTGCCAGTGAAGTGTATGTCGGTGTATGTAGGTGTCTATGTCAGTGTCGGTAACTATTGGTGGCTTTACCAGATGAATGCCAAATGGTTGCCAGATGGTTGCCAGTTGGTTGCCATCAATGACAACATCAACTATTCTCATAAGAGTGTATAATGCCAACAATCTTCCCCTTTGGCATTGATGGCAACACTCATGAGAAAAATCCAAAAACTATTCCAAAAACTGAAGTCCAAAAAGTTACCAAAAAGACGTGCTCCCCCTGAGAAGATGATCTCCTTTGATTAATCATTTTTCTCTGTCCACTACTCCCCCTTTGACATCAATGACAAAGGTTGTCAGAAATTGTCAAACGATTGCAAAAATTTCACCTTAAAGTTTGTAACCAGTTGGTTACAATTTGGAATATATCTACCAAAACCAAATTAAGACTTTGCATGAATCTATTACTGTCGTTCAGGGTTGCCTCAATCTATTGGATCATGTTGGTGCGATGATGCATGTGCTCTTCCAGTGATCTTTGTCCTTGAAGTAACGCCTTAGAGATTTCATTTCTCAAAGAGATTAGATTGTCCAACTTAGGAACAAGTTTGTACTAAAGTTCTTTAGCATTAGCCTTAATCCTTTCCTTCTCTTTCTCAAATTTCTCTAATTTCTCCTCAAAACCTACTCAATAATTGATATAGGTTCAGATGAACCAATTATGTTATCGGCTATATCATCTATTTCTTTCTATACTTTGCTGATTTCCTTTTCTATGTCCTTTGTCAAAAGATGTGGTTTGCATGTTTCTCTGTACAGCGCTTTGTATTCCAAAATTGTAGTGTTCAGTGTCGGTAATAGTGTGTTCATGTGTTTTCTGCACTTCTCTATTGTATCCTCAAAGAATTTATCCTTTTTATTTTCAACTTTCTCTTTGAAGGTGTCCTCATTCACCTTATCAACTGTTATTACATTGTCAGTAATGAATTTGGACAATGTGTCTAATTTACCTAAAGAATCCTTTACATGATCTATATTACATTTTAGTTCTATCAATTTAAGAATTGGTATGGTGTCATCAATTGCCTTGTAGGCTAATGCATTACAGTCTGTTATCTTCTTGATTGAATCCAGGAGTACTTTTTTTACATTAGTAGGTCTAAATTCACTTGATGAAGTGTTGGATGTCTGACCTATAACCTTAATTACCTCTGTACTTCCAACATTTGTAACCATTTTTCTTGTCTTATCCTCCAGTGGATCAGTCTGAGTTTGCATTTCAACCAGTAAAGGTTTGTTTTATATTTTAGGTGTCTTAGTGATTGTCGGTTTCTCTACTTCAATATGTACCTCTGCCTTTATAGGTTTCTATGTATTCTCAACTATCAATATCATAGTCTCAGTAGGTTTCTATATGCTAGCATCTATACCTTCAGTATTCTTCTCAGCATCCAATGGTTTCTTTGTTTGTAATGATTGCTCTGTTGGGATCTCAACCTCATCAGTCTCTACCAGTTTCTTAACAATGTTGCCACTATCAACATTATCATCCTTAACTTTTGTATTGTCCTTATCCACAACAATATTCACTTCCTGAGTATCCACATTCATAGTGAATAGTATTTCAGATTTAGGATTAGTGCTATCATGTGTGATACCTTCACTTTCAGTAACTGGTGGATCAATAGTATGTACCGGTGCAGTATCCAAAGGTGGTGGCAAATTATTAGTTATCTTGATGTTCGGTATTCCACCAACTTTACCTTCCCCTTTGTCCTTATCCTTCAGATATACCTTGAATGTTTTCTTTGGCTTGTTCATTTCCTCTTGTTTTTCTTTTTCCACAATAAAGATATCCCATTTATCAACAGTCTCCTCTGCAATCTCATTTACTCTACTTGCCATCAAACTTACTAGTTAGTGACCACTAGCAAAAATGGATTTGTAAGCCTCACAAATCAGGTCTTCAATTTCCTCTTTTGAGTTAACTGGATGTAGAGCTAGAAGTTTTTCAACTTTTAGTTTCTTGTCCAATTCCATCACTGCAATCCTCTTGGCATCCATTCTTCTATATAGTTCATTGGGCAAATCATTCACTATAATTAAAAATTTCTTGTATACATCCAGATGTAAAATTATATTGTTTTCAATGCTTTCCTTGTCTGAATCTTTGAATGTGTTATACAATTTACTCACATTAGCCAAATTTCCATCATCAGTTATTTCATTTAGCAAATTTTCTAATGAATGTATAACCGGTTTCTATTTCTTCTTGGGAGTTAGTTTCTTAACCAATTGCCTTACTACTTGTTGTTTCTTCCTTAAGGTCCTTGTTGTTTTGGGTAGAGGAGAGGGTACTGATGAAAGTTTTGTCTTCCTTTCAACTCTTTTGAATTTAGCTGGCATCTCACTGTCAGGGGATGTGCCAACCGGTGAAATGTGTGCCTCTGGTTGCAGCCCTTCCAACTCACTAGTCATTATACTAGTAATGTTCATAACATTTTCTTTGATTTCATTTACCTTATTTTATGCATCCCTAATATATTTTTCTCTTTTCTTCCTTTGCTTCATTGTTTTCACACCACTCTCAATAGTTTCTGCACTACGAAAAACTTCTTCTGTTTGTTCTCTTGGTGCATCTAACAAAGCTTTTGAATATGTCTCAATAATGTTGAGATCTACCTGATAGCCCATTTCAGTTACTCATACAGTCCTAGGAAGTAAAACTTCCATCCATGTCTCATCTTTTCTGATTACAAAACAAATTTCTTTATCATATTTCTCAACTACACTCTATGGTAGTCTTTCTCTAGTTTTCATTTTGGCTTGAAATGCTTTAAACTATTTAGTTATATTATTGTCCTTTGCAGTTCCCATGCCAGTAAAAACTTCCTGTAATTATTTTCTTATCGGTATGTCATATCCAAAGTCTTTCTATCCTATATCGGGGATTTCCTTTGTGAAATACAACATTAAGCATACTAAAAGATTACGAAAGTGAAATGTCCCTTTCTTATATCCTTTAATCTTTTTCAAATTATCTATGAGTTCATCTTTCAGCCATTCACACATATCAATCATTGTATTGTTGTTGACCATTTCATTAGCACTATGAATGCAAAGACTAGAAACTGAATTAAGTCTATTTGCATGTGTAGTCTTGTAACCTAAAACCATACTTATGAAACTCACATTCATGTCTTTGATGTCGTTCACTCTTAGTGATCTACTGTCTAATGTTGCTCTAGTTAGGGTCATTACTTTGTTGTTAGGAACTTTCTTTGTTTTGTCTAGTCAGCTGCCAGTTGAGGGTAAACCTATTACTGCCCTAATTGCTTGCCGGGTAAATTTGCAGACAAAATCCAACCATAGAAATTCTCCATGTGCCCTACTTAGGAAAATTCTCACCACTTCTTCTGGAAATTTGGGGATATTTAGTATCCCAATAGAATGTAAAGTCTCCACAATTTTGTCTTCAGGTTTGACAGTGCCATTTTCATCACAAATTACGGTTTTAAACATTTTCAGCAATTCCTCATAACCTAATTCTTCAATGTTGCAATGAATATAAATCCTAGGGTCTTCAGCATAAGCTACACCTTTAGGAATTTTGGAAAAAGCACCTATGGAATCATCTTGCTTAGCTACTTTGGGAATTATCTTAAACCTAGGGTGTTTTACATTTTCCATGATAGTAGGGTTTGCAATAAATTTGGGAGCACAAGATGAAGCCATTTGAAAAACACCTTTAGCCACCTAAGAGTATCTGAATGCTTGAAACAAATCACTTCACACCTTCACCTGGAATGCCTTATCTCTTTTTTGTGCTCTCTACTGATTTTGAATGCTTGGTGAATCAAAAATGAGGGAAATCTGATGATTTATAATGACATTTCTTTCAACAACCACATTAAATGCTTGTCGGTTAAGTGAAAACTTAACACATCTTCCAGTAAAGAAGAAATTTATCTTCTCACCATCGACCGAGGGTAATTTGCATGATATTCAGTTTGCTGCAATACCCCTAAAGGGTTACTTCTTAGCTGGATGAAGAATCTCCTATCAGTGGAGTAATACTCTATTCTACCGGTGAAGAAATAGTCTCATCAAAATTTTGATCTGCCTTCCTAATCCATTATTTTGAAAATTCTTGCTTTACCTCATCTACCCTTTCTTTGCCTTTCAAAATGGGTCATTTATTATTTGCATTAAATAGGAACAATAAAGACAACATAGAAAACACACCATAACACAAGATGTTTAACAAGGAAACTTGGTGTGGGAAAAACCTCGATGGGATTTGTGACCCACAATATTCACTCACTGGCCAATGAATAAATATTACTTGCAATGAGGGGCCTACACATGCAGCAAGGTCAACTGCCTAGACCTCACTACTCAATAAGAGTCACACTAACTACAAAAGTGGATTATGAAATCCAATACAATGTACCACTTGAAAATAGCATCAACTTTGCCAGGTTCAGTGCCAGTTTAAGCTCATTCCACTACCAAAGCCTTCGTTGTCAACTATATCACCTTATACACAATTTTCATACTACCATACATACATACTTCTATATAATGACCTATAAGATCTCATACATATATATGAGTCTTTTACAATATGCCATGTTGGATTTACAAAAGATAATTACATTTAAATACAATAAACAAAAGTTTATTCCCTATCAGCTGGGGTGATGGTATGCATTATTGCTGCTATCGGTGAAGTGTCTGTCGATGTATGTAGATGTCTATGCCGATGTCGGTAACTATCGGTGACTTTATCAAATAAATGCCAAATGGTTGGAAGATGGTTTCTAGTTGGTTGCCATCGATGACAACATTAACTATTCTCATAAGAGTGTAGAATGCCAGCAAAATATAACAAGGAAATCTGTTTTGTTATCAAGAAAGATTAGACATGGATGGAAGTTGTACTCCCTAGGATTGTATGGGTGACTGAAATGGGATATGAGGTAGATCTTAACATTCTTGAGACATATGCTAAATCTTTACTAGATGCACCGAGAGAACCATCAGAACAAGTTTTTGGTAGTGCTGAGACTATTGAAAGTGATATAAAAACATTGAAGAAAAGGAAGAAAAGAGAAATTTATTAGAGATGCTTCTAAGAAAGTGAAGGAAATCAAGGAAAATGTAATGAACATTAGTGGCATATCGGCTAGTGAACTTGAAGGACTCCAACCGAAGGCACACATTTCACCAGTTGGCACATCTTCTGGAACTGATAGTGACAAGGTAGCAAAGTTTAAAAGAGTTGAAAGGAGGAAGAGAAAACCTTCACCAGTACCCTCTCATTCACCTAAGATAAAAAGGACTTTGAGGAAGAAACAACAGGCAGTAAGGTGACCACCAAAGAAACTAACACCAAAGAAGAAACAACAACTTGTTACCCCTTCTTTGAATGACTTATTGAATGAGACAACTGATGATGGAAATTTGGCCAATGTACACCAACTATATATCACATTTAATGATTCTGATAGGGAAAGCATTGAGAACAGTATAATTTTATATCTAGACATATATAAAAGGTTTTAATTGAAGTTGTGGATGACTTACCCAATGATTTGTATAGGAGATTGGAAGCAAAAAGGATTACATTGATGGAATTAGATAAGGAACTGAAAGTTGAAAAACTTCTAGTTATACATCTTGTAAATTCAAAAGAGGAAATTGATGAATTAATTTATGAGGCTAACCGATATGTTTTTGCCAGTGGACACTGACAAGTAAGTTTAATGGTAGGAAGAGTAAAAGAGATTGCAGATGAAACTTCTGATAACTGGGATATATTTTTTGTGGAGAAGGAAAAACAAGAGGAAATGAACTGACCAAAGAAGACATTTAAAGTATATCAGAAGGATAAGGACAAGGGAAAAGGTAAAGTTGGTGGTATTCCAAACATCAAGATCACTAATAATTTACCGCCATCTTTGGATACTGCATTGGTACATACAGATGATCCACCAGTTATCAACACAGAAGGTATTACACATGATGACACAAATCCTAAATCTGAGATACTCTTCACCATGAATGTGGATACTCAGGAAGTGAATATTATTGTAGATAAGGACAATGTAGAGGTTAAGGAAGACAATGTTGATAGTGGCAACATGGTTGAGAAACCGGTAGAGACTGTTGAGGTTGAGATCCCAACCCAAATAGAGCAACCATTAGAAACAGAGAAACCTACTGAAGGAATAAATGTTGGCACAGGGCCACCAGAGACTGAGATACCGGTAGTTGAACTTACTAAGGTACATACTGAGGCATAGGTACATACTGAGGCAGAATTACACACTGAGCTAGAGGTACATACTGAGGCAGAGAAACTGACAATCACTGTGACATCAAAGCAGTCTGAGAAACCCTTGCTAGTTGAGATGCAAACATAGACTGATCCATTGGAGGTAAACACAATTAAAATGGTTACAACTAATGGAAGAATAGAGGTAATTAAGGCAATTGGCTAGATATCCATCACATCAACAAGTGAATTTAGACCTACCAATGTTACAGGGGTACTTTTGGATTCAATCAAAAAGATAACAGATTGTAATGCTTTGGCCTACAAGGCAATTGATAACACTATATCGATTCTTAAATTGATTGCACGAAAATGTAACATAGATCATATTAAGGATTATTTAAGTAAATTGAACACATTGTGCAAATTTATTGGTGACAATGTAATAATGGTTGGTAAAGTAAATGAGGATACAATAAAGGAGAGAGTTGAAAAAGACAAGAAAAAATTCTTTGATGACACCATAAAGAAGTGCACTGAACTTCTGAATACATTATTACTGGCACTCAACTCTACTATTTTGGAGTACAAAGAGCTATATAGGGAAACATGCAAACCCCACCTTCTGACAGCAGACATAGACAAGGAGATCAACAAAATACAGAAAGAAATTAATGACATAGCTGATAACATAATAGGTTCATCTAGTCACATATTAGTTTCTGAGCAAGAGATGGTAGGTTTTGATGAAAATTTAGAGAAACTTGAGAAAGAATAGACAAGGATAAGGTCTAATGCCAGAGAGCTTAAGGATAAACTTGGTCATAAGTTGGAAAATCTTATTTCTCATAGAATTGAAATAACTAAGGCATTACTTCAGGGAGAACGATCACCGAAATATCACATGCATCATCTCACCAGCACGATCCAATAGATTGAGACAACCTTGAATGACAATAGAAGGTTTATGCAGAGTCTAAATTTGGTTTTACCAGATATCTTTCAAATTGTAACCAATGAGTTACAGACTTTAAGGTGAAATTTTTACACTCATTTGACAATTTTTTAGAACCTTTGTCATTGATATCAAAGGGGGAGTAGTGGAGAGAAAAAATCTTATTCAGAGGAGATCATTTGCTCAGGGGGAGCACATCTTTTTGGAAACTTTTTGGACTTCAGTTCTTGAAACAATTTTTGGATTTTTCTCATAAGTGTTTCCATCAATGCCAAAGGGGGAGATTGTTGGCATTCTACACTCTTATGAGAATAGTTGATGTTGTCATTGATGGAAACCAACTAGAAACCAACTGGAAATCATCTGGATACCCACCGACAGTTACTGGCAATAGACTTTTACACACACTGACAGGCACTTCACCGACAGCGACAATAATGCATACCGACACTCAAGCCGACATGGAATAAACTTTGTTTATTGCTTAATATTGTAATTATCTTTTGTAAAAGCTGACATGGCATATTATAAAAGACTCATATATATGTGTGAGATCTTATAAGTCATTTAGATATAAGATAGACAAGAAGATATGATATAGATGAGATTTTTGTATAAGGTGATATAGTTGACAACGAAGGTTTTGGTAATAGACTGAGCTTAAACCAGTACTGAACCTGGCATAGTTGATGCTGATATGAAGCAGTACATTGTATTGGATTTTGATAGTCCATTTGTAAGTCAGTGAGACTTATGTTTCATAATTGAGCAGTGAGCTCTAGGTTGATAGCCTTCTTGCATGTGCACGCCCCTCATTGTAAGTAATATTTATTCATTGGCCAGTGAGTGAATATTGTGGGTCACAAATCCCACTGAGGTTTCTCCCACACTAGGTTTCCTCGTTAAATATCTTGTGTTATGGTGTGTTCTCTATGTTGTCTCTATTATTCTTATTTACTTCATTAATTCTTATTTACCGATACACTGTTTTGGGATACAAATTTCTTAATAAGTTTAAGTATTTTGCTAACCGGTTAGACACTGATTCACCCCCCCCCCCCCCCCCTCAGTGTCTTTTGATCTATCATTGATTCTAACAAGAGCAGATTGAAATTCCCTAACTGGGTAAGCTCTAACAAACTTGGTGCTATTCAAATCCACTGACCAGGTGATCCATTAGCTTGGATTTCAAATCCTCTATCGAGGTTACTCCTCACAAGGTATTGCTTCTAACAAGGCATTATAGTCAATCCCTTAATCGAGTGGTCCCTAATAGGATCTATTCTTAATTAGACTTTTTGTAAAGGTTTAACAGGCTTGGCTCCTAACAGGGCGAACTTCAGAAGAGTTCAAATAGTTATCTTGTGAGTCTCATCTCACCGTGGTTTTTCCCGTTTGGGTTTCCATGTCAAAAATATTATGTCATGTGGTGAATGTTTTTGTGGTTATGTTTTTAATGGTTGGTTTTATTAACTAATTAATCCACTTTGATAAGTCATGATAACTGGTAGAAACATGAAATGAAGTTTTACTTATGCTAGTAAAAGTATTTGGATGTTTGTGAGTTTCAAGTTGTTTACTGTTAATCTGTTGTAACAGTCAACCGGTTTAACTTGACAATTTTATTTTGACACTGATATTGCATTGACTAGATCCTTGTTCTTTCATCATACCATCAATTGGTATCAGAGCATCTCAGGTCCTCTAAGGTCTAAGACTAACAGCTTGAGGTAAAGATCTTGTAGAACATGATGAAGAAGGAAGGTCTGAAGTTTAATAGAGAAAACTATAGGATATGGAGTAATAGAATGAAAATTTATATCAAGAGTCTTGGAAATCAATACTCGGAACATCTTGGTACTCAATATGTTGCACCTAGTGGGATTATGATTGATGATCAAAAGAAAGAGCAACAAGAAGACAATCAAGAACTGGAGGCTATTATCAATTCTTTGTCTAATGCAGAGTATGCAGATCTTTGTGGTCTGGAGACTGCATATGAGCTATGGAAGAAAATTGAAGAGATATATAGTGGTGATGAACATGTGAAGATTGCCATGAAAGAGAGTCTAAGAGGAAAGTTTGATGACATGCAGATGGATGAAGGTGAGAATATCCAATAGTATGGTCAGAGGATAAAAGAGATAGTTGGTGAGATCAAGAGTGCAGGCGGTAAAGTGCAAGATTCCATAGTGGTTAGTAAGCTATTGAGAACTCTGCTACCAGTCTATGCTATCTGAGTTGCAGCCATTCAAGAGTTGAAATATATTGACAAAACTAAGGTAACCCTTGACTCCATCATTGGTAAGCTTACTGCTTTTGAATTAAATGGTTATGATGGTAGTATTTAGAAATCTGAATCAGCATTTAGAGCTTATGTTTCTAACCCATCTATGAGAAAAAGTAGAGATGTCAGTCATAGTTATGAATCTATATCCAACAAAGAAATTGATGATGAGGATAGTTTGGTTGATCTTGAAGCATTGTTGGCCAAGTGGTTGCCCAGAGGTACTGGTAAATATAGAGGTCAATTACGTTTAAAATGTTTTGCATGCAACAAGATTGGACACATAGCTGCTAACTGTCCTAATGGTGATAATGAGCACAAGAGAGAGAAATTCAAGAAGTACAAGGGAAAAAGCAAAAGAGATTGTCCAATTGATGGTGGTATCACTAATGAGGAATCTGATAGTGATGCTAATGAACATATTGTGTTTGTAGCCATTAAAGAAGAAACATCTGATCAAAAGACTTTAGTTTCATGAATGGTTAATTCGGATGATTAGATCATTGATAAAGGTTGTTCACATCATATGACCGGTGATCGGAGTGAATTTATTTCTTTGAAGGAATTTGATGGTGGAGTTGTAAGATTTGGTAATGACTCACCTTGCATGGTTAAAGGTAAGGGAACTATTTCTCTTAATGGAAAGAGTAGTGCAGATGATGTCTACTAGGTTGAAGGTCTAAAGAACAATATTTTGAGTGTTGTACAACTCAATGACAGAGGATATCCATTGGAGTTTAAGAATGATATATGCAAAATATATGAGAGCAAAGGTGAATGGATTGCAACCAACAAGAAGACTAAAGGTAGTCTATTTCACCTAAATCCCAAAGTCGGCAACTGTTTAATTGATAAAGTAGATGATAGTTGGCTTTAGCATACGATATTTTGTCATATAATTTTTTATAACATTGTTAAAGTGAGTAAGTCAAAGATAGTGAGAAGTTTTCATCAGTTGGACAAACCGGTTAATGCTCTATGTAAGGAATGTCAGTTGGGAAAGATGACATCCTCAACTTTCAAGAGCAAATCTTTTTCAGCGGAACATCTGTTAGATTTGGTTCATAGAGACCTTTTTGGACCAATAAGGACTAAAAGTATTCAAGGTGATAGATATTTCATGATCTTCACTAATGATTGCTCAAGGATGATGTGGGTCACATTCTTGAAAGATAAAACAAAAGCATTTAGTAAGTTA
Source organism: Cryptomeria japonica (assembly GCF_030272615.1). Classification (NCBI taxonomy): domain Eukaryota; kingdom Viridiplantae; phylum Streptophyta; class Pinopsida; order Cupressales; family Cupressaceae; genus Cryptomeria; species Cryptomeria japonica. Next base: position 58,653,237 of record NC_081412.1, read on the forward strand.
AAAAATTCAGAGCCTCAGCTGAAAAAGGAGAGTGGTAAGAAGATAAAGTGTCTGAGGATTGATCAAGGTGGTGAATTTACTTCTGAGAAATTCACTAGATATTGTGAAGAGAATGGTATCAAATGACAACTTTCTGCACTCGGGACACCACAAAATAATGGTATTTCAGAGAGGAACAACCGATCAGTTGTTGAAGCTACTAGGACAATGTTGATACAAGGAGGTGTAGTGAAATTTTTTTGGAGAGAAGTTGTCAGCATAACTGTCTACACTATGAACCGAATTTTGGTAAAAAGAGATAAGGACAAGACTCCTTATGAATACTATTATGGTAGATCACCTAATGTTAGTTATTTCAAGATATTTGGCAGCAAATGTTTTATTAAGAGTGGTGACTATGTTAGCAAGTTTGAGGCTAAAAGTGATGAAGGCATATTCTTGGTTATTCCACCAAAAATAAGGCCTAGAAATGTTATAACAACCGAACATAGAGAATCATTGAGAGTGTTGATGTTCGAGTGGATGAGTATCTTGAAGTCTCAGGGGAAACTAGTGTAGTACCCCTGCCCTAATCTATTTCTAACCTTGGTTTAATCTTGATTAGTTTATCTTAATATTATGATATAGTCAGATGTTGAATTAACGCATAGTTGTTGATGTGGTTTTCACTCTAGTTATGTGCAAGTTATTCAGTGTTCCTATTTCGTGATATTAGTATCGGACTAACGCTTTCATTAAATTTTATATTTGTATGCATGTATGACTCTTGGTTGCAGGAAATTTCAGGTACAATGCCGCATGAGTGCGAGGTTCGGCTTCACCTGGATTTGCAGGTTTGAGTGTACCTCTTGTTAATCCTTAGAGTTGGATTAGGTGGTCGTAAGACCCTAGTTGACCTTAGTCGTGCTCAAGTGAGCATCGCCAGTCGTCGTCGGTATTCCCTTCTTGTTTGGGTTTGCGAGTCATCTGTTTGGTTGACCTTCTCGGTTTGCATGCTTGGTGTGCCTGGTTAATTTGAATTATTAGTCCTTAGTAATTATCTTGATTAAATATGCATTTGTGCATTAGAGATTAATGGACTAGATTAATCTGGTTTCCGTTGTGCGATTTCGTTGATATTGGATTGCTCATTTTTAATTGGGAGTAAGTTTGATTAAATGACTGATTTAGAATATTAAATGCATTTATATATATGCTATTGAAAAGAAAGTTTTATATTTTATCGCCATAGAGTTAATTGTGTTCTGTTGGCTTATTTGATTTGAAAGGTTTAATTGAATTAAAGGAAGAAATCGATTTTTAATTGAAAAAGCAAGTTAGATTGTTGCTATAGTTGAAAAGAATTAATTTTTGAGAATTATTTGTAAATAAAGATTTTTAATTCCAAAATAGAAATTTTGGTCAACTCTTCCATATAACCCAAAATTGGGGAAATTTTGGAGGCGGATGGACATTTTGAAGAATTTTTGGTTGGAAAGAAAATTTGGAATGAAATTGGGGGTTTTGGGAAGGAATGATTCTGGACCTGGCAGGATTGGGCTCTCCTTCAGCTACTCCAGGAATGCATATGAAGGTAGGATTTACCGTATTTGTTCTTCCTCGTTCTTATGAAAATGGTTGCTTGTTGCCAAAATCCAATCTTTTGATTGTTTTCAGATTTAATTTTGGATATGAATTGGAAATGGCTGTTCTTGATGAATTTTTGGTGTAAATCTCCCTTGGGTGCTCTCAATTTGAACTCTTTGTTAGAAATTAGATGTTATTGAGAATAATGGTTGAGTTATTTAGTTTGTTATCCATTTTACCCAAGTATGGGTTTTGTTGAAGAAATGTTCATTGATAATCTTCAAATTGTTGGGGTTTTGTTATTCCTCAGTTTTTTTTACCCTGTTTGTGGGTGTTTGAAAACCCAGTGGTGTTTGGAATGAAGGAAAGGAAAACATTTATTTTTATATCGAACTGGGCGTTTGTGACCATTTCCGAACTGTGTGTTAAAAAAAAAAAAATTATTTATTCCAGTCTCTGTGAGACTGTGTTTCTCCCTTGCTGTGTATCAAACTATTTTAACAGCATTTTTTAAAAAATAAATAAATAAATAAATAAAAAAAATAAAAAAAATATATATATATATATTATTTTAAGCGAAATTTATTTTGCATAGCATGTTTTAGTTTTGGCGGATTTGGGGAGGGTTTTCGGCTGGTTTTAAGGCCCTCGACCCAGGTTTGGGGAGAGCCAAGGCTTCCCTAAGCCTAGGGAGAGGCCCGCGGAGGCCATGGCGTGCCCTCCACGCAGCCAAGGCTGGGTGGAGACCACGTCATGGTCTCCCCAGCCCTTCCGCAGGGAAAGGGAAGCTCGCGTGGGAGGAGCCCACATGGCCCCCACGTGGGTTTTCCTTGAAGTTTATAATATAATGAGTGTTTAATGTTTTTTTTATTATTTTTTTTTTATATGAAAAAATATATAAATAAATAGATTTGTTAAATTAAAAGTTTTCTTAAAATTAAGTTTCCAATTATTGATTAATGATTATTATATATATGATTAATGGAAATTAATTTGTGTATTTATATTAATCGATATTAATTCGAAATTTGTGCAAATGCATTAATTATTAGTGAGATATATTTTATTAATAGAGATTAATAATTATATATTAACTAATAATTAACTGGGTTATTGTGCACTATTAGTCGTTAATTGTGTATATTTTATTTATCGTGGAATAATAAATATACTCTTTAATTAACAGTTCATTTTGGATTCTGCTATACGTGCGTAGGGAAGTAAGATTTGGATTTTGGAAATGATTATCTTCATTTGGATTCCCTTTTTATATTATATTTCTATGATCCGTATAGAGCAACTGGGCGTGAAAATATGAAACTGTAGAAGTCGGTTTTGTACCAGTATGTCAATGACGTGTTGATTGGAGATTAAATATCTTATTTTAGATGATTAATGGTTGTCTAAATTTTATTAATATGAATTGGTTTAAAAAAAACTCATTAGGGCTTAATATGTCTGTTCGATGCTTTGAACCTTATAGAGTTAGAGAACCAAGAGCAACTCATCCCTAGTTGAGGTAGATAACTGTTATCTGGTATAGATCTTGTATAAAACTTGATCGACTTGTAATGATTAAATCAATTTGAGAAAATATTGTCTTTTCTGATTATTGTCTTGCGAGTTTAATTTTTGTATTCGCTTTTAATTATGAAATGGCAAGTCTTGCTTGTTTGATAGGACCCTGTCGTATGAAATGATTTGGGGTACCTGTTTCAGTCCTCGATTCCGAGTTGACTGTTGTATTGTGGTGTTGTCATAATTGGTCATATCCTGCTTGTGTAGTCGAATGATGATTGTGGTTGACCATTGTTGGTCGGGTCTCTAGTTAGAGTACCGTCAGTAAGTGATTACCCTTGAGTCGTGTTTGACCAGATGATTGTTTCTCTCTTCTTGAACTCCGTTCGTCTGACCATGTGTATTCCTTGGTTTTGAGTTCGTCTGAGTATAGTCTAGTGTCGTATGGGAAAGTGGCTTTCGATAGGGGGCCGCGCCCAAAGTGGCTGCTGGGTAACCCGTCGAAAGTGAGTCTAATAAGTGATAACCTAACAGTAGATTAGAATGTAATCTCTAAGTAAGATATTGTGCCTCACACATGGGATGAGTGCTATCATAGACTCGACATGCGGTGAGAAGGCCTGAAATGGCAAACCACCATCCTTGTCTTCACGAGAGGATGTGTGGGTCCACATGAGGCTTGGATGGGCTGGAAGCTCGGATTAGGTTGCCAGGGTAACCCAGTGTATGGGGCCGGGACCTATGAAGACTTGCCATGGTAGCCATACCAGGTTGTGTGATGACACTTGTCCCTACGTTCGTTAGTGTGTTGTCGTTTTGTCCTGTTAGGAGTACCTTTGGGAGTCGTCCTTTTGTCTCTGCCCTTGTGAGTGTCAGTTTCATGTTAGACCTTGCGTGGTGATGGCTCAGTTTTATGGATGCTCTCATGGACCTCTTGTTTTAGCTTTGATTATGTTCAGCTGGATCCTGTTCTTTTCAAGGATCATTTATGTATTAATGGACCGATGTGGTTGTTTGTATATTGTTTATGTATCGCCTTGATGGCTAGATTGTATAGTGTAACCTCTTGTATTCTTAACTTTATTATTTATCAGAGGGGTCTTGCAGTTGAGCAGACCCGGAGATGTAGCCCTTTAGGGGTGAACTCCGAGATCATTATGGTGTTATGTGATGTATTCTCTTATGTTTCCTTTATTCAGCTTTATCATGTATGTTTAGCTTATGTTAAAATGGTTAAGTGGATAAATGGGAATTAACTATAAATGCTTTTATTTAGTTCTTTCTTGAATGCCATGTTGATCGAATGCTTAAGTGGTTTAGATGAGATTTATTGTAGAAGCATGTATGCAATCGTCTTTTAAATGCAATAAGTTGGAATATGGAAAGAATGTAACTTAGAGTAATGAATTATACTCATTTGTTGTTAAGGAATTTAAATATGCTTGGAAAGATCTCTTATGTTATGATGAAATCCTAGTGTATTAGAATGTTAGATGTATGGTTTGTAATTTTAAATGAAAAGCTTGAATGAGGATTATGAATGGATCTTAATGATGAATCTTCGCTTGTGATTTATATTTCCCTCTTTTGAAAGAATTATCCTGATTATGAATTATCTCGTTATTAAGATATTTAGCTTATTGGATTAATCGTGTGAGTTAAGTGAATTGTGAAATTTAAGTAATCTCGTTGGGAAACTCTTTAGGTGTTAGTTGATGTCTTCCGCTTTGTAATCTGAATCTTTGATATCTTGTTGCATCTTATGTGTTGTAACCTTAAAAAAATAAAAATTTGCACTCTATTCTTGTATTTATGGCTTAAAAAAGCTCGGGGTTTCCTGGCGGGGCATTACATTTGGTATCAGAGCCCATGTTGCAAACATTGGGATCTCTGGTGTCGCGTGTGCCCTCTATTGGTTTTGAGGTGTATCGACCTTATGTGTATGCTTGTCCTCCTTTTGCATGTGAGTGATTGAGCAGACCTTAGCTTGTGTGGAACGTGTGTGTTCACACCTTGTTTTGCCTTCTTGAGGTTGGTGTTTGAGTGTTTATATGTGCATTGTGTGCTTATTGATGTCTGGGTCTACGATTACTCTTATTCTGAAAGAGAGTCGTATGTACCTTCCCTTATTGAGTGTTGTACTCTTTAGACTAATCCAATTGGGTTGGTCCATGCTTGTCTTGAATCTGAAAGTGCGAATTGTGTTTGTTTAAAGATTATGATCTAGCTTAGTGTTGTCCACTTGAAGGACTTGTATGACAATTATTGTATGCTTGTTTTGTAGAAAATTAAATGATCATCACCATTCCTCTCTTCTTTCTGGAAATTAAAATGATTAGGATATGTGTAATTATCTTTGAATTGAGTTTCTTGTTTGCAAGAGAAAAGGGTGTGACTTCTTGAACCCTTGTGTGAGCTTTATGATGCTTATGTTTTTAGATTATTAAAAGAGCTACGGGTTTAAAAAAATAAAATTATATTGGTTATTGGGAGAAAACTGTATGTGTATGTTTAAAGAATTCTCCATGTGTGTTTTGTAGGAGTAGCATGATTAAATTCTACCTCAGTAAGGTGCTTTCCTATGCGAATAGTTGAATTATGTGAAACTGCTTGGGTTGTAGAAGAAGTATTAAAAAGAGCATGTTATTGTAGCTTCGAGAGAGTATTAATGTGTTCCCTGAAAGATTGTTTTATGTGCTTTCCAAAAGATTGACCTATGTGTTTCATTAAACCAGTTGATTGAAGATTTATTTTAGCAAATGCTCCATTGAACTCGCTTTTGGGTATGTGGAATTACCTTAATGTGGTTAGAAAGTGCAAATGGGAAGCTTGTTTGATGTGTATGCATTAATATGTTCTATTTGGTTAATAGCTCCTTGCTTATCTTTGATCATAATGCGATCTTCTCTAATAGGTTGCAAATTATGACATGTGTCTATATTGTATTATTATAAGTGAGTGTTCTTAAGAGGTCTTGCATTATCAAAAAGATTGCCTCTCTTGATCTCTGTTTTGTTTGGAAAACTAGAACCTCTTGTTGCAACCATAATTATTGGAAATGTTTTGTTAGGCTGATTGTCATCCTTTAACGGTAGCGAAATGAAAACCGTGCAATTAAATGATAGGCTTATAGTGAGAAAATGTATAATGTAGCGTGATCTTGTTTGAGCTTGCGTTTTTTGTAGGAAATAGTTTGGTTATCAAACTCTCTTTCCCTTCTCCTTGCCTAATCCTAAGATTCTTAGAAATGATATTAAAGAGTGCATTGATTTAAATAGAATGTTTATAAAACATGTGAAAATGTACTATTGCTTTTTGGCTTCATAGTGATAGATGAAAGTCTTAAGCTTTAGGAATAAATTTGCTTAGCTAGTAATTTAATTATGAATGCTTAGTGAGATTCGAGAAAGATATAGGAATGATGTTATTTCCTTATGCAATTGTGAATTGTTAATAAATTCAGTACTTGAATCTAGAATAAACTTGATTCAGTTATTTATGTAGGAAGCATAATTGGAATCTTCCTTGAATAGATGTTAGCGTACTGAAAAGTACTCCCCGTAAATGTGACTAAACCAGTATTGGTGTAATTGTGTGTATTGTAAGAAACCAGTGCTTATTATATGTGCCCATGGATTGGTGAAGTAATCAACCATGGAGGATATGTTGCTTATGAGTATGGGAAACCGTACTGTTTATGTGATGTTGCTTATTTGTTTCCCTGCTGAGTACCAAACCTCGGGTTATGGGTAACTCAGTATGTTAAGGGGTAGTATTAGAAGTAACCGTTCCTTGAATAGTATGGATTGGCGTACGAGTAATGTTGGTGCGAAGCGACTTTAGCTTCTCTACTTCGAGGAATGATATAGTTGTACTACTAAACTGTATCAAGGTGTACTCAATATTTTCCCTTGTGATGAACCTATTTATGAGGTTCATGAGTGCCAGCCTATTCCTCTCCTTTATTGAGCATATAGATGGCAGTTTTTGAGCATATTGTTGGATTCTATTGGAGCATCTGTTGCCTTGTCTTCATGAGAGGTGTGTTATTGTTCTTACATAAGTTGCCAACTGACTAGTGTTGGTAGACTTGTGGGTAGACCTTAGCCATGTATACCTCTGGCTTACAGCGAGTATCCTGAGAGGAACATCGCTATGCAGAATGTGACCAGCGCGTGCCTTATCCGCGGGGTACACTGCCATGCGGGATACGTCCATTGCATGCTTTGTCTGCTTGGAGTATTGCCATGCTGTGCTGAGACACGATGCGGGATGTAGTAGACATTCCCATGCGGCCGACCGCTAGGTATTGGGTAGAGCCATGCCACGTGACGACGTGATGCGGGGTGATGTCGAGGTGCACACTACCATGCCATGTGGATGTGTGACTTGGCCACACCACATGATGAGCTACTAGGATAGCTAGACGATTGTTCCTTCCTCGTTGGTGGCTAGCTATTAGTCAAGTAGTGATGTAATGTGCACTTATGAATTTCTTTTATTTATTTCTTTATTTCCTTGTGGGCCAGCAATTTATTTTACTTTGACCTTGACAGTTTAGCCACGATCTTGTGATCTTTTGCACTTTTGATTTGATGTTGAGATTCTGGATTATTTTCTTGCCTTACTGTTGGAATTGAGGATTTATTATCTTTATTCATCTGTACTTTGGTGGCTAAACCGGTTTATCCTTGTTGTTTTCGTATGCTGGTCTTGTGTTGCAATGTGAATTCCTCTCCAAGAACGTAGGAGACGGGCTTGGATGAGTGTATACGAGGAAGTAGACGCAAGGAACCTTGAGGATGGAGGTATGTGAGGCTGTGATGTAGCTAGTATCCACTACCTACCTATGTGTGGTGACTATCTCTTGGAGGCTAACCACCTTGCTCAACAAGGGATATTCACAAAGGACTTGTATGGAAGGTAGCACCGCTATGGTGTGCCTAGCACCATCGAGCCCTTGAGTGAGATATTGGATATTTTGATCATATTGTTGTTCTGAGATCAGGCATAGAGATGCTGATCGTGCATGTTATCCTTTGACCGAGCATTAGACATGCTCACATGTGGCCTTTTCTATTATGCATTCCAGTTATGTGGATGGTTATTATTTGTATCATGGAGTAAATTGTGTTAGCTTGTCACTATGTTATGGGACATAGTCTTTGTAAAGGTTTTCTTATGCCTGGCAAGTGTAAACAATTGAGTTATTTATGTTGCTCTCATTTCATGAAAGTTAATTTGGCTGTAGAAATTGATATTTAAGCTAGTTCTATTCAATAAAATTTTATGAGAAAGATGGATTGGTAAAGGAAATTGATCTTGATGGCATGTTTTCCTGTCATTTTTGGTCGATAATTATGGTAATTGTTGTTTACCTCTTTGTAATGCTTTAATTTGGTATAATGAAAGGAAGAAAATTCTTGTTTCTCTCCTATGATTATTGATAATTCTAGAATATTTTAAGGAATGTATGGTTTTAGATGTATCTTGCCAATGGATAATGGCGTTTGTAAAGAATTTTGCAATAATATTTCATTTATTTATGGAAAGTTTTCTATGTGCAATTTGATCTTTGTTGAATGAGTTTCAGGGCTGATGCGTACGACATGTTCTTCATCTAGCCTTACGACTTCCAAGAGTAAGTCGGAACCTAGGGGGGGAGAATGTAGTACCCCTGCCCTAAACTATTTCTAACCTTGGTTTAATCTTGATCAGTTTATCTTAATATTATGATATAGTCAGATGTTGAATTAACGCATAGCTGTTGATGTGGTTTTCACTCTAGTTATGTGCAAGTTATTCATTGTTCCTATTTCGTGATATTAGTATCGGACTAACGCTTTCATTAAATTTTATATTTGTATGCATGTATGACTCTTGGTTGCAGGAAATTTTAGGTACAATGCCGCATGAGTGCGAGGTTCGGCTTCACCTGGATTTGCAGGTTTGAGTGTACCTCTTGTTAATCCTTAGAGTTGGATTAGGTGGTCGTAAGACCCTAGTTGACCTTAGTCGTGCTCAAGTGAGCATCGCCAGTCGTCGTCGGTATTCCCTTCTTGTTTGGGTTTGCGAGTCGTCTGTTTGGTTGACCTTCTCGGTTTGCGTGCTTGGTGTGCATGGTTAATTTGAATTATTAGTCCTTAGTAATTATCTTGATTAAATATGCATTTGTGCATTAGAGATTAATGGACTAGATTAATCTGGTTTCCGTTGTGCGATTTCGTTGATATTGGATTGCTCGTTTTTAATTGGGAGTAAGTTCGATTAAATGACTGATTTAGAATATTAAATGCATTTATATATATGCTGTTGAAAAGAAAGTTTTATATTTTATCGCCATAGAGTTAATTGTGTTCTGTTGGCTTATTTGATTTGAAAGGTTTAATTGAATTAATTTTTGAGAATTATTTGTAAATAAAGATTTTTAATTCCAAAATAGAAATTTTGGTCAACTCTTCCATATAACCCAAAATTGGGGAAATTTTGGAGGAGGATGGACATTTTGAAGAATTTTTGGTTGGAAAGAAAATTTGGAATGAAATTGGGGGTTTTGGGAAGGAATGATTCTGGACCTGGCAGGATTGGGCTCTCCTTCAGCTACTCTAGGAATGCGTATGAAGGTAGGATTTACCGTATTTGTTCTTCCTCGTTCTTATGAAAATGGTTGCTTGTTGCCAAAATCCAATCTTTTGATTGTTTTCAAATTTAATTTTGGATATGAATTGGAAATGGCTGTTCTTGATGAATTTTTGGTGTAAATCTCCCTTGGGTGCTCTCAATTTGAACTCTTTGTTAGAAATTAGATGTTATTGAGAATAATGGTTGAGTTATTTAGTTTATTATCCATTTTACCCAAGTATGGGTTTTGTTGAAGAAATGTTTATTGATAATCTTCAAATTGTTGGGGTTTTGTTATTCCTCAGTTTTTTTTACCCTATTTGTGGGTGTTTGAAAACCCAGTGGTGTTTGGAAATGAAGGAAAGGAAAACATTTATTTTTATATCGAACTGGGCGTTTGTGACCATTTCCGAACTGTGTTAAAAAAAAAAAATTTATTTATTCCAGTCTCTGTGAGACTGTGTTTCTCCCTTGTTGTGTATGAAACTATTTTAACAGCATTCTTAAAAAAATAAATAAATAAATAAATAAATAAAAATAAAAATATATATATATATATATTATTTTAAGCGAAATTTATTCTGCGTGGCATGTTTTAGTTTTGGCGGATTTGGGGAGGGTTTTCGGCTGGTTTTAAGGCCCTCGACCCAGGTTTGGGGAGAGCCAAGGCTTCCCTAAGCCTGGGGAGAGGCCTGCAGAGGCCATGGAGTGCCCTCCACACAGCCAACGCTGGGTGGAGACCACGTCATGGTCTCCCCAGCCCTTCCGCAGGGAAAGGGAAGCTCGCGTGGGAGGAGCCCACGTGGCCCCCACGTGGGTTTTCCTTGAAGTTTATAATATAATGAGTGTTTAATGTTTTTTTTATTATTTTTTTTTTATATGAAAAAAAAAATAAATAAATAGATTTGTTAAATTAAAAGTTTTCTTAAAATTAAGTTTCCAATTATTGATTAATGATTATTATATATATGATTAATGGAAATTAATTTGTGTATTTATATTAATCGATATTAATTCAAAATTTGTGCAAATGCATTAATTATTAGTGAGATATATTTTATTAATAGAGATTAATAATTATATATTAACTAATAATTAACTGGGTTATTGTGCACTATTAGTCGTTAATTGTGTATATTTTATTTATCGTGGAATAATAAATATACTCTTTAATTAACAGTTCATTTTGGATTCTGCTATACGTGCGTAGGGAAGTAAGATTTGGATTTTGGAAATGATTATCTTCATTTGGATTCCCTTTTTATATTATATTTCTGTGATCCATATAGAGCAACTGGGCGTGAAAATATGAAACTGTAGAAGTCGGTTTTGTACCAGTATGTCAATGACGTGTTGATTGGAGATTAAATATCTTATTTTAGATGATTAAAGGTTGTCCGAATTTTATTAATATGAATTGGTTTAAAAAAAACTCATTATGGCTTAATATGTCTGTTCGATGCTTTCAACATTATAGAGTTAGAGAACCAAGAGCAATTCATCCCTAGTTGAGGTAGATAACTGTTATCTGGTATAGATCTTGTATAAAACTTGATCGACTTGTAATGATTAAATCAATTTGAGAAAATATTGTCTTTTCTGATTATTGTCTTGCGAGTTTAATTTCTATATTCGCTTTTAATTATGAAATGGCAAGTCTTGCTTGTTTGATAGGACCCTGTCCTATGAAATGATTTGGGGTACCTGTTTCAGTCCTCGATTCCGAGTTGACTGTTGTATTGTGGTGTTGTCATAATTGGTCATATCCTGCTTGTGTAGTCGAATGATGATTGTGGTTGACTGTTGTTGGTCGGGTCTCTAGTTAGAGTACCGTCAGTAAGTGATTACCCTTGAGTCATGTTTGACCAGATGATTGTTTCTCTCTTCTTGAACTCCGTTCGTCTGACCATGTGTATTCCTTGGTTTTGAGTTCGTCTGAGTATAGTCTAGTGTCGTATGGGAAAGTGGCTTTCGATAGGGGGCCGCGCCCAAAGTGGCTGCTGGGTAACCCGTCGAAAGTGAGTCTAATAAGTGATAACCTAACAGTAGATTAGAATGTAATCTCTAAGTAAGATATTGTGCCTCACACATGGGATGAGTGCTATCATAGACTCGACATGCGGTGAGAAGGCCTGAAATGGCAAACCACCATCCTTGTCTTCACGAGAGGATGTGTGGGTCCACATGAGGCTTGGATGGGCCGGAAGCTCGGATTAGGTTGCCAGGGTAACCCAGTGTATGGGGCCGGGACCTATGAAGACTTGCCATGGTAGCCATACTAGGTTGTGTGATGACACTTGTCCCTACGTTCGTTAGTGTGTTGTCGTTTTGTCCTGTTAGGAGTACCTTTGGGAGTCGTCCTTTTGTCTTTGCCCTTGTGAGTGTCGGTTTCATGTTAGACCTTGGGTGGTGATGGCTCAGTTTTATGGATGCTGTCATGGACCTCTTGTTTTAGCTTTGATTATGTTCAGCTGGATCCTGTTCTTTTCAAGGATCATTTATGTATTAATGGACCGATGTGGTTGTTTGTATATTGTTTATGTATCGCCTTGATGGCTGGATTGTATAGTGTAACCTCTTGTATTCTTAACTTTATTATTTATCAGAGGGGTCTTGCAATTGAGCAGACCCGGAGATGTAGCCCTTTAGGGGTGAACTCCGAGATCATTATGGTGTTATGTGATGTATTCTCTTATGTTTCCTTTATTCAGCTTTATCATATATGTTTAGCTTATGTTAAAATGGTTAAGTGGATAAATGGGAATTAACTATAAATGCTTTTATTCAGTTCTTTCTTGAATGCCATGTTGATCGAATGCTTAAGTGGTTTAGATGAGATTTATCGTAGAAGCATGTATGCAATCGTCTTTTAAATGCAATAAGTTGGAATATGGAAAGAATGTAACTTAGAGTAATGAATTATACTTAGTTGTTGTTAAGGAATTTAAATATGCTTGGAAAGATCTCTTATGTTATGATGAAATCCTAGTGTATTAGAATATTAGATGTATGGTTTGTAATTTTAAATGAAAAGCTTGAATGAGGATTATGAATGGATCTTAATGATGAATCTTCGCTTGTGATTTATATTTCCCTCTTTTGAAAGAATTATCCTGATTATGAATTATCTCGTTATTAAGATATTCAGCTTATTGGATTAATCGTGTGAGTTAAGTGAATTGTGAAATTTAAGTAATCTCGTTGGGAAACTCTTTAGGTGTTAGTTGATGTCTTCCGCTTTGTAATCTGAATCTTTGATATCTTGTTGCATCTTATGTGTTGTAACCTTAAAAAAATAAAAATTTGCACTCTATTCTTGTATTTATGGCTTAAAAAACCTCGGGGTTTCCTGGCGGGGCATTACAACTAGTATGGAGAAAAAGGATGAAGATCCTTGCATTTTGTTTTTGGAACTAGAACCTGTGAAACCTGAAACCGGTAAAGATAATGCTATTGTACCAGTTCAACTGGAACAGGTAGATTCAGGAGAAGATGATGTTAATAATGAAGAAGAACCTAAAGATAATGATCATGTTATTATGAGGTATGTGAGATTCAATCACAATCCTGAACAAATTATTGGAGATAAGGATGTTAGAGTATTAACCAAAAGAAGAATTATAGAGAATTCTATGTGATCTCCACTATTGAGCCTAGAACTGCTAAGGAAGCATTTGAAGATGATCATTAGGTTAAAGCTATGGAGGAGGAGCTTGAACAAATTGAGAAGAATAACATATGGACCCTAGTGTGTGTATGAAAAGTGGACCTAAATCTGTATCTGGAATACACAACACTTCAATTAAGTCATTAGATGCATAGTTAGTAAATCAATAATCAATTAATGATAAACCATTACAAAGCAACCCATTGCCTTCTAGTAGATGCGAATTTAGATTGCTCTCAGATTGCTAAGCTATCCAATGACTAGACAACACCTAAACGAAGGATTTTTAAATCTATATGAACATGAATATGAGCTAAATGGATGCAAGATTTAAGCTAGATATGAAAGATTAATCTAACATGATTTAAGCAATATATGAATATTTAAGCTAAATGATTTAAGCAATATGAAATAGCTAATATGCAATATCTCAATGCAAATTCTCAATGAACCTAGAGCAAAAACAACATAATAACAATATATTCTCCAGGATTTTTGAATGAGAGATGAGAACCTAAATTTATTGAAAATTCAGAAAGAAACCAAAAGCCGAGATCAAATGATGATGAGCAGTCAAGATTTTCCATGAGGAAGCACAATCTAGGTGAATTGATGTGATTGGATGCTTTTCTCAGTTTTAAAGGAAATTGAACTAAAATTAAGATAAAATCAGAAAAAACTGATTTATTCTCTATTTCATTCAATTTTAATATTTAATTGTTTTAATTGCTTTCTTTGAGATTATTTATCAATTTTTAATTTGTTTTTCAAGATTATCTCCAAATGATTTCTTTTCTCAAATTTTTAATTTCTTTTTGGTCAATTAATTCATTTTTTATTTGTTTCCTTTTTTGAAAATTTGTGCTCATAATTTCCAATTCCTCTTTCTTGATTTGTTTCCTTTTTTGAAGATTTATGGGAATTTTTTATTTATTTTCAAATTAATTCCTCTTTTTGATGATTTAATGGCAAATTGATTTATTTAATTAAATATGCAAAAGATATTTAATTAAATATGCGAAAGATATTTAATTAAAATAAATAAGATAATTATTTAAAATGATTTACTTGGAACTATTTAATTAATTAAATAAATATTTAATTAATATTGGTTGATTAATTTGCCATGTGACATTTGATGATTTAAGAATTAATTGTGTGCTCAAGATTTATTTAAATTGCCTTTGGTTAGGACCTTGGTGACGTTGTCGAGATTAGGGGCTCATGGTTTAGATGACCATTTTTAGGGTATTACATTTGCCCCTCTTTGAATTAATGTGCGACCAACGCGTTGGTTCAAAGAAAATTTGATGTCTAGGAGATACTAGTTTTGAACTTGATTGATCATGAACTAGATGAAGATCAAGGTATTCAACTTGTTTTGAAGCGATGAAACTGAACAAAGTTGATTAAAGTGAAACTGATCCTAAACTTGACTGAACTAGGATTGATAGAGAGAAAAGACACCTATATTGAACTTGATTGATCAAGAAGCGGATCTTACTGATCTAGAACTTGATTGAACTAGATACATTGAGCGAGGATAAAATTGATCTTGAACTTGATGGATCAAGATATGATGAGCGAAGATAAACTATCCAGCTTGATTCAATGCGATGAAACTGAACACCTACTTAGATTGAGTGTGATGGAAGATACTCTTTAAACTCTTGATTAAGTCTAAACGAACAATCATCTTGATGAAAAGCGATGAAACTGATTAACGTTAACAGACTAATTCAGACAAAGACAATGTTAGCTTGATATGAAGTGATAAAACTGATATGCCCTTAGTGATTGATTTGGTGAAGTTTAGCTACTCGACTTATAAAGAAGATTTTTGAAAGAAATTCTTGACTTTGAGGTCATGAGTATGCCCCCTCGGGAGCGAAATCGAAAGATAGCGAGGGTTGCATAGTGATTGTAGGCAACTTTTTTTTTTGTAGCGATGATAAGTTATTTGCACACAAAGATTAAAGTTGAAGATTAAAATCAGAGTTAATGTGAGAATTCAATTGAGATTTAGTGTTGATTAACAAGAAATTGAGTGCAAATTGATGAAGAGAATGAGCAGTTGATGAAAGTGCTAAGTGGTCAATGTCATGAAATTTCGATGAGAGAATTGACATCAGATTTTGATTTCGATCCTGAAAATGGACTCAAGATAGCCGAATTACGAGCTCTTGATTTGATTTCATCATACTTGTGTTGATTGATTATGAGATGTTGTTCTATATGCTTTATTCTATATTGTATGCATATCTTTTTATGCAAAAAAATGAGGAGAATGGGTAACTAGTAATTCAAATGTTTATTTTTCTTCACGCAATAATATGAATGCAAATAAGTATAAAATGAAATGTATGGATCTATATAAGATGCTAATGTATGCAGCTAAGATCTCAATACACAAGTACTCGATCAGAGAAATAATGATGAAAAACAAACCACTTAGTTGAGAAATGACGAATGCCTCAAAATCTCATTCAAAAGATAAAGAGATCATTGTTATCATGCTGAAATCACTTGAATTCATGAGATGCAGAATGAAATGCAAGATGAGATGCAATTGAAACCTAGTCACTGGATTTGATAAGCTTAATTTCCATCATTGAGCGTTTTAAAAACATAGCAGGAAGATTAGAGTTCCTTTCTTTTCATGTGCAATATTAATTATCTTGTCCGCAATGACCATTTTTTCGTTCATGTCCTTGGACAGATTTCATAGGGACCTGGATTGCATGATAAAGAAATTCCTTCAAAATAGACAAAGAAATGATGGGAACCTCCCTGTAGCATACAAATAAGTAGATTCGAGGTATGTGTGATAATTTCACCTTAATGTGAAGGCACTTATCAAAGACACCCAGCTGATTAGATATTTTTAGATCATCAGAATCCTTCCTACAAGCAAAAAACAAAGAAAATATTATGCCCCCAATCCTTGCTCCTCTGAGTCAAGATAAACTTCCTTGAGTTACTCAGAGGGATAATAATAGAAAACCAATATAAAAGGCAACACACAAAGAAAATTTCATGCATAGCTCAACCTGTTTAGCGATTTTTTTCAGTAATGCTATTTTGCTTGTGTAATCAGTGATTAAACTCTTTAGTAGTCAGGAGATAGGTGACTAACTCGGAGTGGATGACTGTAGTACCCCTACTTGTTTGAACTTATTAGACTCATATTTTATTATTGGTTGTTTTCAGTGGATACATTACCATGATATGTTATTTAGATTTTTATGACATTATGTTTTATCTGGATATTAGATGTAATAATTTATTTGTAGTATTTCAGTATTTGTGATTTATGTCATTTTATGGATTATTGCTATGTACTAACATTTTACTTTATCTATGCATTGTGTAATTTCTATTATGTGTTTGCAAGTGTATTGGATGCAAGGGGATGATTTTCCTTCACTCATTTCAGTGAGACAAGGAATATCGTGATTCTCCTTCATCGGTGTGTATGTTGTGTTTCCTATATTGTATATGTATATGCATGTGTGGTTCGGCGATAAAGGATATTGTAGGTACAAGTACTGGGTGGGTATGGGGTATCATCTCCACCTCGCTTCATAGGTCTGAGCGTGCCTTATATTTTCCGATGGAAGTGGAGGAGATAGTAGTTGACCCTATTTTACTCAGTTACACTCATATGAGTGTTGTCAGTTGGTCATCTTGTTAGTTTGTTCGGCCTTCGTATTTTGTCATTTGATCTTGCATGGGTAATTGCTTGAGTTTTGTTTAATTTGAGTGTTTTAGTAGATTTAATTAATTAATTAATTAAGTTTATGGAATTATCTCATAGTTGTATTGTTTATGCATTGAGATTATAAATTTAGTTAATTAAAAGAAATTATTAAATTAAGTTGCAAGCTGCATGATATTAGAAATATATTTTTATTTAAATGGAAAAATAAATTAGATTAATTGTTTTTATTATTTCCTAAAATTTTAATTAAATAATTGAATAAAAGGGTTAATTAGAATTAAAATATTGATTTAATTCTTTATTTAGAAAATTAATTAATTTGCATGAGAAAAGAAAAGAAAGAATAATGATGTTTAATAATTGCATGTTAGCTTATCTTTTGTGATAAATTTAGAAAAGAAAATTAAATTACTACTATTCTAAATTTAGGTTTTTTTTTGAGAAAAAGCTATTGAACCTAGAATTTTAGTTTAAATAGAGTAATAGGTCATTATTTTAGATAGACAGGAACATGTTAGGAATTTAGGTGAAGAAATTTATTGGAAGCTTATTGAAAAGGTTAGGGCTCTTCTACAGATTTCTTCTAGGAAAGCTATACCAGGTTGGATGAATTCTTAGTTGTGGATTTTTAGTAAATATTTCTATTTTTCTCTGATTGATGTGTGTGTGCAAAGTTATTGTCAAATACAAACCCTCTTCTGGTGAATTCGAGTTTTGTTTTAAAATCCATGCCTAACGTGTATTTATAGTTTATGGGAAGAATGTAATTTTGAAAAAAATTAGGAAAATTATTATAGAAAATTCATCAAGATTTTATGATGCATGGAGAATTGCAAGATTTGTGAGAAAGGGTATTTACCTGAGAAATTATCTTCTCTCATTTGATTTTGTTTTGGCTATGGCAGTTTTGTTTATTAATGGAATCTCTGTGAAATGGTTTTATTACCTTAAGAAAATAAATTTAATTATACATTAAATTTATTTGGGTTAATTAAATCTTATATATATATATATATATATATATATATATATATATATATATATATATATATAGATGAAGGATTAAATTATGTGAAAATGGAATTATTGGAAAAATATTGTTTTTATTGAAATTATTGTTAATATTTTATTTAAAAAAATAAAAATTATTTTAATTTATTAAATTTTGTGGGGAGGCATTGCCTCTACCCACACGGCACTACCTACGGTAGTGGCTACTGCCTACACAAGGGTAGCGTTGACTACCATATGGTAGCAATGCTACCTTAGGGTAGCGTTAGGTTTGTTAGTTAATTAAAATTTTTATTTTATTTTATTTTAATATTTTTTTAAATTTTGTTTTAAAGAAATAAAATAAAAGAAAATGATATATATTTGTTTTATTTTATATATATATATATATATATGTGGAAATTGATATTTGAAGATTTTACTTTATATAAGTAAATAATTCAAATTTAGCTATTTCAGGAAAGCTTATAATTTAAGATTCCATATTTATGTTCGTAAACACATTAGGAGGTCAATTCATATGTGAATTTATTTAACTTTATTGGACAAATGACAAAATTGATTTATTTAAATATAGTTGTATTTCTTATTTTCTAGGAAATCTTTATTTGCAAGTAATTCATGCTTTGGCTATGTTGAGAAAAGATTGCTTGTAATAGGATCTTGTGTAAATGGTATTCTCAGTCAAGCTTAATTTCATTGCAAAATTGGTTGTGTTGTTGTCATTGTGTCTTATGTTGCTATATCTCCTTGACCAAGTGTTGTTGTATAACCTTTTTGATATGAGCCATTGTGTGTTTTTGTCCAAATGGTCAATCTTGGGTTAGTGATTGTGTATCCTTCACCCGTGCTTTGTCAGGATTAGTTATGGGTGTTTGTTTCGCCATAGAGTTCTCATAGAGAGACATTTCCTATTAGTGTCCTATGAGAGAGAGTGGCTTTCGAGCAGGGGTCGTGCCCGTAGTGGTTGACAAGATAACCCATTGAAAGTCAGTTAAAAAGTGATAACTTAATAATATATGGGGAGGAGTGTGATAAATATTAATTAAGATAATGTACCTCATGCATAGGTGAGTGCTTGTACAATGCTCATAATGTTACGAGATGTCCTAGAATGGCAAACTTACCACCTTGTCTTCTTGAAAGGATTGGTAGGGTCCGCATGAGACTTAGTTGGAACCGAAGGCTCGGGAGAGGTTACCAGGAGAAACCCAGGATGAGGGCCAGGACCTATGGAGGTTGTACCATGGTATCCATCATAAGACATGCGATGACACTCTCTCCTTAGAGTCACTAGTGTTTTGTGAGTTGAGTCACATGGATTTTTGCGAAGTTTTGTAGTCCTTTCATACTTGTATTACTTTGCTTGCTTGAGGGTTTTCTACTATCTCCTAGCACGGTGGGGTGGTTCCATTTTGGGATCACATGGTCGGGTGGTAGTGCCACTTCCCATCGAATGTTCTGGATTGTATCTTCAGGCGAGGAAAGGCTTTGCTGGTGTTTCCTGGTTTGTGGTTTATGTACCAGCTCTTGTTCGAGATCATTGTTCAGTTGAGACCGTGTGGTCATTGTATCAGAGTTTTATGTAACCTTGATATTGTAACTTTGTAATCAGTGGCATTATTGGAAGCCATGTATTTATGGATATTGTAATATTATGTCAGTGAAATGAATGTTATTGCTTTGATCTTATGTTTAAATGGTTTATGGAAATTGGATACATTGGAATACTTTTATTTCTTTATTATGAAATTTGGATGTATGTGTAGTTTTAAAATTAAGCATTCAATTTATCTAATTAAATGGATTAACTGTGGTGTTAATATAATCTACGAATTAATCTTCATTGGTAACCCTTAGGAAAACATATGTTAGACTTCTGCTGTGTTATCAAACATGCAATAGTTTTAGTTAGTGCACTTAGTCTTTAACAAAAAAAAACTATTTCACCCTTTAGTTGCCTAGTTGTGTTATTTTCCTTTAGGGTTCCTTGTCGGGCATTAAATTTGGTATCAGAGCCCAAGTTTCAACACTAGGTACTCTAGGTTTGTAGTGTGCCTTTCATTGACCATCTTGCTTAGGTCATAATGTTTGTATCTCTCTTGTCTTATCCTTGCTATAGATCTGAACTATTTTCTCTTTTATGGTACTAGGTCATGGCTAGGAAAGCTAGAGGAGGTGCCCGTACGGGTGGTCGTAAAGGAGGCAGAGGTGGAGGATGGAGCCATGGTTCTGACCATCATAGTCCTTCACCACCACCCACTCATGTGAGTGTTGAGCCAGAATAGTCAGTTCATCAAGAGCAGGAACAATTTGTTCATCAGAAGTCTCAGCATGCAGGAGAACAATGTCCTGAAAGGGAAGAGCTGAGACAGATGTTTTAGCAGGTTCTGACTAGGTTAGGCCAAAGGCTTGAGTTTGAGCAGCCTATTCATGCTCAGGTTGAGGAGCCACTTCAACAAGTTCCAGAGGAGAGAGAAAGAGAGATCACCAAGGAGAGGGGAGATTCCAGCTGTCCGAGATCCACTTTCCTTGGGTCACATAAAGGACTTGATGAGGTCCAATCCTCCTTACTTTGATGGTATGGGTACTGGGCTTGAGGTAGAGAACTGGCTCATTGGTTTGGATTGGTGTTTTTCTATGTTTCCATACAGCAGCAACACCAAGGTGAGATGTGCTATTATGCATCTCAATAAATTTTCTTTAATCTAGTGGAGATTAGAGGAGGAGAAGATCAGTGTATGCATTAACACCATTACATGGGAACTATTTCTGGAGAGATTCGGGGCACAATTTCTCTCACCCCAGTGTAGGTAGACTCGTACAAATGAATTTTATGCCTTGCGTTAGTATGGGATGATAGTAGATCAATATGAGCACAGGTTCTATGAGCTCAAACAATACATCAAAATTGGTAATAACGAGGCTATGCTTGTCCAACATTTCTTGAGAGGTTTGAATGACTGTATCAGTGGAGGAGTGAGGGTGTTTGAGCCACCTTCAGTAGAGATAGCACTGGCAAAAGCCAGATTGGTTGAGCTGAACCTTAGCCGTGCACTTGGTGGTCAGATAGGTGTGTAGATAGGGAGTGCACCTACTAGTGGAAATAAAGCTCGGGGAAATCAGTCCCAGTCAGCTGCACCATATAAGAATCCTCAAGCACCCACTAAGGGTGGGCAACAGTAGCATTAACAATCAAAACCAAAATAGTTCCAGGGCCAACAAGGTGGCAATTTTCTAAAATAAGAAGAGCAAGAACTGGCAGAGGGGCAAACAAGGCCCTATAGGGCAGACTTCATAGAGTGCATCTCATGCCCCTAGCTAGGGAAGCTTCCAGTAGTCAAGTGGACCGATAGGTAATAGAGGAGCTTGCTTCTCTTGTGGGTAGTTTGGTCACAGAGTTGTGTAGTGCCCTCAAAATTTCCACAACATAGGTAGTCAGAGGCCAACAACATCTGAACCTACAGTGGGAGATGCAGGGAGATCCCATAGAGTATTTGTAGTGGTAGATGACCACCAAGCTGATCATCAGGGTACAGTCATTGAGGCAGTAGGTATGTTGCATGTGTTGTAATTTTGGTATGGTTTTGTCATTGATGTCAACACCTACTAAAACACTAGTACTCTGGAGATCCAACAACATTCACCGACAAGCAAGTAACTATTGCACAGTTATTGGTATATGGTTCATCGGAAAGATATAATGATCATCGACACTTGGAATGATATGGAAGACACCTAGTAATCTCAAAGACATCATGTGGACACTTTGTTTTGAAGAATTAATCATTAGTATATTCATACTTTCATATTTGCTTTTACCGGCAAATAGGTCCAGGGTTATCTAGGGTTTCATCGGCAGGTTTATCTTTTCTAGATCAGCATGGCACACTATGAAGATGATTTATTGTTGTTGTAAATGCATTAAGCTGACATGTTTAAACAGTTATGGCATCGGATATTATATTGATTGTAAAATGTTTTTATTGTAATATCTTGTAGAGCCAACCTACTAAAATTGGTCCTAGGTTATGGTATAAATGTAAGATCTTATTTGTAAGATCAAGTGTGGAATGCGAAAAAGAATTGTGTGAAGGTATATGCGAGATTAAGCAGAGGTATACATGAAGACATCATTTGAAGGTGAAGATAGGTTTTTGTGAAAGCATATCAGCATTACACCAGTACTGAATCCAGCATATGAAGATGCTATTTTGTGCAGTACATTCTTATTGGATTCAACCATCCAACTATAGTCAGTGTGACTCCCATTTTGTGATTGAGTAGTGAGCTCTAGGCTATTGGCCTTTCTGCATGTGCAGACCCCATTTATGTACACTTACTATCTGCAGTAGTATCATCTGATTGTGGGTAAGGTTTCCCACCGTGGTTTTTCCCCTTACAGGGTTTCCATGTACAATTACTGGTGTTATGTGTTGTGGATGACTTTGTATTTATGTTTCATGCATTAATCTTTATTGGTATAGAAATTTATTGTTAACACTGTCTATTGACATACTTAACTGGTTTATCCGTATTAAGCATTAAGTTGGTTAAGTGGTTTTTGGTTTGAATTTATTAGACAACTGATTCAGCCCCCCCCCCCCACCCCCCCCCCCCCCCCCTCAGTTGTCTCTGGGACCTAACAATTGGTATCAGAGCCTAGTCCTCTTTTTGCAAAAGTTTAACAACTTGAGGAGATCCAATGTCTACTAATTATTTTAGGAAGGACAGTCCTAAACTTGATGGAACCAACTATGGAATATAGAAGATCAGAATGGAGACACATATGAATTGCATTGGTAAAGACATTTGGGAAGTTACAAAGAATGGTTATACTGCTGCTATAGCTGGTTAGACTGCTCCAACTACCTTAGCTAAAGATGAGGAGAATGATTGAAAAGCAAGAGAAGCACTTTTAAGTGCATTATCAAATCAACAAATCATGGGATTATTAGATAGGTCTACTGCTAAAGCTATTTGGGATCATTTGGAAACACTGAATGAAGGAGATTCTACAGTCAAGATTGCAAAACTTGAAAGATTCTGAGTCAGGTACGAACATCTGAAAATGGAAGAACATGAAAGGAATTTTGCCTTTATGGAAAGAGTAAATGAAATTGTTTTGGGTATTAAATATTATGGAGGAACCTTGAGTGAGGATGAAATTGTTTGAAAAATCTTAAGAGGATTGCCACCGACATATAAAATGAAGGTTACTTCTATAAATGAGTTGAGAACAATGCCTAATACATCAGTAACTAGGGATACATTGATTGGAAAACTTTCAGCTTTTGAAATTGAGGAATTTGGCCCTGTTGCTACTATAAAGATAGATTTGGCCTTCAAAGCATCAACATCATCTGCTCCATCATTTGACAAATCAGATTGGAAAGCCTTTTATGCAAGGGAACTTGAAGAAACTAGGAAGGAGAATGAAGAGCTTGAAGAACTTGAAGCACTATTTGCAAGGAAAATGCCAAAAGGTCCAATTGGAAGTAAGTATGAAGGTAAAGCACCCTTTAAATGTTTTAACTGCAATAAGATTGGTCATATGGCTTCAAGATGCCCTGATAGACATGCTAGACTAAGAGAAGAAGCTAGAAGAACATACAAGCCTAATCCTGAATATCGGAGATACAGATTTAAGAAGAACAAAGACAAATCTTGTTACATTGCTGATGAAGGTGTGACTGATGATTCTGATGAGGATCCAACAGACAATGGATGAGTTTTTGTTGCTATAACAGAAGATCAACCGACACCTACTGCTCAACTGATAGAACAAGCCCTAGTAGCTAAAGTTGAAGTAAAGGATGAATGGATCATTGACTTAGGATGCTCACATCATATGACAAGAGACAAAGGTAAATTCTTGAAATTTCAAGAATACAATGGAGGTTTAGTAAGATTTGGAGATGACAAAGCCTACTCAATCAAAGGTAAGGGTAAAATATCTCTTGATGGTAAGCATAACACTGACAATGTCAACCATGTTGAAGGATTAAAACATAATCTTTTAAGTGTTGGTCAATTGGTTGAGAAAGGATTTCAGTTACAATTTAAGAATGGAAAATGCAAAATCATGAATAGAACTAGTTTGGAAATTGCAACCGGTAATCAGACTAGAGGTAATATCTTTCATTTGAATAACAATGAAAAGGCATGCTTGATTGCACATATAGATGAAAGTTGGTTATGGCATAAGAGACTCTGTCATGTAAACTTTGATTGCATTGTAAAGATCAGTACTTCTAAGGTAGTTAGAGATCTACCTAAAATTGTGAAACCTCAGAATACAATATGTAAGGAATGTCAATTTGGAAAACAAGTTAGAGCTAGTTTCAAAAGTATTCCAGAAAAATCCAATAATGCTCTTGATTTGATTCACACTGATTTATGTGGTCCAGCTAGAACTAAAAGCTTACAAGGTGATAGATATTTCATGCTAATTATTGATGATTATTCTAGAATGTGTTGGGTTACTTTTCTCAGAGAAAAATTAGAAGCACTTGGAAAGTTTAAACTGTTCAAAGTAATGGTTGAAAATGAAACCAGTAAGAAAATCAAATGTTTAAGATCAGATCAAGGAGGAGAATTCACATCTAAGGACTTTAACACATTCTGTGAAGTGAATGGAATCAGAAGATAGTTATCAGCACCTCAGACACCATAGTAGAATGGAGTTGTTGAAAGGAAAAATAGAACTATCTTGGATGCAACAAGAAGCATGTTATCAAAAGAAAATCTACCACATGTGTATTGGAGAGAAGCAATCAACACAACCATCTATACATTCAACAAACTTCACATCAAAGGTGAAACCGGTAAGACCCCTCATGAACTATGGTTTGGTAATACTCCTACTCTTAAGTATTTCAGAATTTTTGGAAGTAAATGTTATATTAGAAGAGATGAGTATATTGGCAAATTTGATCCTAGAAGTGATGAAGTAATATTTCTTGGTTATTCATCTAAGAGAAAGGCATATAGATGTTTTAACAAGAGATTGCAGAAAATTGTTGAGAGTACAAATGTAAAGATTGATGAACAATTCAGAGGAACTTCAAGGTATATAGACTCTAAACCGGCAACAGAAATTGTGACAAATGAACCTACACTAAATCCACTGGTACAGAATGAAGATCCAATTACCCTAGTTCCATCAGAGGATTCCATAGTAATTGAAGAACAACAACAAACTAAGACACCTCGGTATGTAAGATTGAATCATTCTGAAGATCAGATAATTGGAAACAAATTTAAAGAAGTTAAGACAAGAGGAAGATTAGCAAATGAAGAGGTATGTCTTATTTCTCAAATTGAACCATCATCTGTTAATGAGGCATGTGAAGATAAATTTTGCATTAAAGCTATGGAAGAAGAATTAGGACAAATTGAGAAAAATAATACTTGGACATTAGTTCCCCGGCCTAAAGATAAAAATGTAATTGGAACTAAATGGGTATTTAGAAAAAAACTTAATGAAGATGGTAAGGTTGTCAGAAATAAAGCAAGACTAGTGTGTAAGGGATATTCTCAGAAAGAAGGAGCTGATTACAATGAAACCTTTGCACCGGTAGCTAGAATTGAGGTAGTCAGATTATTCTTGGCTTTTGTAGCTCACAAGAAATACAAAGTTTATCAAATGGATATTAAATGTGCATTCTTGAATGGAGATCTTGAAGAGGAAGTCTATATTGAACAACCTAATGGATTTTCTTTGACAAATGACAATGATATGGTTTGCAGGTTAAGAAAAGCTCTGTATGGATTGAAACAAGCCCCAAGAGCTTGGTATGCAAGGTTGGATAAGTATCTTTTAAAGATTGGTTTTACTAAAGGAAATGCAGACAACAATTTATATTACAAGATAACTAATGATGACATCTTGATTATAGAAGTATCCATTGATGATATAATTTTTGGAGGAGAAGATGGATTATGTAAGGAATTTTCTATTAAAATGCAACAAGAATTTGAAATGTCTATGATTGGAGAAATAAAATTCTTTTTAGGATTGTAGATTTCACAGACTGATAAAGGTATATTTTTGAGTCAATCCAAGTACCTGAAAGAGTTACTAAAGAAATTTGGAATGGAGAACTCTAAACTAGTAAGCACACCTATGACTACAAATGAAAAATTATCTCAAAGGGATGAATCCACACCTGTTAATCCAACTAGATACAAATCTATGATAGGAGGTTTACTATATTTGACACAAACCAGACCTAATATTATGAATGCAGTATGTATTGTTTCTAGATTTCAAAGTAATCCTAGGGAAAATCATGAATCAGCAGTAAAAAGGATTTTCCGGTTCTTACAAGGCACTGTAAATCTTGGATTATGGTATCCTAGAGATGAAAATTTTGATCTATATGCATACACAAATGCAAATTGGGTAGGAGATGTGGATGATAGAAAAAGCACCACCGGTGGTGCATTCTTTCTTGGAAAGAGATTAGTTTCTTGGTTGAGTAAGAAATAGAGTTGTACATCTTTATCAACAGTAGAATCAGAATATGTTGCATTAGCAACTAACTATACACAGGTACTATGGCTTAAACAAATGTTGAAAGACATAAAGGTAAAATGAAAGGAACCTATCACTATATATTGTGATAACACTGCAACAATTGGTATATCTAAGAATCCGGTATTACATTCTAAAACAAAACATGTTTCTATCAAACTAAATTTTCCAAGGTAAAAAGTTGAAGAAAAGGAGATAAAACTGGTTTATGTGAATACTAAAGAATAGCTTGTAGATATTTTCACAAAACCTTTGCCTAAGGAGACTTTTGAATATCTCAGAGATCATCTTGGAGTAACACCACCACCGGTAGAAACATAGATAGTTGATGATTGTCATCAATCGGCAGAATTGAAAGACAAATCTTTTACTCCGGTCTTTGATGAGGAAGCTACTTTTCAGGGGGAGTAGTTGGTATATTGAATTGATTGGTATTTTGTATATGAACTTGGTCTTATTATAGCTTTGGCATTTGATGTCAAAGGGGGAGAGATATCTATGGAAAAACACATTATCTTTTGAGAAATTGGTATGAAAATCTTTAGATAAACACATGTTGTTCCCAGGGGGAGAGATTGTTGTTTAAAGGAGATTGTTGGTTTTTGGTTTTTGGCATTTCTATTTTGGCACTTTGATGGTTTTTCTATCTTGTGTTGCCATCAATGCCAAAGGGGGAGATTCTTGGTATTTTGGTATGGTTTTGTCATTGATGTCAACACCTACTAAAACACTAGTACTCTGGAGATCCAACAACATTCACTGCCAAGCAAGTAACTATTGCACAATTACTGGTATATGGTTCATCGATAGGATATAATGATCATCGACACTTGGAATGATATGGAAGACACCTGGTAATGTCGAAGACATCGTGTGGACACTTTGTTTTGAAGAAATAATCATTGGTATATTCATACTTGCATATTTGCTTTTACCAGCAAATAGGTCCAAGGTTATCTAGGGTTTCACCGGCAGGTTTATCTTTTCCAGATCAGCATGGCACGCTATGAAGATGATTTATTATTGTTGTAAATGCATTAAGTTGACATGTTTAAATGGTTATTGCATCGGATATTATATTGATTGTAAAATGTTTCTATTGTAATATCTTGTAGAGCCGACCTACTAAAAATGGTCCTAGGTTATGGTATAAATGTAAGATCTTATTTGTAAGATCAAGTGTGGAATGAAAAAAAGAATTATGTGAAGGTATATGCGAGATTAAGTAGAGGTGTACATGAAGATATCATTTGAAGGTGAAGCTAGGTTTTTGTGAAAGCATATCAGCATTACACCAGTACTGAATCCAGCATATGAAGATGTTATTTTGTGCAGTACATTCTTATTGGATTTAACCATCCAACTGTAGTCAGTGTGACTCCCATTTTGTGATTGAGCAGTGAGCTCTAGGCTGTTGGCCTTTCTGCATGTGCAGACCCCATTTATGTACACTTATTATCTGCACTAGTATCATCTAACTGTGGGTAAGGTTTCCCACCATGGTTTTTCCCCTTATAGGGTTTCCACGTACAATTACTGGTGTTATGTGTTGTGGATGACTTTGTATTTATGTTTCATGCATTAATCTTTACCGGTATAGCAATTTACTGTTAACACTGTCTACCGGCATACTTAACTAGTTTACCGGTATTAAGCATTAAGCTGGTTAAGTGGTTTTTGGTTTGAATTTATTAGACAACTGATTCATGCCCCCTCCCCCCTGCCCCTCTCAATTGTCTCTGGGACTTAACAACATGGAACCCCTATCTCTGTACTTTTTGATTTTGGTGCTTCAGATTCTTTTATTTCTTCATCCATTGTGGAGTGGTGCGGACTTACATCTGCTAAGCAGATGGATAGGTGGCAAGTAGAGATGGCTACAAGTGTCCATGTTTTTGTAGATGCCTTTGTTCCTAGTTGTGAGTTGAGACTAGGAACCATAGTTACTTCAGTTGACCTTCGAGTTATTCCTTTGGGTTCTTATGGAGTTGTATTGGGGATGGATTGGCTATCATCTCATAGTGCTCATGTAGATTGTCACAAGAAGATAGTAGAGTGTTTAGATGACCTTGGCAGAGAAGTGGAGATTGTTGGAGTACAGAGGCCAATATCCCTACGTATGATTTCCGCTATGCAACTTAAGTGGTGCATGCATAGAGGATGTTAGATTTTTGCAGTTACTCTTGAGGAATAGGATGAGTCAGAGAGGCGAGAAATCACTCTTGATAGTCACCCTATCCTTAGAGAGTATGCTGACATGTTTCCATTGGATATTCCTAGTATGCCTCTGAATCGAGACATAGACTTTTGTGTCGATTTGGTTCCTGGTGCAGAACCTATTTCGAGAGGTCCATATCGGATGACTACTCAGGAGTTGAGTGAATTGAGATTGCAGATAGAAGAATTATTGGCCAAGGGATTCATTCATCCTAGTGTTTCCCCTTGGGGTGCACCTGTTATCTTTGTTAAGAAGAAAGATGGTTCTCTTCGGTTATGCATTGATTACCGATAGCTGAATAAGGTAACCATCTAGAATAGATATCCATTGCCTCATATAGATGACCTTTTTTATCAGGTTAAGGGAGCCAAGGTGTTCTCTAAGATTGACTTGAAGTCTGGATACCATCAGTTGCACATTCAGGATCCAGACATTCATAAGACAGTGTTTTGTACTCGTTATGGTCACTATGAGCTCACAGTGGTGCCATTTGGGTTGTTGAACGCGCCTTCAATTTTTATGAGCTTAATGAATGGGGTTTTTCACACCTACCTTTTTTGTTTCATCATTGTATTCTTGGATGACATTCTGATTTATTCTAGATCTATGGAGGAGCATGAGGGTCACTTACATCAGGTTTTGCAGTGCTTGAGGGAGAATCAACTTTATGCCAATTTGGCAAAGTGTGATTTCTTCCTGACTGAGGTGAACTATCCTTGTCATGTGGTTTCGGGAGAAGGTATATCTGTGGATCCTGCAAAGATCCAAGCCATTGTTGATTGGCTAGCACTGACCAATGTTTTAGAAGTTAGGAGTTTTATGGGTTTGGACAGATATTACCATCGCTTTGTTGAAGGATTTTCCTGGATAGGACACCCGATTACTTCTCTTCAGAGAAAAGGGAAGAAGTTTGTTTGGTCAAAACAATATGAAGCATCTTTTAAGACCTTGAAGGAACTCCTTATCAGTGCTCTAATTTTGGCAGTTCCTGATCCATCTGGGGATTTTATGGTATGTACAGATGCCTCTTTGGAAGGTATAGGTGCAGTACTTATCAAGATGGACGTGTGGTTGCTTATGAGTCTCGCAAACTCAATAACCATGTTTTGAACTATCTAGTTCACGATTTAGAGTTGGCAGCTGTAGTTTATGCTTTGGTTAGATGGCGACATTTCCTTTTAGGGTGTCGATTTGAGCTGCATAGTGATCACTGCAGTTTGCAGTATATATTCACACAGCCAAATTTGAATGCTCGAAAGCAGAGATGGATGGAATTCTTTTGCGAATATGATTTTGAGGTTTGTTATATTCAGGGGAAGGAGA
Organism: Cryptomeria japonica; assembly: GCF_030272615.1. Lineage (NCBI taxonomy): Eukaryota > Viridiplantae > Streptophyta > Pinopsida > Cupressales > Cupressaceae > Cryptomeria > Cryptomeria japonica. The sequence continues at coordinate 58,683,421 of NC_081412.1, forward strand.
ACGTAGTGGCGAATGCTTTGAGTCATAGGCGGCATGAAGTTTCAACAATGTCCCTTGGAGTAGACTTGAGAGAGAGGATTCTTGGAGTTCTTCCTGAGAATACTTGGTATCAGGATGTTAGAGCAGTAATAGAGTCTGGAAAGCCTTTAGAGGGTAGATTCTCTGGATATAACCTTGAGGCAGATGGACTTCTTTGTCACCATGGATAGATCTATGTACCTCCTTTGGAGGGCCTTCGTGTTTTAATCATGACTGAGGCCCATCGTGCACCTTATTCAATACATCCAGGTGTCAAGAAGATGCATACAGATCTTAGACAAATTTATCATTGGGCAGGTATGAAATGAGACATTGTTGATTTTGTGTCGAAGTGTTTAGAGTGTCAGTGAGTGAAGGCAGAGCATCAGCACCCAGCAGGGCTTTTACAGCCTAATCTAGTACCAGATTGGAAATGGGATATCATTTCCATGGATTTCATTGTTGGTTTTCTTGTCTCTTCGCGTCATCATGATGCCATCATGGTCATAGTTGATAGATTGACTAAGGTTGCTCATTTTGTTCCCATTTGAGCTTCCTACACAGCAGTAGTGGTGGCATGAGTCTTCTTAGAAGAAGTAGTAAGATTGCATGGGATTCTGAGGTGGATCATATCTAATAGAGATCCTGTCTTTACTTCAGCATTGTGGACCTCACTTCAGCATGCTTTGGGGACTCAGTTGAATTTTAGTTCAGCTTATCATCCAAAGATAGATGGTCAGATAGAGAGAGTGAATCAGGTTTTGGAGGACATGCTTCACATGTATGTGGTGGACCAACAGTCACACTAGGAGGACTATATCTATCTAGTAGAGTTTGCTTATAACAATGGATATCATAGCTCCATAGGTATGTCCCCCTTTCAGGCATTGTATGGTCATCCTTGTTGCACTCCTTTGAGTTGGGATCGGCTAGAGGATAGGGTACTTATAGGACTGGATATTCTTCAAGAGATGGAGTAGCAGGTAGATAGGATTTGTGAACATTTAGTAGCAGCACAAGATAGACAGAAGAAGTATGCAGATGCTCATAGGGTAGATTGTCAGTTTTCTGTTGGCGATCGTGTGTTCTTGAGAGTGCGTCTGCAAAAGAGTCTGATCCATTATGTAAAGGGTTCTAAGTTGGCGCCTCTGTTTTTTGGACCTTTTGAGATCCTTGAAAGGATAGGATCAGTTGCCTACTGTCTTGCCTTACCACTAAGCCTATCCCGCATCCACGATGTCTTTCATGTTTCAGTTCTTTGACCTTATCATCCAGATGTGACACATGTTCTTGATTGGAACTCTTTGTAGGTCGAGGACGGGCATCTTTCCATGGAGCCTGTGTGCATTCTTCAACATCGGGATTTGATCCTCAGGGGTCGTACCATTGACCAGGTAAGGGTCCTATGGGAGCCAAATGATGAGACCTCTGCGACTTGGGAGGATGCAGCAAACATGAGAGAGTTGTATTCTTATTTATTTTAGGCTTCCAGGAGTAAGCCTAGTTTTAGGGGGGAGAATGTAGTACCCCTACTTGTTTGAACTCATTAGACTCATATTTTATTATTGGTTGTTTTCAATGGATACATTACCATGATATGTTATTCATATTTTTATGACATTATGTTTTATCTAGAGATTAGATGTATAATTTATTTGTAGTATTTCAGTATTTGTGATTTATGTCATTTTATGGATTATTGCTATGTACTAAAATTTTACTTTATCTATGCATTGTGTAATTTATGTTGTGTGTTTGCGAGTGCATTGGATGCAAGGGGATGATTTTCCTTCACTCATTTTGGTGAGACAGGGAACATCGTGATTCTCCTTCATCGGTGTGTATGTCGTGTTTCCTATATTGTATATGTATATGCATGTGTGGTTCGGTGATGCAGGATATTGCAGGTACAAGTATCAGGTAGGTATGGGGTATCATCTCCACCTGGCTTCACAGGTCTGAGCGTGCCTTATATTTTCCGATGGAAGTGGAGGAGATAATAGTTGACCCTAGTTTACTCAGTTACACTCATATGAGTGTCATCAGTTGGTCGTCTTGTTAGTTTGTTCGGCCTTCGTATTTTGTCGTTTGATCTTGAATGGGTAATTGCTTGAGTTTTGTTTAATATGAGTGATTTAGTGGATTTAATTAATTAATTAATTAAGTTTATGGAATTATCTCATAGTTGTATTGTTTATGCATTGAGATTATAAATTTAGTTAATTAAAAGAAATTATTAAATTAAGTTGCAAGCTGCATGATATTAGAAATATATTTTTATTTAAATGGAAATATAAATTAGATTAATTGTTTTTTATTATATCCTAAAATTTTAATTAAATAATTGAATAAAAGGGTTAATTAGAATTAAAATATTATTTTAATTCTGTATTTAGAAAATTAATTAATTTGCATGAGAAAAGAAAAGAAAGAATAATGATTTTTAATTATTGCATGTTAGCTTATGTTTTGTGATAAATTTAGAAAAGAAAATAAAATTACTATTATTCTAAATTTATGTTTTTTGAGAAAAAGCTATTGATCCTAGAATTTTAGTTTAAATAGAGGAATAGGTCTTTATTTTAGACAAATAGGAACAGGTCAGGAATTTAGGTGAAGAAATTTATTGGAAGCTTATTGAAAGCTATACCAGGTTGGATGAATTCTTAGTTGTGGGTTTTTAGTAAATATTTCTATTTTTCTCTGATTGAAGTGTGTGTGTAAAGTTACTATCAAATACAAATCCTCTTCTGGTGAATTTGAGTTTTGTTTTAAAATCCATGCCTGACGTGTATTTCTAGTTTACAGGAAGAATGTAGTTTTGAAAAAAATTAGGAAAATTATTATAGAAAATTCATCAAGATTTTATGATGCATGGAGAATTGGAAGATTTGTGAGAAAGGGTATTTACCTGAGAAATTATCTTCTCTCATTTGATTTTGTTTTGGCTATGGCAGTTTTGTTTATTAATGGAATCTCTGTGAAATGGTTTTATTACCTTAAGAAAATAAATTTAATTATACATTAAATTTATTTGGGTTAATTAAATCTTATATATATATATATATATATATATATATATATATATATATATATATATATATATATATATATATATATATATATATATATATATATATATGATGATGATGATGATGAAGGAGGATTAAATTCTATGAAAATGGAATTATTGGAAAAATATTGTTTTTATTGAAATTACTGTTAAAATTTTATTTTAAAAATATATAAAAAAAAAATTAAATTAAAAAAAAATAATATTAAAAAAAAAATTAAAAAAAATTTAATTTATTAAATTTTGTGGGGAGGCATTGCCTCTACCCACGCGGCACTACCTACGGTAGCGGTTGCTGCCATAGGACAACAACGCTACCCAAAGGTAGCGGTTGCTGCCTTAGGGCAGCAGCGCTACCCAAGGGTAGCGTTGACTGCCATATGGTAGCAATGCTACCTTAGGGTAGTGTTAGGTTTGTTGGTTAATTAAAATTTTAATTTTATTTTTTTAATATTTTTTTAAAATTTTTTTTAAAGAAATAAAATAAAATAAAATGATATATATTTGTTTAATTTTATATATATATATATATATATATAGTTGTTTTTACTTTAACTTATTTTTAATTAAAGTAATTTCTTTATGTTTTGGTAAAATATAAAAGTGGAAATTGATATTTGAAGATTTTACTTTATATAAGTAAATAATTCAAATTTAGCTATTTCAGGAAAGCTTATAATTTAAGATTCCATATTTATGTTAGTAAACACATTAGGAGGTCAATTCATATCTGAATTTATTTAACTTTATTGGACAAATGACAAAAATGATCTATTTAAATATAGTTGTATTTCTTATTTTCTGGGAAATCTTTATTTGCAAATAATTCATGCTTTGACTATGTTGAGAAAAGATTGCTTGTAATAGGATCTTGTGTAAATGGTATTCTCGGTCAAGTTTAATTTCATTGCAAAATTGGTTGTGTTGTTGTCATTGTGTCTTATGTTGCTATATCTCCTTGACCAGGTGTTGTTGTATAACCTTTTTGATATGAGCCATTGTGTGTTTTTGTCCAAATGGTCAATCTTGGGTTAGTGATTGTTTATCCTTCACCTGTGCTTTGTTAGGATTAGTTATGATTGTTTGTTTCGCCATAGAGTTCGCGTAAAGAGACATTTCCTATTTGTGTCCTATGAGAAAGAGTGGCTTTCAAGTAGGGGTTGTGCTTGAAGTGGTTGACAGGATAACTCGTTGAAAGTCAGTTAAAAAGTGATAACCTAATAATATATGGGGGGGAGTGAGATAAATATTAATTAAGATAATGTACCTCGTGCATAGGTGAGTGCTTGTATAGGGCTCATAATGTTATGAGAAGGCCTGGAATGGAAAACTTACCACCTTGTCTTCACGAAAGGATTGGTAGGGTCCACATGAGACTTAGTTGGAACCGGAGGCTTGGGAGAGGTTACCAGGAGAAAGCCAGGATGGGGGCTGGGACCTATGGAGGTTGTACCATGGTATCCACCGTAAGACATGTGATGACACTCTCTCCTTAGAGTCACTAGTGTTTTTTGAGTTGAGTGACATGGATGTTTGCGAAGTCTTGTAGTCCTTTCGTACTTGTATTACTTCGCTTGCTTGAGGGTTTTCTACTATCTCCTAGCATGGTGGGGTGGTTCCATTTTGGGATCACATGGTCGGGTGGTAGTGCCACTTCCCATCAGATGTTCTGGATTTTATTTTTAGGTGAATGAAGGATTTATTGGTGTTTCTTGGTTCGTGGTTTATGTACCAGCTCTTGTTCAAGATCATTGTTCAGTTGAGACCTTGTGGTCATTGTATCAAACTTTTATGTAACCTTGATATTGTAACTTTGTAATCAGTGGCATTATTGGAAGCCATGTATTTATGGATATTGTAATATTATGTCAGTGAAATGAATGTTATTGCTTTGATCTTATGTTTAAATGGTTTATGGAAATTGGATACATTGGAATACTTTTATTTCTTTATTATGAAATTTGGATGTATGTGTAGTTTTAAACTTAAGCATTCAATTTATCTAATTAAATGGATTAACGGTGGTGTTAATATAATCTATGAATTAATCTTCATTGATAACCCTTAGGAAAACATATGTTAGACTTCTGTTGTGTTATTAAACGTGCAATGGTTTTAGTTAGTGCACTTAGTCTTTAACAAAAAAAAATATTTCACCCTTTAGTTGCCTAGTTGTGTTGTTTTCCTTTAGGGTTCCTGGTAGGGCATTACAATGACCGAGTAACACTCACAAAAAGATGACTCTATTGATACTGCTTAGGGCATGTAAATTGATCAGTCGATTACCCTAAGACTAGGATAGTTATTGGTTTCAAGCCATGACGGTTCAAAAAGAACTAGGATGTCACGAAAGTGACTAAAGGATATGTACAAGTGAAAGCAAAAATGCAGGAAAGAGGGAATGAAAACCAGAAATGCCAACATTGCATTGATAGATGGAGTGCTTGAGTACAAGAGGCACCTATTTACTAGGTTTTCACCTACTTGGAAAAGATTTTTTTCTCGTATTCCTTTTTTTTTGGAATTTCTTCAAGACTTTTTTTTATTTTTGGGATTTCTTCAAGACTTTTTCAGGATTTTTAGGATTTTGTTCAAGACTTTTTATGATTTTTAGGAGTTTGTTCAAGACATTTTATGATTTTTAGGAGTTTGTTTGGGATATTTTTTGAATTTGTTAGGATTTTGTTAAGGACTTTTTATGATTTTTTTAGGATCTTCTTTCAGGACTTTTTAATGACTTTTAGAATTTTCTTTCAGGATTTTTTATGATTTTTAGAATTTTTTCAAGACATTTTATGATTCTTAGGATTTTTTTGATTGTTTGCCCCCAGTGTCTAGCAAGGCAAAATGGGTTTTGAATACATGAATGGATAAGCAAATGATGGCAGGCGCTTTCACGAACTATCTCACAATATTAATCTAAGAACAGGGTCCAGATGTAACAATGTAAAGCAAGGATTTTAGTGATGTAAAGTAAGGATTTTAGCGATGTAAAGCAAGGATATAGCATAATGAAACCATATGGTCTAAAGAAGTGGCCATGTCAAGAGGTTTGTGGAAAGCATGTTTTTGCATTTTGTCCATGGTGTTGATCAAGATCAAGGAATAGGTCTGGATAGGGGATAAATAGGATAATCAAGATCAAAGGTAGTAATGAATGATGTAAGCAAGAAATGGATAGGAGATAAAGGGTCTGGATCAAGTGTAATAGATAGGACACATGAATCTTGCAAAGATCCTTAACCTTGTTAAGATCAAAGGTGGAAAAGGGATATGAATGTGATAGATTGATTGAGGGATAATGGAGGGTGAAGGATAATGGAGGAAGAAGGATAATAGATGGATGTACATGGATGGAACTTTCCCCCAGTGTAAAGTGAAAAAGGATAATGGATTACGCATGATGCCTGTTTGCTAGGTTTTCATCATGTTACTTGCCCAAGGTGCCACAAGAAGTGGTTTTCACACAAGGATGAATTTATTTCTCTTTACTTTTTTTTTTTGATTTATTTTTTTTTCACTTTTTCATCATTTTTTTTTTCTTTTGGAAGATAATGGAGGCATGATAGGGGATGGAAGAAGGACCCCAATGTCTCACTTCTTTGGAGGGTACCCTTAGAATATGAGTTGCAATAATGAAATGAAGGTATGCTCAAAGATGTTGGCAGGGTAATGAAATGAAACTAGGGCAAGGATTTATGCAAAGGATTGGATAAGAGGGATGGAAGGGTGAAAAAGAGGTGTTGGATAATGGATGGGATGTTGGAAGCATTGTATATGGCTAGATGGAAATGTTGGAAAGATCAATATTGGCACACATCTTGAGGGATTGTGGACATATGGAAGAGAAGTGAATCTCAGATTTTGAGGTTTGGATGGAGGAAAGGTTATAGATTTTGGGGCATAAGAACCCAAAATAGATGAAGGAGGTGATGGAGGAATAGACTTGGAAGGTTTGGATGGAGTAACAACAATTTTGGATGCCAATTTTGATTTTTCTTTAGACTTTTGTGCTTCAAGTAGCTACTTAGGGATCCACATGGATTTTGATTTTTGATGCTTTTGTAGTTCCTTAGAGCGCATTGCTTGTACAAGTGCCTTAAGAACCCATATAAATTTTGACTTTTCTTCTTTCTTTGTGGGCCTTCGTGGCATTTGTATTTTTCTTTTTGGATCAAATTTTTCTTTGTTTTGACATGTCGATTAGATGGGACATGTTGATCCTTCAATACATGTGGATTACTTGACTTATGACTTTAATGCTTGGCATCCAAATTGCTTGGAGGGAGATGCATGGATAGATAGGAATGATATGGAGGTCTTTTAGATTGATGGAAGGTACTCAAAGATGTGTGCCTTTGTTGATCATGCATAAGGGATGGAGGGATATAGGGACCTAGAATGGATGGAAGTGGTGAAGGGGAAGGCATGTATTTGGATTTAACTGGAGAAATGTAGGATTTATGAGAGATACCAACATCTTGAGAAATGTCCCTGAGGCCATGACCTTTAACACTTTCTTTAATATAGAGGGGTTCTTTTTTGCCTTTATAAATATTTTGACTTGTAGGATAGACTTTGCTTTGAAAAGAAGGCGCCAATCCATTATGAGGTGGAAGTGGAATGTAGGGAATGATAGGATCATGAGAGGGATTTGTAGGCATGACAGATCTATGTAGTGAACATGGAGGATTATGACATGAAGATGAAGGGATATCTTAATATTGACATGGAAGAGGACCACTGGATAGAGTAGGAAGGGTGTTTAACTCTTCATTTTAAATAGGATCATTTGAAAAGGTGGAAGACGCATCACGATCTTGCTTAGGAAGGATGATTTTCTCTTGAGATGGAAGAGGATCATCTTGGAAGAAATGGAAAGGTATAATGGGATCCTCATGGGATTCTAGGGAGATAGGATCTTTTTCAATAATTAGATGGGATTGAGGAGTTTTGGTTTATCTTGATCTTGATTTATGATAGGACTTGTTTCTTCATTCTTCAAATTATCCTCCTGGCATGGAACCACTTCTAAGGAAGGGATAGGATTTTGCATAGGTGTAGGGGATTCTTGGAAGGTATCCATATTTTGGTATGATGGGGAAGCATTTTGAGTGGGACTCTCTGGAGTGGTACGTTTGGAATTTGAGTGCATGATGTCATAGGATTTGGGATTTTTAAATCTTTAGAGGAACTTGTAGCATTAACTTGGATTTCCATAGGAGATAGCCCTTGAAGGTAAACATGAGAAGTTTCATTGTTTGAAGGAGATGAAGGCATCATGGAAGGGATGGAGGCCACATATGGAACCTTGCTAGAAATAGGTTCATGATTTTGATCATGCTTGGAAATAGCTCCTTCTTTTTCTTTAGGTGAGTCAGTAGGATCTTCAATTTCAATGACCCTATTATCAATGAGATCTTGAATCTAATGTTTTAATTCCATGCAATTTGAAGTCTTATGTTCATTTTGTCTATGATATGCACAATACTTACTCAAAATTTCACATCCCCATGTGGTCTTTTTAGGAAATATGATAAGATTATGCTCAAGAAGCTCTTTCAAAGTCGACTCAATAGATTGCCCCAAAGGTGTAAACTGTCTATCTAGAGAATATTTGGAGGAAATGTCTTTATGTCTTGGTGAAGGTTTCTTGTGAGCTTGTGTGAGATTTGGCTTTTGATTGTCAATTATTTGTTGGCTTTTTATTATCAAATCATATAATTCTTTTAGCATTCCTTGAAGTTTCTCACTCTTGATATCATGCATTTTTTTTTGAAATGGAGTCATTGATTTATTTTGTTGGATTTTCAAGTCATATATTTCCTTCTTGATATCTTGACTCATTTGAGCCAAGGTAGCCATGGGAATTGGAGCTAAGGGAGCCATGGGCTTCTTACTTTTGTTAGAATTTTTAGAAGAGCTTCTAGTTTGAACAGGCATTTACAATTGATGGGACCAATAGCTATATGTGTTGCAGAAGTCAAGATCAAATTGAAGCTAGTTGTTCATTTAACGTAGTGATTGAGTGAAGTAACAAAGATCTAGTCTAGTTTCAGGAATGGTCTATCTTGTGTAAGACGTTATCTAAGTTAACTTAGGCTTGATAAGATGTTGTTTGAACTAGCTTAGAGATGATTGACAAAATCATGCAACATAACGACAGGGGTACACTATCAAGATTGTTTATGCTCAAAATTATGATGTCCAATTTTATGCTCGATGTAGACTGATCTGGATAGATTTGACTGTTTTGACTGAAAAGAACAGGAATTCATACAACAGAGTTTATCACTAAGTTGTTGATTTGTTTTCTCCAGTTACAGTATTTCAGTTTTAGTTTCAGGGGTGAAAACACATAAAACATGCAAGATTTATAATAATTCAATCACAACATGCTAACCCTACAGAAGTTGGCTTAGAGAAGAAAATCTTTGCTTGTTGGTTTAGGTACATACCCAATAGCTAATCAGAATGCAGCCTCTGAGTCTCACGCAATGGATTCTCAACACTGTATTAGCTGACTCCAAACGCTAATGTGGGCATGATATGGCAAGTGTCTTGGGAGAGTTACTATCTCTCTTGCACAAAGATTATCCCCCTTTTGGAGGTGAATCGGGTAGCCTCTATCTTATAGTTTTTAGTAAGGGTTCCATTCAGAAGGACCACTTGACTATCACACAAGTGTGATTTAGATACAAAACTAGTAGGATGTTGAAACCATGTAGTCACACAAGCGTGATTTAGACCGTGAGGCCCTACAAGATGCTCAACATGATACACTCCTCATAAATGAAGCAGTGCCACAAATTATTCTGTCTCTTGGAACTTTCACCCTAGGACCATTTTATTATAGTGAGTTGGATTCCTAGCTTTGGCTGGACTCACTTGGGTCATTTCCTCTCACTGAGCCTTAGGGGCTTCTGGGGAGGTAGACCCTCTAAAGGTATCAATAGATCTCAAACTCTAATAGAAAAAACCTCAAGATCTGGATTTCTGATTGTCCAAATGGACAAGAGAATACTCTCCTACTCTAGATTTCTCATAAAAAACATGTAAAACAAAGTTATTTCCCTTATATATATTGAAGTGTTCCTAAAAAGATTAAGTAGATAGAATGTTTGTTTGTATCTCCGAAGGCAACCTACAAAACAAAGATATTAGTAGTTCGAGTTATAATCTTTGTCAAGCGTATGTTTAATGATTGAATTCTTTGTCAAGCAGACCTGCAAACATTAAACACCCAAGATTAGTTGCCAAAATAACATAAAAAAAAATCATCAAAAGAAAATTCTAGCATGCAAGCTATAAATTAAACTAATCTAACAAGAATTTCCATTTTTTATGACTATCCTAGTTATGATAGTTTTGATAGTACTTCACTCTGTCATTTATACCTTTTCAACCAGAGCTAATTAGGAAAATCTCTTCTGTAGAAATGTGGAAAACGTGGTTTTACAGAACATATTAAAATTTTGTTTAGATCCAACGGTTCAATAAAATGTTATGCCTTCCAAACAGAGACCATTTTTTACTGTCACAGAAGAATAAGTAAAATGATAGTACTACACTCTATCATTCCTAACTTTCACACAAGAAATTATTAGGAAAATATCTTTGGTGAAACTATATAAAACTTGGTTCTAAACAACATATCCAAAATTGGTTGAGATCCAATAGTTCAATAAAACTTTATGCCTTCCAAAACGAGACCATTTTTACTTTCACAGAAGAACAAGCAAAAAGAAATATTTTTATTTGCAAATTTAACACATGTTTATTAGTTATAAAAAACAAACATTAAATTTGTTCAATAAACATTAGAAATATTGTAGTTGTAAGTTCGATCCCCATAGTGGGCACCAAAAATGTGTGTGTGAAAAGTGGACCTGTATCTGTATTTTTAATACACAACACTTCAACTAAGTCATTAGATGCATGGTTAGTAAATCAATAATCAATGAGTAATAAACCATTACAAAGTGACCCATTGCCTTCTAGTATATGCGAGTTAAGATTTCTCTCAAATTGCTAAGCTATCCAGTGACTAGACAACACCTAAGCGAAAGATTTTTAAATCTATATGAACATGAATATGAGCTAAATGGATGCAAGATTTAAGATAGATATGCAAGGTTAATCTAACATGATTTAAGCAATATATGAATATTTAAGCTAAATGATTTAAGCAATATGAAATAACTAATATGCAATATCTCAATTCAAATTCTCAATGAACCTAGAGCAAAAACAACATAATAACAATATATTCTCCAGGATTTTTGAATGAGAGATGAGAGCCTGGATTTATAAAAAATTCAGAAAGAAACCAAAGGCTGATATCAAATGATGATGAGTGGTCAAGATTTTCCAAGAGGAAGCACAATCCAGGTGAATTGATGTGATTGGAAGCTTTTCTCAATTTTAAAGGAAATTGAACTAAAATTAAGATAAAATCAGAAAAAAACTGATTTATTCTCTATTTCATTCAATTTTAATATTTAATTATTTTAGTTGCTTTCTTTGAGATTATTTATCAATTTTTAATTTGTTTTTCAAGATTATCTCTGATTGATTTCTTTTCTCAAATTTTTAATTCTTTTTTGGTCAATTAATTCCTTTTTTTATTTGTTTCCTTTTTTGAAGATTTGTGCTCATAATTTCCAATTCCTCTTTCTTGATTTGTTTCCTTTTTTTAAGATTAATGACAATTTTTATTTATTTTTCAAATTAATTCCTCTTTTTGATGATTTAATGGCAAATTGATTTATTTAATTAAATATGCAAAATATATTTAATTAAAATAAATAAGATAATTGTTTAAAATGATTTACTTGGAATTATTTAATTAATATTGGCTAATTAATTTTCCATGTGACATTTGATGATTTAAGAATTAATTGTGTGCTCAAGATTTATTTAAATTGCCTTTGGTTAGGACCTTGGTGATGTTGTCGAGATTAGGGGCTCATGGTTTAGATGACCATTTTTAGGGTATTACACCTAGTACCCCGATCGGTTAATAAAAATGTGATAGGTACTAAGTGGGTTTTCAGGAACAAGCTGAATGAAGATGGTGTTGTAGTTTGCAACAAAGCTATATTGGTTTGCAAAGGTTATGCACAAGAACAAGGAGAAGATTATGGTGAGACTTTTGCACCAGTGGCTAGACTGGAAGGTGTTGGAACTTTACTTGCATTTGCAGAACACAAGGGATTCAAAGTACATTAGATGGATGCAAATTCAACATTTTTGAATGGAATACTAGAAGAAGAAGTATACATTGAGCAGCCAGATGGTTATGCTCTGAATGATGAGAAAGACATGGTATGTAAGCTGCATAAGGCATTATATGGATTAAAGAAAGTACCAAGAGCATGGTATGAAAGGCTATATTCACACCTGATGAAGATAGTTTTCAGAGAACTAGTGAAGATATCAACATATATCTCAAATCTGAAGGAGATAAAATACTAGTTAGTGAAGTGTTTGTAGATGATATCATATTTGGAGGGAATAATGACATGAGTAATGACTTTGCAAATGAAATGAAAAGTGAGTTTGAAATGTCTCTAGTTGGAGAGATAAAAAATTTCATCGGTTTGCAAATACAGCAAATGAAGAGTGGTATTTTCATTACACAGTCTAAGTATGTGAAGGAGGTATTAAAAAAATTTGGTATGAGTGATTGTAAGCCAATTGGGACACCAATGGTTAGAGGTTCTAAGTTGTCAAGGAAGATGAGGTCACATCTATTAATGAGAAGGAGTGCATGTCAATGATTGGAAAATTACACTATGTTGTTCACAACAAACCAGATATAGCTCCTATAGTTTGTCTAGTTGCTAGATTTTAGAAGAATCCAAAGGAAACACATTTGATAGAAACCAAGAGGATATTTAGATATTTGAAAGGTACTGTTAACTATGGATTATGGTATCCATATGAAGGAAACTTTGACTTGAAGGTGTACAAAGATGCAGACTGGGCAAGTAATGTTGATGATAGGAAAAACACAACTGGTGGAGCATTCTTTCTTGGAGGAAGACTTGTTTCATGGAGTAGCAAGAAGCAGAGTTGTATTTCATAGTCTATTGCTGAAGCTGTGTATGTTGCAACTTATATGAATTGTAACCAGGCTATTTGGATGAGGCACATTTTAGAAGGTTTCAAGATGAAGTTTACAAAACCTATAAAGATCTTATGTGACAATACCAGTTCTATAAATAATTCAAAAAACCATATCTTGCATGCATGAACCAAGCATATTGAATTGAAGTATCATTTCTTGAGGGAAAAAGTGTAGAGTAAAGATGTGATCTTGGAGCATGTTTCTACCAAGGAGAAACTTACAGTGTTCTTTACTAAACCTCTGCCTAAGACTACTTTTGAGTATCTTAGAAGTCAGCTAGGGCTTGTACCCCTTCATGAGGTGAATTGAGATGATGTAGAGTACATCAATCCCAGAGCTACTTGCAAAATCTTACAGCGGGATTGATGAAGAAGTGGAGTTATTTCACAGGGAGAGCATCAAGTTGCAGGTTGTTGATGTTGAATAGTTAAGTTTTACATTGCATGTTTTACTTTCAATTTGGCATTATTGTCAAAGGGGCAGAAGAACTATGTGATTATGGGAAAAGAACCAGTGACAAGATGAAGACAAGGAGAGTACATGGTAAAATGTAAACCAAGATTCCTATTCATAATCATATCAATGGTAATGATATTTGTATTGCCATCAATTCCAAAGGGGGAGATTGTTGGAATTTGCATGAAGATTGCATTAATGTAATGTTATGTTGTCATTGATGTCAATCAACCAGCAATGATATTGTTGTAATGTTATTTTGTAAACGGTGAGAAGAGCTAGTGAAAGGGAATTGTAACCGGTAGGTAAGTTTGTGGAGTGAACCGGTATTACTAAGTATTGGAGAGTTGAACCAGTAAACCCTACTTGGTAATTTGATAAACCTTAACCAATTAATTTTGGTAAATTGGTTATATTGGTTTATGATTTGATGGTGAGAGGTAATGATTATGGCATGTATGCATATTGTATGAAGAGAGTTTCAAAGTATTGATGGCATGTTGAGGTAACGGTTTTTGTCTTGGGAATTATCAAGTATATTGCATGTAATGCAAAGCGCATGATGAGTTACTAAGCTTGATGAAGCAATGATCAAGGAGCGGTCGAGGCTTTCTTGAATGATGTGTAGATATTGTTATGTAATCCAATGGTCATACTTGAACCGACTTGTTTGTAATCTCTATGTGATTTGGCTTTTGTTGTGTTACCGACCTAGTTGATTTGTTTATAAGGTCGATGAGTTGTTTAGTTTTAGAGTTGGAAAAGTTTTAGTTGAGTGTGTGGTTGCCGAATTAGATGGTGTATCTGCAGTTTGAGTAAAGGTATATAGGAGGATGAAAAGGATCTGAACAAGCAAGTGAAGTTCTATTCAAACAGATCAACAAACCCTTGTTGTTTTCTAACAATTACAGTAGATTGAAATCCCCTAATCGGGTAAGCTCTAACAATATTGGTGCTATTCAAATCCTCTAACCAGGTGATCAATTAGCTTGGATTTCAAATCCTCTATCAAGGCTACTCCTCCCAGGGTATTGCTTCTAACAAGGCATTATAGTCAATCCCTTAACCAAGTGGTCCCTAACAAGATTTGTTCTTAACAAGACTTTTTGTAAAGCTTTAACAGGCTTGGCTCCTAACAAAGCAAACTTCAAAAGAGTTTAGATAGTTATCTTGTGAGTCTCATCTCATCATGGTTTTTCCCATTTGGGTTTCCACTTAAAAAATATTGTGTCAAGTGGTGAATGTTTTTGTGGTTACGTTTTTTATGGTTGATTTTCTTAACTACTTAATCCACTTTGATAAGTCATGATAACTTGAAGCAAAATGAAATGAAGTTCTACCTATGTTAGTAAAAGTATTTGGATGTTTGTGAGTTTCAAGTTGTTTATTGTTAATCTATTGTAACATTCAACTGGTTTAACTTGACAGTTTTATCTTGACACTGATATTGCATTGATAGTTCTAAGTTTTCTTTGAGAGATTAATTTTGAGATTGATGAAGTTTATTAGTTTTTATATCTACTAATTCACCCCCCCCCCTCTCAGTAGTTGACTGGATCCTTGTTCTTTCATCATAGCATCAATTTGATCACATATGATCAACCAAACCTTCTGCATATAATTAAAACATTATTCACACACACATCATCCCATAACCTTGACCTATCAACCCATGATCTACGAAGAGATCTTACATCATATTTATACCAACTTGGGACCTAAACAATTAGGTCGACCACCTACTAGATAATACAATAAATTCATAACATTAACTCATAATCCAATGATTAACCAAGCCTTCTTAGGCTGAAAAAAATATAAACCAATCATTAAATCCCATCGGTAATGCATCAAGAACATCCCCCAACACGTTATAAAAATCGGTCCATAACCTAGATAACATCGGACCCAAAATAGGTTGTCATAAACCAAATCCAACACCACCGATGAACTGGAACATGAACAAGATAGACAACACCATCCTGGAAGCCATCTAGAAGCCACACCACTTATCACGTGCATCAAAACATCTTCAACAAAGCTTTGTCGGTAAAATCCTCATTGGTGACAAAAAGGCTTACTAGAACAAATGATAGTTCCTGAGTCATCAATTTTTGAACTAACTGATCGTGATACACATCTGAATAGCATGAATGATAGATCCAAACTAATTCCATAAACCAAAGCATACTAGATCCTATCAGATCAATATCATAATCAACCACTCTAACGAAACCAATCCGAAACCGGTAAACAACCAAAACAACTGGTGTTGCCATCAATGAAAAAACATCAATGCAACACATAATCAATTCCAAATTGCCAATAATCTCCCCCTTTGTCATTTATGGAAACACTAGATGTGAAAAAAATCCAAGTGCCATGAAATGCCAAACAGGTCTCCCCCAATGGAAGACAACCAACAATCTCCCACAAAATGATATAGCAATGAAGTTTTGAACCAAGCTCCCTTTTGATTGATATTCTGTTAAGCTCTATTTTTCACATATATCTCTCCCCCTTTGAAATCAAGGCCAAAGATCTGGTATAAAATATCAAAAAAAATCATAAAGCCTCTGAAACTTACAGCTGACTACTCCCCCTGAGTAGTAGCACCACCACATCAATCCAGAATGAGTAATAACTCTGATAATGCATACCAGACTAATGCCAATTTGCATCATTGAGGTCTCTATCAGAGGGGTAGAAACTCCCAACCTATCTCCAAAGTACTCAAATAATTCTTGAGGCAAAGATTTAATGAAAATGTCTACAATCTTCTCTTTAGTATTCACATATACCCGTCTCACTTTATTTGCTTCTACCTTCTCCTTCAAAAATTTATACTTGATAGTGATAATTCAGTGATGAGAAGATAGTACCAAACTGGTACTGAGAGGGGGGGGGGGGGGGTGAATCAGTATAGGCCAAAAATCACTCTTAAACCGGTTTGACAACAAACACTTCAAAAGACTGGCAGATAGAGATATCAGTTTGAAATAGAGTGCAATCGGTAAAGCTAAGAATGTCTGAGACAAGCATTAACCAGTTACTCACTTAGCCTTTCACCCAAATTGATACTACACTACCATTTCATCCTTATGCATAAGCAGGTGATCTATCATCAGATCATAATAACAGCTAGTTCAACATGTTTTATTGATAGGCATAAAACATAGAACCATCATATGCTTGACAAACAATAGCAAAGCATCACAAAATAAAAGCATCACACATGACACACATATTTTTCACATGGAAACCCAATTGGAAAAAACCACGGTGGGGATGAATACCTACAAGCTATTTTTGAACTCTTTGGAAGTTTGCTCTGTTAGGAGGCTTGTTTGGTTAGAGACATTACAATAGGTTCTTCTAGGAACCGATCCTGTTAGAGATCACCCGGTTAAGGGATAGCTACAATACCTGATTAAGGGTTAAACCCTGTTAAAGGTTACCTTGTTAGAGGATTTCAAGAACTCAATAGCTAAAGGACTTCGAACTTAGTAGCTTAGAGTTACCTTGTTAAAGGATTTTCAGCAAGCTGGTTAAAGCTACCCTGTTAAGGGATTTTCCAACTATTGAGGTGGTTATAGATCAACAGGTATTACAATGATCTAGTAACAGCACTCAATGCCAATGCAAATCCACTTAAGCTCCTCTTTTCCTTCTGCACTTACACTCTACAAGTATCACTCCTCTCCTTTTGGTCTAGAAAGAATCACGTAACCCTTCTCTTGGATACTCACACACAACTTTTGCCAACAACCCTAGAAAGAGTCACAACATCAACCTTATAGAAAATATTTAGGTTAGTATTATAAACCCTAAACCCTAAACCTAATAGGTTAAGGAATTCAAACGGTTCAATCTTGACTATTGAGCATGCTGCATTAATCTCCATCGTTTGTTTTCCACCGTTTTCATGGCGGCTGATAACCCATCACACGTTATCACCATTTTATAGTCTTCTCATATTCTCGAGGTAGATAGGCAAGATATTCTTCATGCACGATCCTTCATGTACACAAGGCTTACGTGGCAACACAATCTTGTTCTTTGTTATCATGCTAACTCATCGCACAAAGTCACTAGTTGAGCCACACAGGCTTGAAGCACTTCAACTGGAAACCCTAAAGTTGAGACTATGAACCGGTAGTCATTCAACGCTTCCATGTGCTGGTTCCCATAACCATATGCCAATTCACCTTTGAACAAGCACACCGCTTCACTTTGGCACAAATGCCAGTTCACAGTGTTATACCGGTTCTCGCATATGTCGGTTCACACCTCTGCAACATATTGACATCAATGACAACATACAATGCCATTATGTCCTCATACTGGTTCACATAATGCCAGTAGATAGATATGTGCTTTGTCTTAGAATGAAATACTGGATTCTTTGATATATCAATAGCAACAGAGTTATCACAGTAAATAACTACCGGTTCATTACAATCCACCTTTATATCCTTCAACATTTTCTTCATCCATAGAACTTGTCTACAGTAAGTAGTAGTAACAACATAGTCATCTTCAATAGTAGATAAAGAAGTGCATGACTACTTCTTGTTGATCCATGAAACAAGTTTCTTTCTAGGAAAGAAAGCTCCACTAGATGTTGTCTTCTGGTCATCAACATCTCCAGCCCAATCTACATCTATATATGCACATAATGTAAAGTCATTATTTTTAGGATACCACAAACCATATTCAGTTGTTCCCTGCAAATACCTGAAAATCCTTTTCACGTCACTCTCATTATTTTCTCTAGGATCAATCTGATATCTTGATACAATACAAACTACATTCATTATATCCAGTCTAGTCTGAGTCAAATATAACAAACCACCAATCATAGATTTGTACCTAGTAGGATTTACTAATGTAGATGCATCTTTATTTGTCAATTTTCCACTTGTAACCATATGAGTACTAACCGGTTTACAATTTTCCATACCAAATTTCTTCAAAAACTCTCTAGCATACTTAGTTTGACATATGAAAATACCTTTA
This sequence comes from Cryptomeria japonica, assembly GCF_030272615.1. NCBI lineage: Eukaryota > Viridiplantae > Streptophyta > Pinopsida > Cupressales > Cupressaceae > Cryptomeria > Cryptomeria japonica. The sequence goes on from NC_081412.1 coordinate 58,702,119, forward strand.
CCAGTTTGAGTAATCTGCAAACCTAAGAAAAATCTCATCTCCCCAGTCATAGACATCTCAAATTCATTCTTCATATTGTTAGAGAATTCCATACACATCTTATCTTCACCTCCTAAAATGATATCATCAACAAAGACCTTAATAATCAATATGTCACCATGTGTGATCTTATAATATAAATTAATGTCAACATTACCTTTAGTGAAATCAAGATTCAAAGATATTTATCAAGTCTTGCATACCAAGCTCTAGGGGCTTGTTTCAATTCATATAAAGCTTTCCTTAACCTGTAAACGATGTTTTTGTCATCTGAAAGTGAAAATCCATCAGGTTGCTCAATATAAACTTCCTCTTCAAGATCTTCATTTAGAAATTCACACTTAACATGATCTGATAAACCTTGTAATTCTTATGAGCACCATAAGCAATAAATAATCTCATAGCTTCAATCCTAGCTACCGGTGCAAAGGTTTCATCATACTCAATTCTTTCCTTCTGAGAATATCCTTTACAAACAAATCTAGCTTTATTCCTCACAACTTGTCCATCCTCATTCAATTTATTCCTGGAAACCCATTTAGTTCCAATAACATTCTTATTTATAGGTCGAGGAACTAAAGTCCATGTGTTATTCTTTTTTATCTGATCTAATTCTTCTTCCATAACTTTTATCCAATATTCATCTTTACAAGCTTCAATTACTGATGCCGGTTCAACTTGAGAAATAAAACATATACCAACCTTCTTCTTGTCATCACTCCTTTTCTTTTGTCTCCAATGATCTAATCTTTAGAATGATTCAACCTTACATACCTAGGAGTCTTCTAATTTTTTTTTCCTCTTTCCTGATCTACAGTTACTGTTGAATTTTCTGATACTGCCGAAGTAACTGGTTCAACTTAGTAAAATGATACTTTTACTAGTATGTAGTTGAAACTCTTCACAAATATTCAAAGTCGCATCGATTCTTTTGGCTTTCTCTTTGTATTTTAGCCTTTTGATAAATAAACCATAGAAAAAAACTTTTTTAAAAAATATTACTCCATCCAAGGAATAACACCTACACCATTTATTTTTAAGACATAGTCTAAGGTAGATTTTTCTATAAATATAATTCCCATTATAGTGTTCCGGTATAGGTGCTACCGGTTCAGTTATGATCATTTTCACTGTCGGTTTTCTCTCATAAGTTCTAATTTGACTTTTGTTCTTCTCATCCACTTTGACATTTGCGCTCTCCATAATTCTTTGCAATATTTTGTTATAACATCTATATGTTTTTCTTTGATTAGAATAACTAAGAAATATTCCTTCATCACATCTAGGATTAAAATTTCCAATGGAATCATCTCTTTTGATATAGCATTTACTACCAAAGATTTTGAAATACTTAACTGTCGGTGTATGACCAAACCATACCTCATAACTTGTCTTACCAGTATCTCCTTTTCTATGAACTATGTTGAATATGTATACCGTCATGCTTATAGCTTCTCTCCGGTAGATATGAGGAAAATTAGCTTCCATCATCATGGTTCTAATTGCATCCAAGATAGTTATGTTCTTTCTTTCCACAACTCCATTCTGCTGAGGTGTCTGAGGTGCAGACAACTATCTCCTTATCCCATTCTTCTCACAATAATTGTTAAATTCATCGGATGTGAATTCTCCACCCTAATCTAACCTTAAGCATTTAATATTCAATCTTGTCTCTATCTCAACTTTAGATTTAAAGATTTTAAACTTTGCAAATGCTTCAAACTTCTCCCTTAGAAAAGTAACCCACATCATTCTAGAATAATCATCAATGATTAACATGAAATATCTATCACCCTGAATTTTTTGATTCTAGCAGTACCACACAAATTAGTATGAATAAGATCAATAACATCATTAGATTTGTCTTCTATACTCTTAAAAGAAATCCTGATTTTCTTTCCCATTTGATATTCCTTACATACCAGATTATAGGGTTTTACAATCTTAGGTATATCTCTAACTGCCTTAGTAGAGCTGATCTTCACAATGCAATCAAAATTCACATGACACAACCTCTTATGCCATAGCCAACTCTTGTCAATTTGTATAATCAAACATGTCTTCTCACTGGAGTTGAAATGAAAGATATTACCTTTAGTCTGTGTATCGGTTTCAATTTCCAAACCAGATCTGTTGATAATCTTGCATTTTCCATCCTTGAACTGTAATTGAAATCCCTTATCCACTAATTGTCCTACACTCAAAATATTACGCCTTAAACCTTCAACATAATAAACATTATCAGTGTTATGCTTACCATCCATTGATATTGTTCCTTTTCCCTTGATCATGCATTCTTTGTCATCTCCAAATCTAATGAGACCATGATCAAATTCTTGCATAGATAAGAACTTCCTTTTATCTCCAGTCATATGATATGAACATCCACTATCAATTACCCATTCATCCTTGTCTTCAATTTTAGAAGCAAGGGCCTTCTCTTCAGGTACCGGATCATCTTCCTTGATATCGAAAAATACACATTTCTTTCCATTGTTGGATCCACTAGTTGAATCTTATGTTGGTTCATCATTAGAATCAATCACACCTTCCTCATCCAAATAGTAGCATGATTTGTCTTTGTTTTTTCTATACATATGCTTGTTTTGATAATCATGGTTAGGCCTAAAAGATCTTCTATCTCTTTCTTCAAATCTTGAATTCCTTCCTATCATATTACATGCAAAGCATTTAAAAGGTGATTTTCCTTCATACTTAATTCATGTCGGTCTTTTAGGTACTCTTCTAGCAAATAAGGCTTCAAGTTGCTCAAACTCTTCATCTTCTTTCTTCATATCCTATAGTTCCTTTGCATGTAAATCTGTTTGATCACTCTTCCCAGTAGATGATGTAGATGCATGACAAGCAGGTTCATATTTAACAACTCCAGAAGATCCAAATTCCTCAAGCTCAAAAGAAGATAATTTCCCCACCAAGTTACCCCTATGAACATAGGTGTTTTCCATAGTTCTAAACTCATTAATTGCAGTAGCCTTCATCTTATAAGTTGGTGGCAAATCTCTCAGTACTTTAGAAACTATTTTATCTTCACTCAGAGATCCACCATAACATTGAATTTCCAATACAATCTCATTAACTCTCTCCATAAAAGCAATAATTGTTGGAATTCTACACTCTTATGAGAATAGTTGGTGTTGTCATTGATGGCAACCATCTGGCAGCCCTCTAGCACTCATCTGGTAAAGCCACCGATAGGCACCGACACTACCATAGACATCTACATACACCGACATACACTTCACTGGCAGCGATAACAATGCATACCGACACCCCAACTGATAGAGAATAAACTTTTGTTTAAATGTAATTATCTTTTGTAAAGCCGACATGACATATTGTAAAAGACTCATATATATATGCATCAAATCTTATAGGACATTGTGTGTAGTAAGGTAGTATGCATGGAGAGAATATATGGATGATATTTTGTATAAGGAGATATAGTTGACAGAGAAGGTTTTGGTTATAGAATCAGCTTAAACTGGTACTGAACCTGGCATAGTTGGTGTTTATTTGAAGTAGTACATTGTATTGGATTTCATAATCCACTTTTGTAGTCAGTGTGACTCTTATTGAGCAATGAGCTCTAGGTAGTTGGTCTTCCTACATGTGCAGGCCCCTCATTGTAAGTAATATTTATTCATTGGCTAGTGAGTGAATATTGTGGGTCACAAATCCCATCAAGGTTTTTCCCACATCGGTTTTCCTAGTTAAACATCTTGTGCTATGGTGTGTTTTCTATGTTGTCTCTATTGTTCCTATTTATTGCATTAATTCTTATTTATTGATACACTATTTTGGGATGCAAAGTTCTTAATAAGTTAAAATATTCTGCTAACTGGTAAGATACTGATTCACCCCCCCTCTCAGTATCTTTAGGACTGTCATTAATCCTAACAATTGGTATCAGAGCCTGGTCCTATATTTTCAAAAGCCTAACATCTTGAGGAAGATTCTGACACTGGTACAGATGGAGAAATTAAGAAAACAATTGGAAGGAGCTCTTGTAGACTATGATGTAGAGAAGTTGAAGAATATCAAACTTGATGATGATTTGAGGACTGCACAGGAATTCATTCAAGGACTTCAGGAGAATCTTACTATAGCTCAAAATAAAAGAAAATAACTTCATGAGAAGGTGCAGAATAATAATGATGAAAAGGAAACTCTTAATGAACTTGTGAACAAATTGAGAGAAGAAAACAATAATTTGAAGATCGAAATGCAAGATATGACTATGAGATTTTGTAAAGACATTGAAGACGGGAAGAAGAATGAAGATGACTTGACTAGGAGACTCAATGATGCTAGAAATGAAAATCTAAGACTCAGTCATGAAAATGATATGTTGAAGACAGATCTGATTCACATGTAACATGACAAAACAGAACTCATGAGACAAAAGGGAATTCTAGAAAATGAGTTGGCTATTGCAAATCAACACAAAGAGAAATTCAAGAAAAGCTCAAAGGAATTTGATAACATGCTAAAAAGTCAGAAACCTAATGGAGATACTAATGGAATTGGATTTGAAGTTGGAGAAAGTTCTGGTATTGCAAACAATCATGATCATAGTAAACTAGTAAGGCAACCTAGTGTGCTTATAAATTTAATGGGAAATGCTTTAACTGTAACAAGTATGGTCATAGAGAAAATCAATGTAGATTCAAAAACGATCAGAACATCAATGCACCCACCGGTCAATGTTCCAAATGAAACAAAGTTGGTCATAATTCAGAAAACTATAGAATGAATGTGAGATGTTATGTTTGTGGAAGATTTGGGCACTTATCTAATCAATGCAGAATACAAACCGGCATAGGATATGGAAAAGCTATTCATAGGAATAATGTAACATGTTATGCTTGTAACAAAATTGGACATATTGCAATATTTTGTAGAAGCAAGACTTCACCGACAAATAATAAAGGACCCAGTTTGAAAGGCAAAGAAAAGGTAGACGAGGTAAAGAAAGAATTGTCAAAACAATAGATTAGAAAGACATATCAGAATGTTGATGAAACTATTTCTTCACTGGTTGAACAAAGTATTACTCCACCGGTAGGAGATTCTTCATCCAACTAAGAAGTAACCCTTTGGGGGTATTGCAACAAATTGAATATCATGCAGATTACCCTTGGTCGATGCTGAGAAGATAGAGTTCTTCTTTACCGACAGATGTGTTAAGTTTTCACTTAACCGATGAGCACTTAATGCAATTGTTGAAAGAAAAGTCATTATAAATCATCAGTTTTCCCTCATTTTTGATTCACCGAGCATTCAAATTATTAGAGAGTGCAAAATCTGAGCAATGACATTCAAAGAAAAGGTGTGAAGCGATTTCTTTCAAGCATTCAGACATCATCAGACAGTTAAAGGTATTTTTCAAATGGCTTCTTCTTTTGCTCCTGAATTTATTGCAAACCCTACTATTGTGGAAAACATAAAATTCCTTAGGCCCGTGTTTCAAATTATTCCCAAAGTAGCTAAGCAAGATGATTCCATAGGAGCATTTTTGAATATTCCTAAAGGTGTAGCTTATGCTGAAGACCCTAGGATATATATTAATTACAACATTGAAGAATTAGGTTCTGAGGAATTGCTGAAAATGTTTAAAATTGTAATTTGTGATGAAAATGGCACGGTTAAACTTGAACATAAGATTGTGGAGAATTTACGTTTTGTTGAGATACTGAATATCCCTGAATTTCTGAAAGTAGTGAGAATTGTCCCAAGTAGGGCACATGGAGAATTTATATGGTTAGACTTTGTCTGCAAATTCACCTGGCAAGCAATTAGGGTAGTAACAAGGTTACGCTCAACCGACAGTAGACCAGACAAGACAAAGAAAGTTCCTAACAACAAAGTAATGACCCTAACTAGAGCAACATCAAACAGTAGATCACTAAGAGTGAATGACATCAAGGACATCAATGTGATATTCATAAGTATGGTTTTAGGTTACAAGACTACTCATGCAAACAGACATAATTCAGTTTCTAGTCTTTGAATTAATAGTGCTTATGAAATGGTGAACAACAATGCAAAAATAGATGTGTGTGAATGGTTGAAAGATTAACTCATAGATAATTTGAAAAAGATTAAAGGAGACAAGAAAGGGACATTTCATTTTGGTAATCTCTTAGTATACCTAATGTTGTATTTCACAAAGGAAATCCCCGGTATAGGACAAAAGGACTTTGGATATGACATACCGGTAGGAAAACAATTACAGGAAGATTTTATCAGCATGGGAACTGCAAAAGATAACAACATAACTAAATATTTCAAAGCTTTCCAAGCCAAAATGAAAACCAGAGAAAGACTACTGCAGAGTGTAGTGGACAAATATGATAAAGAAAATTGTTTTGTCATCAAGAAGGATGAGAAATGGACGTAAGTTGTACTTCCTAGGACTATATGGGTAACTGAAATGGGCTATGAGGTAGATCTCAACATAATTGAGACTTATGCAAAATCTTTGTTAGATGCACCAAGAGAACAAACAGAAGAAGTTTTTGGTAGTGCTAAAACAATTGAAAGTAATGTGAAAACAATGAAGCAAAGGAAGAAAAAAGAGAAATACATAAGAGATGCATCAAAGTGGGTAAAGGAAATCAAAGAAAATGTTATGAACATTACTGGTATAACAACTAGTGAGCTGGAAGGACTGCAATCGGAGGCAAACATTTCATCGGTTGGCACATCTTGTGATAGTGAGATACCAGCTGAATTCAAAAGAGTTGAAAGGAAGAGAAAAGCTTCACCGGTACCCTCTCCTCCACCCAAAAGAACAAGGACCTTAAGAAAGAAACAATAGGTAGTAAGGCAACCGGCTAAGAAACCAACCCCCAAGAAGAAATAGAAACCGATCATACCCTCATTAGACAATTTGCTAAATGAAATAATTGATGATAGTAATTTGGCTAATGTGAGAAAATTGTATAACACATTCAAAGATTCAGAAAAGGAAAGCATTGAAAACAATATAATTTTACATCTAGATATATACAAGAAATTTTTAATTGAAGTTGTGGATGACCTGCCTAATGAATTATATAGAAGGTTATATGCAAAGAGGATTGCAGTGATGGGATTGGACAAGAAACTAAAAGTTGAAAACTTGTAGATGTACATCTGATTAACTCAAAAGAGGAGATTGACAACCTAATTTGTGAGGCTAGCAGATCCATTTTTGCTAGTGGTCACCGACAAGTAAGTTTGATGGCAGGTAGAGTAAATGATATTGCAAAGGAGACTACTGATAAATGGGATATCTTCTTTGTGGAAAAATAAAAACAAGAGGAATTGAACCGACCAAAGAAAACATTCAAATTTTATCAAAAGGATAAATACAAAGGGAAAGGTAAAGTTGGTGGAATACCAAATATTAAGATAACTGGTAACTTGCCACCACCCTTGGATACTACACCGGTACATACTGATGTTCCACCGATTATTGAAAGTGAAGGTATCACACATGATAATACTAATCTTGAATCTGAAATACTATTCATCATGAATGTAGACACTCAGGAAGTGAATATTGTTGTGGATAAGGATGAAACAGAGGCTAAGGATGATAATGTTGATAGTGGCAACATTGCTGATAAAGTAATAGAAACTGTTGAGGTTGAGATCCCAAGAGAGCAATCATTAAAAACTAAGCAATCATTGCAAACTGAGTGAACATTACAAATAGAGCAACCATTGGACACTTGAAAGACTAATGAAAGTATATATGCTGGCATAGAGAAACCTACTGAGATAGAGACTCCGAAAGTTGAGCACACAGAGAAACTGACAGAAGTAGAGGTACATATTGAGAAACTGGTAATCACTGAGATACCTAAGCAATTAGACAAAACTTTACTAGTTGAAATACAAACTCAGACTGATCCACCGGAGGTTAACACAAGCCAAATGGTTACAAATTTTGGAAGCACATAGGTAATTAAGGTAGTTGGTCAGACATCCGGTACTTCATCAAGTGAATTTAGACCTACTAATGTGACAGAGGTACTCCTGGACTCTATCAAGAAGATAATTGACTGTAATGCATTGGCTTACAAGGCAATTGATGACACCATACTAATTCTTAAATTGATTGCACCGAAATGTAACATAGATCATGTAAAGGATTCTTTAGGTAAATTGGACACATTGTCCAAATTTATTACTGATAATGTAATAATGGTTGATAAGGTGAATGAGGACACCTTCAAAGAGAAATTTGAAAAGGAAAAGGATAAATTCTTTGAGGATACAATAAAGAAGTGCACAAAACACATGACCACACTATTAACGACACTGAACACTACAATTTTGGAATACAAAGAGCTGTATAGAGAAACATGCAAACCACATCTTTTGACAAAGGACATAGAAAAGGAAATAAGTAGAGTACAGAAAGAAATATATGACATAGCTGATAACATAATTGGTTCATCCAAACCTATATCAGTTATTGAGTAGGAAATAGTAGGCTTTGAGGAGAAATTGGAGAAATTTGAGAAAGAGAAGGCAAGGATTAAGGCTAATGCCAGAGAACTTAAGTATAAACTTGGTCCTAAGTTGGAAAACCTTATCTCTTTGAGAAATGAAATCTCTAAGGCATTACTTTAAGGAGAAAGATCATCGGAAGAGCACATGCATAAACTCACTGGCATAATCCAACAGACTAAGGCAACCCTGAATGACAACAATAGATTCATGCAGAGTCTAAATTTGGTTTTGGCAAATATATTCCAGATTGTAACCAATTGGTTACAAACTTTAAGGTGAGTTTTTTGCACTCGATTGATAATTTTTGACAACCTTTGTCATTGATGTCAAAGGGGGAGTAGTGGATAGAGAAAAATGATTAATCAAAGGAGATCATCTGCTCAAGGGGAGCACATCTTTTTGGTAACTTTTTGGACTACGGTTTTTGGAAAAGTTTTTTTTAATTTTTCTCATGAGTGTTGCCATCAATGCCAAAGGGGGAGATTGTTGGCATTCTACACTCTTATGAGAATAGTTGGTGTTGTCATTGATGGCAACCATCTAGCAGCCTTCTAGCACTCATTTGGTAAAGCCACTGGTTGGCACCAGCACCAACATAGACATCTACATACACTGGCAGACACTTCACCAACAGCGGCAACAATGCATACCGGTACCCCAACCAACAAAGAATAAACTTTTGTTTAAATGTAATTATCTTTTCTAAAGCTGACATGACATATTGTAAAATACTCATATATAGGTATAAGATCTTATAGGACAATATATGTAGTAAGGTAGTATGCATGGAGAGAATATATGGATGTTATTTTATATAAGGAGATATAGTTGACAGCGAAGGTTTTGGTTATAGAATGACCTTAAACCAGTACTGAACCTGGCATAGTTGATGCTGATTTGAAGAAGTACATTGTATTGGATTTCATAATCCACTTTTGTAGTCGGTGTGACTCTTATTGAGAAGTGAGATCTAAGCAGTTGGCCTTCCTGCATGTGCATGCCCCTCATTGTAAGTAATATTTATTCATTGGTCAGTGAGTGAATATTGTGGGTCACAAATCTCACCGAGGTTTTTACCACACCATGTTTCCTCATTAAACATCTTGTGTTATGGTGTGTTTTCTATGTTTTCTCTATTGTTCCTATTTATTGCATTAATTCTTATTTACCGGTACACTATTTTGGGATACAAAGTTCTTAATAAGTTTAAATATTTTGCTAATCGGTAAGATATTGATTCACCCCCCCTTAGTATCTTTGGGACTGTCATTAATCCTAATAGTAATCTTGTCATCTTCTTCCATCTTCATATTTTAATACCTTACCCATTAACCATGAAGCTTAACGATTTTAATAGTAGGGTCACGTTCATTTAGAGTCTCCAATTTGTCCCATATATCCTTTGTAGTTGATTTGTTAGTTAATCCCATAATTTGTTAATCAGAAAGTGCACACAAAAGGGCTTCTCTATCTCTACAATCATTCTCAAGCTCTTTATCTAGACCAGTTGTATAAGGATTGCTAGATGTTGGATTAAATGATGTAACACCATTCTCAGTGATCTCCCAAATGTCCTTTCCAAAACATCTCAAATGAGTTTCCATCTGAATCTTCCATACCCTATAATTTGTTCCATCAAGCCTAAGAATTTCTCTCCAGAAAACATCAGCAGATGAGCTAGATGAACTTAAACTACTAGATGCCATAGGATCTTCCTCAAGTGGTTAAACTTTTGCAGAGAGGACCAAGCTCTGATACTAATTGTTAGACAACGCAGATAACTAGAGGGTAACTAAGAGGGAGGGGAGGTGAATCAGTTGTCATCGGATTAAAGAACTTTAAGCATTTAAATACTTATTACTGGAACACATAAAATTAATACTAGAATATATAAACAAAATACTAGAATGATCGATAAAGCATTTAAACATAAACATAAATCACATAATAGTTACCATCCATCCATAACACATGACAATAATATTTGTACGTGGAAAACCCAGTAATGGGAAAGATCATGGTGGGAAGCCTACCTAGAGTTAGATAATACTTTTTTAGTAAGCATGTGATTACAATATTAGGGGCCTACACATCCAGGAAGGCCAACAACCTAGAGTGTACTTCTCATCACAAAAAGGAGCCTCACTGACTACGTAAACATTGGACTACAATCAAGAAAGATGAGTGAAATGCAAGTATAGCATCTCCTATGCCTGAGTACAGGTTCGATTAAGCTCAATACTAGAGGCCTTAAACCTCTCTTACAAACCCAATTTGATCACCTATGATTGACCAAACCTTCTGCATGTGATTACAACATTATTCACACAGAGATCATCCCATAATCTTGACCTATCAATCCATGATCTACAAAGAGATCTTACATCATATTTATACCAACCCGAGACCTAAACAAATAGGCTGGCCACCTAAAAGATAATACAATAAATTCATAGCATAAACGCATAATCCAATGGTCAACCAAGTTGGCTTAGGGCAAAAAAAATGTAAACCAATCATTAAATCCCACCGATAACACATCAGGAACATCCTCCAACAAGGTACAGAAGCCGGTCCATAACCTAGATAACATTGAACCCAAAATAGGTCGCCATAAACCAAATCCAACACCATTGATGAACTGGAACACAAACAAGATAGCCAAAAACATCTTGAAAGCCATCTAGAAGTTGCACCACCACCACTTATCACGTGCATTAAAATATCTTCAACAAATCTCTACCGGTAAAACCCTTACTGGTTACCAAAAGGCTTACTAGAATAATTGATAGCTCCTCATTCATCAAATCGTGAGCCAACTGATCGTGATACACATATGAATAGCATGAATGACATATCCAAACCAATTCCACAAACCAAAGCATACCAAATCTTATCGAATCAATATCATAATCAACCACTCTACCAAAACTAATCAAAAACCGGTAAACAATCAAAACAACTGGTGTTGCCATTAATGACAAAACATTGGTGTAGCACATAATCAATTCCAAATTGCCAACAATAAATTTTGAGATGTTGAAGTTGAAGATGGAAGATATGCTAATAGATCGAGATCTATGGGATGTTGTTGATGTGAATGTCCAAAGGTCCTTAGATCCTACCATGGTGGATCAATATAATGTTATGGACCAAAAGGCTAAGGGTCAAATCAGACTGTGCCTAGTAGACTCTGTTCTGATCAATGTCCATGAAGAAAAAACTGTAAAAAAGCTATGGACTAAGCTTGGTGAAATGTATCGAGCGAAATATTTATTAAATCAGATTTTCTTGAGGAAGAAATTATATTCCTTGAAGATGGAAGAGGGTGGATGAACTGAAGGCCACTTGGAAACATTCAATATGTTGGTGGCTCAATTAGTATCTGTGTGTTAAGATGAACGAAGAGGAGAAATGCCAGATCTTGCTTTGTTCTTTACTTGATTCATGGGATTCTCTTGTTATGGATATCGATAGTAATTTTGTTGTTTTGAAGTCAGAAGATGTAGTGGGTGCCCTACTTCATGAAGAGATGTGAAGGAAGGTATCCAAAAGTTCAAAGGAATCCCTAACTATTCATGGAAGACCTAAGGAGAAAGGCAAGAAGAATGAGAAGCATGACAAGTCCAAATCAAAAGGGAGATCAAAATCTCCTGGAAAGTCCAAAGTCATTTGTTGGAATTGTGGTAAACCATGTAACATTTGTAAGGATTGCAAAGAAGAAAAGAAGAAGAAAAATAAAAGGTTGATTCAGATTCTAAGTCCAAGAAGGAAGATGGTGATGCATTTATTGCAGCTTTGGTGAGTCATGTAGGTAATGATTCTTGGTTAATTGAATCAAGTGTGTCTTTTCTTATGACTACCAATAGAGATTGGTTTTCTGAATATGAAGAATTTAATGGAGTTAAGGTGTACTTGGGTGATGATTCACATTTAGACATTCTTGGTCGAGGTAAATTTAGAATCAGGTTTTCTGATGGTAGAATAAAAATGATTAATGTTGTGTTGCATATCCCTGGTTTAAAATGAAATATGTTATCTGTGAGCAAACTGATAGATGCGGGTGTGCAGGTATTCTTTTCTGAAGCATGATGTAAGATGATTAAGGGTGATATGGTAATTGCTAGAGGTGTCAGGTTCAACACTTTGTATAAGCTAGACGCATACATTGTTGAGTGTAATAGAACTTCTGTAAAATACAAATATGTGGAAGACTTGAGGGTTTCGCCTTCAACAGATGGAAATGTATTTTGGGTACCTAAGGGTGCTCTTTCTTCTAAAGAAAATTTACTTGCAAAGAAGACTATGTTATGGCACCAAAGACTTGTACACATTGGAGAAAAGGGTCTAAGAACCTTGAAAAATAAAACCTTGTTGAAGGTTTGAATGATTGTAATCTTGAATTTGATTTATGTGATCGTTTCATTTATGGAGAAAAAAACCGCGTTTATTTTACTCAAGTTCTCATAAAACCTGTGGTGTTTTGGATCTTATTCATTTTGATGTGTTTGGTCTTGTAGAGGTTCCTTTGATTGGAAAATCCACATATTATGTTTCATTTATTGATGATTTTAGTAGGACATGGGTATATTTTTTGAAGAGTAAATCTAAAGTTTTTAGTCAATTTAAATAATTGAAAGTAATGGTTCAGTTGCAAAATGGAAAGAAAATTAAATGTTTGAGGACTGGTAATGGTGGTGAATTTTGCTCTAAAGATTTTGATAGATTTCATAAAGACTGTGGCATTAACAGACAAAATACAACTCCATATTCTCCACAGCAAAATGGAGTTGTAGAAATAATGAAGAGGACATTGATGGAGAAGGCTAGGAGTATGTTGAGTGGTGTTGGTCTAGAACAAAATTTTTAGGTTGAAGTTGTTACCACTTCTTGCTACCTAATTAATAGGTCTCCTACATCAGCTCTTGTTGATAAAACACCTATGGAAACATGGTCAAGTCACAAGCCTTCATTGAGACATCTTATAGTTTTTGGTTGTGAGGCATATGCACTTGTGCCAAAGGAGAAGCAAAAAAAGTTGGAGAACAAGGTTGTGAAATGTATCTTCAATGGGTATAGTTATGGTCTGAAAGGATACAAGCTTTGGGACCTTGTTGCAGAAAAGTTAATTCATATTAGAATTATCATTTTTAGAGAAATTAATCCTCCTTCTGTTACATTACAATGAGAATAGACTAAAAAGGAAGATGTGATTCAATTTCCTTCTACACCTGAAAGAGTTGAATCGAGACCCCTAGATAAGCAAGAAGTTTAGGAAAGCTCGTCTAGCTCTGAATCTTCAAAAGAGGAGGAAGAACCTCGAACTCAGCTTGTTTGAAGGTCTGCAAGACATAGACAACCACCTAGAAGGTATTCACCTGATGATTGGAGATGTATTTTTTCTTTGAATACTAATTGTTTATGGTGAAAATGGAAACAACAATATTCAAAGACTAAATGAATTCAACCACAAAACCCTAGCCTAACAACAACAAAGATCCACCATAACATATGAAGCTTACCTAAGACAATGTAAATCAAATGAAATCACAAAGATTATACCATCACATGTCCAATAGGATTTGAATCTCCATTCTTCCTATCTCCATTGATCTTCCTTGATATATTTTCTCTCTGATTTTATGTGTGCACAAGAGCTCAACAAAGAATGAAAGTATGGTTCCAAGTAGGCTTGATTGCATATGAAAGTTCAAAAGCATAGAGTAGTCAGGGTTGAATAGAATGATTAGAATGTGTAGAATAGATTGATTAGGAGTTGAACAGGATGAAAAATTAAGGTTGATAATGAAGGAATCATCTCCTTATATAGAACACACTATAAGAAATGGAGGGATAAGATTGAGAGGTGTAAATGATAGATGGTTGGCTAGGATTAGAGGGTAGGTAGAGGAAATAAGAAAATAATGATAGGGTAGGTAGTGTAGGAATTAAGAGATGAATGACTGTTGGCATTTGGCATTATAACAGACAATGGGAGATTGTTGGCATTTCAATAAGGATATTGAGAAGGTTGTTGATGATTATGGATATAACTGATTAAGGATGTTTACTGTCTTGATATTATTAGTTTTTCATTGATGTCAAGAAATTGATTTTCTAATTTAGTATGATGTTGCCATATCTTGAGAAGTATGATTTGAAGAGTATAAAGATGTCGGTAAAAGACATAGAAAGAATATGATGAATAAGGAGATGAATAAGGTATTCAATGGGCAACTATTACCGAGTCAGACAATGATGAGATCATGATGTTTAGATTGTTTTAACATCATACATATGTTGTAAATTGTAAGGTTAATACTATACTATTTTACCGAGCAAAGAACCTAGTCGGTAAACCCTAAGGTTATCGTTATCGGTTAATGAAGGCAGAATGTCTATCAAGTGAAGTTTAGTATTCACTGATTTATTACCAAGTTGTAACTGAGCTATAACAGAATACATTAAATGGTTACATATGTTATTTAATGAAGGAAGTTGATGAGCTGGAACTGATTAAATGATTGGCATGCCATGCATGAAGTTTGTTAATGAATCTATGGCAAAGGAAAATCGGCATGAAGATCTACAACTCAGATTGAACCGCAATACCCTAGCACAAGTTCCAAGAAATGTATGCAAGTTTCTAGATGGGGTAAAACATTTTCAGATCGAAGGATGCATTGAACTTGGTCAAAGTTTGAAGATCTGATGGCTATGATTGATCATAAAAAATGTGATCAAGGAGATTAAGTGGTTGGCGAATTGTTTATAAATAGGGAACTATTGATAAACAATGTATGCAGGCAAATGTATGCATAGAGATGCTATAGAGTGATTACCGAGCACAGAAGCTTGAAGACCTATTTGAATAACAGAGTATAGGAGCCCAACAGATGGACAAGATTAGTTCTATGTCTAGATTGTATTGAGCAAATAAGAATCTGGTTTAGCATTTTAGATGTGAAGTTGCAGATAGATTTTATTACTGTTATTTTGTTAAAGTGACAGAAAATATCTTAACCGAGTGGACTTAACAGTCTTATTTGTAAAACCCTCTAGCAAGATGACATTCTGATTGAGCATTTGAAATCCTTTAACAAGGTCACTTCTAACAAGGTGAAGATCCTAATAGATCTGAGGGAAATCCCTTAACCGGGTCACATCTAGCAATGTGTTTGTAATCTTTAACAGGATTTTCTTTTAACCGAGCATACTCTAGAAGAGTATATTTCTTAGTGGGTCTGAAATCCCACAGTGGTTTTTCCCTATTTGGGTTTCCATGTTAAATATGGTGTTATGAGGTTTATGATGTTTATATGCTTTTGAGTTTGCATGTTTAGTAGTTTTGGTTATATTACTGAAGTACATGTTACTGAGGTTGAATCTGATTTTTTTATGGAAGATTAAGTTTGTATGATTCACCCCCCCCCCCCTCTCATTTTGTTGGCTATTGGAACTATACTTACATTAAGTATCAGAACTATCAATTGGTATCAGAGCTTTGGACTCCGGAAGAAAAGTTTAAAGGTACTTGAGGCAAAGATCCAAAGATGTATAAGAGGGATGTACCAAAGCTGAACAAGTCAAGTTTCTCTACATGGTAGAAAAGGATGAAGCTGCACCTATCAGGAGTTGGAGAATATGATGTATATTATCTAGAGAATGATTTCATCACACTGAGCACCTATCCATTAACAATGGAAGAGATAAAGGCAAAGAAAGAACATATCCAAGCAATGATTGAAATAACATCTGCATTGACCGACTCAGAGTTTAATGATCTAGAAGGCTACAATGATACAAAGGCTATGTGGGATAAGCTCATATTAGTATATGGAGGAGATGAACATGTTCAAAGAGCAAAAGTAGATAGTCTAAGAGGACAACTTGAATCTATGAGGATGAATGAAGGTGAGAACATAACTTAGTATAGTACAAGACTAAAGGAGATTGTTAATCAAATCAAAGAAGTAGGTGGAACTATTAAAGAAAAGGATATAACAAGTAAGTCTCTGCAATCAATGAATTGAGGTCTATACCAAATATGCCAGTTTCTTTAGATGCTACTATTGGTAAGCTACATGCATTTGAGTTAAGTAACTTTGATAAGAGTGGATCTTTAGTAAATAAAGTTGAATTTGCTTTTAGTTCTTTTCATCTTGATGAATCTAATGATTACAATGAAAGAAAGTATAAGTACTCTGAAGAAGATCACAGTGGAGCAAGTGAAAGATTTCATAAGAACATGGAAGAAGTACACAAACTGTATGAGGAAATCAGAAAGAAGGAAGAGTTTAAAGCACTATTAGCCAGAAGGTTATCGAGAGGCAAAGGTAAGTATAAAGGAAGACTACCTTTGAAATGTTTTAATTGTGATAAGGTAGGACATATAGCTTCTAACTATCCTGATAAAGATTCTACTAAAAAAAGAGATTACCGAGATGACAGACAAAAAGATAATCATTACAGAGGACATCGAGACTTTAGAAGAAGAGATAGAAAGACATGCTTAATGGCTGATGAGGAATCCAATGATGATAAATTAGATGAAACTGATACAGAGGAAGTAGTTTATGTGGCTATCAAAGATGGATCAGATGAAGAAAGGTATGAAGAAAAAGCCCTAATATCTCACATAAATACTAATAATTCTTGGATCGTAGATAGTGGATACTCACATCATATGACAGGTGATAAACACAAGTTTGTTATGTTAGAAGATTATGATGGAGGCTATGTAAGATTTGGTAATGATGCACCATGTCCGGTGAAAGGTAAAGGATCTATAACACTTCTTGACAATGCAAGATGCAATGATGTTTATTGGGTTGAATGTTTGAAATACAATTTGTTGAGTGTGGCACAACTAAACAATACAGCTTACCAAATAGAATTTCAGAAAGGAATTGTGAAAGTTCATGACAAGCATGGAAAGTTAGCTACTACCGGGACACAAACAAAAGGTAACACATTTCACCTTGACTCAACTCGGAACAAGTGTTTGTATGCAAAGATAAATGATACCTGGTTATGACATAAAAGGTTTTGTCATGTAAATTTTGATAATCTGATCAAAATAAGCAAGAAGCACCGAGTAAGAGGTCTTCCGAGTCTTGAAAAACCTAAGAATGCTATGTGCCGAGGATGCCAGATGGGTAAGATGACAAGATCAAGCTTTACAAGTAAGTCTTACACTTCTAAGGGAATTTTAGATCTTGTGCACACTGATCTTTGTGGTCCTATGATAGTTCAAAGTTATTATGGTGATAAATATTTCATATTATTTGTGTATGACTATTCAAGGATGATGTCAGTTATGTTTTTAAAAGAAAAATCAGAAGCTTTTCAAATGTTTAAATGGTACAAGGAAAGAGTTGAAAATGAAATAGGAAGACAATTGAAATGTCTTAGATCAGATAGAGGAGGAGAGTTCACATCTGATGAGTTCAACTCATTCTGCAATGATCATGGTATTAAAAGACAAGTCTCTGTACCGAGAACTCCATAGCAAAATGGAATAGCTAAGAGAAGAAATAGATCTATTGTGGATTGTGCCAAAACCCTAATGATTGAAAATAAAGTGCCACAAACATTTTGGAGAGAAGCAATAAGAACAATAGTTTACACCCTGAACCGAGTACAACTAAAGAAAGGTACTTTGAAGACACCTTATGAAATCTGGTATGACAAGAAACCTAATGTAAGTTATTTTAAAATCTTTGGAAGTAGATGCTATGTACACAAAGATGATAGAAATGGCAAAATTGATCAGAAAAGTGAAGAAGGAACATTTCTAGGTTATTCTTCTAGAAGCAAAGCATTTAAATGTCTGATCAAATCATCTAACAAAATAGTAGAAAGTGCAAATGTGAAAATTGATGAATTTGCAGAAAGAAATGATGAAGGAAACTCCAAAGAACCAAAAGATTATGATGAATGTCTATGTTCAACCGACAAGTTTTACCAAGAAAACTGTTGAAGAAAATGAAGAGAATATCCAGTTACCGAGTGATGAAGAAGATCATACAGAGCCTACTGAGCTTGTATTAGCCAAGCATGTCAGAAGACATCATGCACCAAGTCAGCTTATAGGAGATAAGGATGATCCAGTGATGACAAGGAACAAACTAAGACATAACACATGTCTAATATCTAAATTTGAACTGAGAATAGTGAAAGAGGCATTTAAGAGTGAAGATTGGATAAATTCTATGATAGAAGAGATTGATCAAATCAAGAAGAATGACACATGGACACTAATCCCAAGACCAAAGGACGAAAATGTAATCGGTACAAAGTGGATTTTCAGAAACAAGCTAAATGAAAAAGGTGAGGTCATTCAAAATAAAGAAAGACTAGTATGCAAAGGTTATGCTCAAGAAGAAGAAATTGATTATGGTGAAACTTTTGCACCTGTGGCTAGACTTGAAGGAGTAAAAACATTGTTGGCATATGTTGCTTTCAAAAACTTTAAGGTATATCAAGTGGACGTCAAATCTGCATTTCTGAATGGAATATTAGAAAAAGAAGTTTTTATTGAACAACCTGAAGGATTTGTTGAAGACAATAATAAAGATCAGGTATGTAAATTGAACAAAGCATTATATGGTCTGAAACAAGCACCTAGAGCGTGGTATGAAAGATTGCACTCTTATTTGATTAAGATTGGTTTTATAAGGACAAGTGAGAATAACAATATGTACATGAAGAATGATGAAAATGGAATATTGATCTCAGCCATATTTGTTGATGATATTATATTTTGTGGAAATGACTCTCTACGTAAGAACTTTGGAAATGAAATGAGCAAAGAATTTGAGATGTCATTAATCGGTGAGATAAAGTATTTTATAGGTTTATAGATGCTGGAAATGAAAAATGAGATTTTCATTACTCAATCCAAGTACATAAAGGAAATCTTGAAGAAATTTGGAATGGAGGATTCAAAACCAATAAGTACTCCTATGACTACCAACTGTAAATTATCAAAGAATGATGAATCTGCATCTATTGATGAGACACTTTACCAATCCATGATTAAAAAGCTACAATATGTTGTTCACACCAGACCAAACATAGCACATGTAGTAGGTATAGTTGTAAGATTCTCTGCAAATCCTAAGGAAACACACATGACAACAATCAAAAGAATTTTTAGATACTTGAAAGGCACCAAGGATTATGGCTTAGTATATCAGAAAGGAAATGATTTTTATTTAAAAGTTTATACTGATGCTGATTGAGCAGGCATCATTGATGATAGGAAAAACACAAGTGGAGGAGCTTTGTTTTTAGGAGAAAGACTAGTGAGTTGGCTTAGCAAGAAACAAGGATGTGTTTCACAGTCAACAACAGAAGCTAAATACATTGCTACAGCATTGAATTGTACCAACGTAGTATGGATCAAACAATTGTTGGAAGGTATAAATGAGAAAGTTACCAAGCCAGTAACTATATTATGTGACAATACTAGTGTCATTAACATTTCAAAGAATCCTATTATGCAGTCTAAGACAAAGCACATCTCTATCAAATATCATTATCTTAGAGAAGAAGCTCAAGAGAAGAAAGTGGTGTTGGAGTATGTTAGCACAAAGGAACAAATAGCAGATATCTTTACCAAGCCACTACCAAGGGACACTTTTGAATATCTCAAAAGTAAGTTAGGGGTCCTACCCCTATCTTCTATTCATTGATCGAGTTCGGTGAAAGAATCAATTCAATGACTCTATCAAATATCTTTTAAGAGTTGATGTTGATTTACACACTTTAGGATGTTTTCTAAAGGTGTGTAGGAAATAATGCAGGATACAATACAGGGAACATGAATTGAAGACAAAATGCTCTGATTGAGACTTAGTTGATACACAACAGCAGGAAATCACTTCATACAGGAACAAATTATGTTTTAGTTCTTTACTTTTTGGCATTGTTGTCAATGGGGGAGAAGACTGATTGAAAAGACTGAAACTGAAGATTGAAAAAAGGGGGAGAAGACTAAAGAAAATAGGAGAAGTCTAATGTATGAGGGATAAGTATGTTGACAACAAGAGAGCATTTCAGTATTTTAGAATCACAGCAATCCGAATCTTTTTAAGGTCAAATCAATTGGTTTTGCCATCAATGCCAAAGAGGGAGATTGTTGGCATTTGGCATTATAACAAACAATGGGAGATTGTTGGCATTTCAATAAGGATATTGAGAAGGTTGTTGATGATTATGGATATAACTAATTAAGGATGTTTACTATCTTGATATTATTATTTTGTCATTGATGTCAAGAAATTGATTTTCTAATTCAGTATGATGTTGCCATATCTTGAGAAGTATGATTTGAAGAGTATAAAGATGTCAGTAAAAGACACAGAAAGAATACGATGAATAAGGGGATGAATAAGGTATTCAATGGGCAACTATTACTGAGTCAGACAATGATGAGATCATGATGTTTAGATTATCTTAACATCATACATATGTTGTAAATTGTAAGGTTAATACTATACTATGTTACCGAGCAAAGAACCTAGTCGGTAAACCCTAAGGAACCTAGTTAGTAAACCCTAAGGTTATCGCTATTGGTTAATGAAGGTAGAATGTCTATCGAGTGAAGTTTAGTATTCACTGAGTTATTATCGAGTTGTAACTGAGTTGTAACATAATACATTAAATGGTTACATACGTTATTTAATGAAGGAAGCTGATGAGCTGGAATTGATTAAATGATTGGTATGTTGTGCATGAAGTTTGTTAATGAATCTATGGCAAAATAAAATCGACATGAAGATCTACAGCTCAAGTTGAACCACAATACCCTAGCACAAGTTCCAAGAAATGTATGCAAGTTCCTAGGTGGGGTAAAATGTTTTCAGATCGAAGGATACATTGAACCTAGTCAAAGTTTGAAGATCTGATGGCTATGATTGATCATAGGAAATGTGATCAAGGAGATTAAGTGGTTGGCGAATTTTTTATAAATAGGGAACTATTGATAAACAATGTATGCGGGCAAATATATGCACTGGGATGCTACAGAGTGATTACCGAGCACAGAAGCTTGAAGACCTGTTTGAATAACAGAGTATAGGAGCCCAGCAGATGGACAAGATTAGTTCTATGTCTAGATTGTATTGAGGAAATAAGAATCTGGTTTAGCATTTTAGATGTGAAGTTACAGATAGATTTTATTACTGTTATTTTGTGAAAGTGACAGAAAATCTCTTAACCAAGTGGACTTAACAGTCTTATTTGTAAAACCCTCTAGCAAGGTGACATTCTGATTGAGTGTTTGAAATCCTTTAACAAGGTCACTTCTAACAAGGTGAAGATCCTAACAGATCTGAGGGAAATCCCTTAACTGGGTCACATCTAGCAATGTGTTTGTAATCTTTAACAAGATTTGCTTTTAATCGAGCATACTCTAGAAGAGTATATTTCTTAGTGGGTCTGAAATCCCACAGTGGTTTTTCCCTATTTGGGTTTCCACGTTAAATCCGATGTTATGAGGTTTATGATGTTTATATGGTTTTGAGTTTGCATGTTTAGTAGTTTTGGTTATATTACTGAAGTACATGTTACCAAGGTTGAATTTGATGTTTTTATGGAAGATTAAGTTTGTATGATTCACCCCCCCCTCTCATCTTGTTGGCTATTGGATCTGTACTTACATTAAGTATCAGAACTATCAATGACATGTGTCATGGGTAGAAAAGGCTAATGAATTAATTAAATAAATAAAGATTTATTTAATTAATAGAGGAAGTGGGATCAATTAAATAAATAAAATATTTATTTAATTTAGGAAAAGGATAATTTAAATAAATAAAAGTATTTATTTAAATGAGAAATAAGGCTAGAAGAAGATAACTAAATTAATTAAATAAATAAAGATTTATTTAATTAATAGAAGAATTAGGCTAAAATAATTAAATAAGTAAAAATATTTATTTAATTAGACTGGACAATTTTAGGTGTCTACATTTTGCCCCTCTTTGAGACAATGCAACTTGTCGCGTTGTTTCAAAGAAGATAAGATGAACTGATGCAAAGTTTCCCCAAGATGGGAATGATATGCCCCCTCGAGAGATTGGATGAAAATATCTGAAAAAAATCATAGACAATCTTGTTGGGACTCATTAAATTTGAATAAGTTTAGAGGCCCATTTCAAAATTTTGCTCTGCATTTCCAAATGAGTTAGTTTGAATGGCCTAGTTAAAGAGAGGGTAAATTGGAGCCAGTTGATTTTCAAAGGGTAAGGCTTGGGAAATGTGTCCTACACATTTCATTTGGCCTATGTAGTGTGTTGCAACTTCCAGAATTTAGTTTGGATAAGTTTACCAGGTACCCATTTCAAGGGGTGAGCTGAAAGTGCATTTTAGGTGCAAATGTAGATTTTACCAAGTACCCTAGTTTGAGTGCTTATATCATTTTCCCTATTGATCATCATGGTAAATTTAAAAATGGATTCAATTCTATGCATAAATGTGAGCCGACATGCAAATTTTCAAGTCTTTATGAATCCATTTGCTCAGTTTTCAAAGCTCAATCTGTTTGTGGTTTGTATGGTTTGACAAATCCCTGTTTCAACTGCTACTCGGAGCCCTATTTTGCATAAGTGTAAAATTTGCCTCAGTGAATTTCATGTGAGAATGTTTATTCCAGCCTATTTTTGGTATGAATGACAAGCTATGTTTCCAGTTTCAAGCCCCTGCCAATCCATTTGATCGGTTTTCCAAAGGGTTTATTGAGACATCTATTTCAGTGATCCGTACTTTCATTGCCATATTAGTTAAAGTTGCTATTTTCATGAGCGTGCCATTTGCACCTAGTCATCCTTTTGGTAAAACTAAGTATTCTAAGTTTTAATATGTACTTCAAGGTACCTAGTCTTAGATTTGAGGGTTTACGGAGGTCGTTTGATATTTTTAAGAAAGGCATCATGAGTTGCCTACGCATTGACTTCATCAGGTCCGTAGTGTCAACAAAGCCAATTGATCATTTTTTACAATTAATATCTCTTCACTCAGGATTCATCTTAAAAAACTATTTGGTAGAGTTCATGCTTGTATATCAGAGTACACACCTGTTAGGTGGTGAGGTCTAGAAAGGTGTTTTGACCGGTTTGAAAATTACGTCTTCGCAATTAAATGCAAAAATGTGGCACAGGAACTTGAAAGTTGCAAAATTTAGTTTGATGATCCGAAAATGATGTCGATCGTTTCCAGAGGTATTTTTAAGGTTCTTGAGGTATTTCGAAGGTCAGTTGCATGAAAACAATTTTTTTTTTAGCTGGACCCACTTTGGGGCCCGACCTGGCATGCCACTTCATGCATCTTTTCAGGCAAAGTTTAAATTGTTATTTTGTAATCATATGATTATATGATTTAACTATGAAGGAATGGCATTTATATCATTGAAAAGTAGAGATTTGTGGAGTTTGGGATAAATGTTCAGCGGCAGTGTTAAAAAGGTAATGTTACTAGAAGGTGAAATGGTAGCTACCAAAAGAGCTCAGCGGGGCTCATTGGTTTTTGCACCGAGAAGCAAGAATAGATGTTGGTACTTCATGTATATGTCCATCAAGTTTCTTACATATACAATAACTATGGAAAGGGGGAAATGCGAAATACAATTAGAAGGTGTAACATTTTGTAAATCCTCCCTGTTGTGGTGCCATGTTTGGAAAAGTTTTAATTAAACTTCAAAGAAAATTCAATTGGCAAATGCCAAAGTTTGCTACAAGTAGTTGGGATGTAAACGACTGCAAAAAATTTCAAAGCAACTTCAATTGGCAAATGCCAAAACCAAATCCTCCCACGTACATGGTGAATAGACTACATTTTATGGTTTCAACAAATTTCAATTGGAAGATGCAAGCCCAAATTCCACAACCTTTGCCCAGTTCTCCCTACGTAGTGTGAAGAGGGGCATTCAAAAAATTTAAAGAAAATTGCAATTAGCAAGCCTAATATCAGATTCCAGATCTGCAACAGAGCTGGAAAGGGGCATCAACAGAGACACCATCAAATGCATTGGCAGCCAGTAAAGACTTGGAGAAGTTCCAAAGTTAAATGAAATTAGCAGTTGGAGGGTGGAAATGGATTACGTGGTGTTTGAAAGGCTATATATACTCTTAACAGCAAATGCAACAACAATCAATCCCTCCCTTGCATTGGAAACAAGGGGCAATGTTCAACAATGTAGAAACTCCTTAGCATAATGCATTAGCAAAGTTATGCTAATCTCCCCCTCCACGTGATGGCTATTTGGAAGACTATCAAAAGCTCCAACAGATGATAGAAAATCAGTCACCATTCCTCTCTGTGTAGAATATGGCTGGGTAAAGAAGACATCATTAAAAAGCTTTCAAATCAAATGCAATTGGCATGTAAATGGTCGTTTCTTCCTCCCTGCATGAAGTTTGGCTTTGAGAAGATATTAAAGTCCCAAACAAATACATTGGCAGCCATTTAAAAATTAGGAAAACCTTCAAAATTGCAGTCTTGGGCAAAATGCATTATCCCACATTTGCTGGGCAAAGGGAAATTTTTGTATTTAAAAGTAAAACTCCACTCATCCATAGTGTGAAAGCCTCAAAGACTTTTGATGAATGGTGTCGGTTGGGTGCCCAAGTGAAATCCACGCGCGCGGGTGCACTTCCTGAGGTGATTGAGAAGGCTGACAAGTGGCGACCAGGTGGACCCCATGTAGACATGAATCTCGAGTTGAGTTTTGCAGAGAACTGATGGGTTAAAGATCATGTAGGTTCAGAGAAGATCGACGGTGCATGTGGATTCACGAAGGGAAGATGCTTGAAGAATACCCTTCGCGAAATAGCGAAAAGCATGTGCGAAAAATGAAGGCTAAAGATTGAGCATGTTCGGCGAGATCCAATGGTGCACATGGATTCACGAAGGAAAGATGCATGTTCATTACCCATTGCGAAACAGCGAAAGATGACATGGCGCACAGGTGGCAGGTCCAAGTGGAAGTCCAACTTGTGGGTCCTGTCCAGTGGTGCTGAGGTGGTGTGGCCAACAAGCAAGCAATCTAGTGGCAGTGACGTGGCAGACACATGGCGGATTGATGAGGTGTCATCCGAGGTGGCACCCAGTGGATCCTATCAGCCAGTCAAAGGTTGCCACGTGGTAGGACGTTAGAATAGCCAAAAGAAATCATCCATCGTAGTTAGAATATTGCTAAGCGATGAAGCTCATTCATTAAGGTGAAAATGTAATATAGCTACATGAGATCATCCCTTTAATTAAAATATAGCTAATAAGATGATATTCGTTCATTAAGGATTAAAAATGTAAGTAACATAATGAAGATCATCCCTTAGGGTTATAATATAATTGACTCGATGAGTTCACTCTTTTAGTTAACAAACAAAGTTAGTATGATTAAATTCCTTTGCTAAGATTAAGATGCAAACAACTATATGAGTTCACCCATTTTAGTTCAATTATGGCTATTATGATGAAGTTCATTTATTAAGGTTGTAATGTGGATAACCGATTGAGTTCATCCAATTATAGCAAAATAAAGCTAATATGACGATGTTCATTTATTAAGATAAAACGGTAAATAACCAAATGAGATTCATCCATTAGATTTCAATTTAGATATTATGACAGTTAATCCAATATTTGTTGTACATTTATTACGTACAAATTACAAGCTTTATGACAAGTTAATTCATTAATTGTAACCTAGTGAGTTTCTTTCCATGTTTACTTCTTTTCATTAACACTAACAAAATAATTTCCATAATCATATCAACAATCTTTTATGACCCTAATTACTACATTTAACAAGATGACTATATTCATGCATTCAAAAATTAACATCATTAAATCCCCATTATACACTTACAAAATGCAACCATACATGCTAACTCTAAGTAAGAAACATGAGAGACAAAAGCATCACATAACACATAAATGATCTTAGAGTTCACCCCTAGAGGGCTACATCTCCAGGTCTGCTCAACTACAAGACCCCTCTGGCAATTATTTAAGTTAAGATTACATAAGGTTCATGTCATTTACATTCCTGTGTTTTTGGTGAGCCCAATAAATATACAAATGACCACTTCGGTCAATAAATCCTAAATGATTCCTACATAGAGACGGATCCAACTGGACATATTAAAAGAAAGTACAAATGTCCATTGTCTGACGGTACTCTAGCTAGGGACTTGACCAACTATGGCCAAACACAAAACAACCAGATGACAAGGTCCAAACAACAAACAACATACCAATGTTTTGCCATTACTTTAAACAAAAGAGAATACATAAATTTGAAACTTGCATCAGCTATAACTGAAAAAAGAAATACAATCTTTTCCCAAATTAATTTAAACATTTAAAGGTTGATTAGGTTTTCTAAATGATCTAAGTTGTAAAAAAAAATACAATAACAAAAAACACAAAACACCATTACAAGGTAAATCCAATACCACAATTGCACTAGTACAATCTTGCCTATTTCCCAAATTGGAGAAAAAATATAAATTAACAATTTATTCTACTAAATGAAAATATCATTTACTTGCCAAATGTTCCTAACCATACTTTATTCCCTTTCCTAATATTTCCAAAAATATATTATTTAAGTATCCCCAAAAAAAATAATACCCAACGAAATAATATTCCTATTTTCCAATTTCCCAAAATAATTATTAACTAGCACATAATTATTAACCCCCTCCCGGATAATAACGTATAACCATTAACAATTCTCCAATATACAATTCCAATTTGAATATCAATTAATATATATATTTAAAATTAATCCCCATTAATGAAATGTATATATTAAAAAAAAGATTTAATAATACACCGTTCTCGAATTAATTATCAATTAATACATATTTATTAACCCTCATTAATAACTATATATTAATAATAACTAATAATAAAAGAAAGTAATTAATAATCATTAAAATAAGTTTTAGATGAATCATGTTTTATTTTATTTTATATTTTCATTGGGGGTTTATTTATTTATATTTTTTTTTTGTGCTTAAAAAAAAAACTTAAGAAAAAACTGGGGCCACTATGGGGCCCACCTCCCATCATGGGAGAGGCCCACAGCTCCCCCCTGTGACCATCGCGGCGCCGTTCCCTGCAGCCACCGTGGGCGACCACCATGGGCACCGCTCACTGCGGCCACCGCGGGTGGCCTCCGCGGGCATAGGGAAACCCTGCGGCACTTCCGCGGGGAGGGGGAAGGGGAGGCAACACGACGCGAGCTTCGTCTCCTTCGCCCGCCAAACCCTAACGCCCCCCCTGCAATATTTTGATTTACATATTTTTTTTTTCTGCTCTTTTTTTTATTTTAAAAAGAATCAAAACAATAACCCCCCCCAAAAATATAAAATAGTAATAAACAAAAAAAACTAAATCTTTTTCATTCACAGTCACAGATATGTATGTATTTTTTTTTCCAGAATGTTCAAAACAACCAAATGGGGAAATTTTCCTAGCAAGTTCATGATTTTCCCAAAAACCCAATAACTTTCAAAAGGGCAAGATTTTCTAAATCACAAAACCATATAAGCATTCTTGATCTAATATCCACCAATATTTTCAAAACTAGAACTCAAATTTTAAGAACATCCATGGATTATCTTTCTTTTTAAAAAAAAAACCAGAATTTCATGAGGAAGAACCAAACACATTTTCTTTTGATTTACAATGAAATACAAGATAAACAAGAAACCTACCTCGTTTAGCATTCTTGGCAAGAATTTTGAAGAAGTGCCCAACCTGCAACTATAGAAAAATCCATCCTTCCAAAAATCCCCAAATCTCCATCCCCATATTTTTCTTTTCCAAAAATTCAATAACCCCCAAAAATATTTTTCAACCTAGGTTAAATGGAAACCAGTTTTGACCTAATTTCTAATTTCAAAATTTAAGCCCTTTTAAAATAAAAAGAAATAATAATTCTTTTCAACTATTAAATTATTTTAACTTGATTTTCTAATTAATATACTTATCTCTTATTTCATCTTAATTTTAATTTCTCAATATTAATTAAGCCAACATTTATATATCGAACTATTGACAAGGGTAAAGTATTTAAATTAAATTAATTTCCAAAATCAATCTTTTACACTATATCAAACTTTACAAATTAAAAATGATTTTCTTTAAATAATAAAATTCACCCTTTCTTTTCCAAAATGCAAAAGTGGTTAAATTAATTATATTTCAAATAACTTTAAATATTTCCCTTTTTTTTTAAAACGCATAAACTAATTAAATTCATTATTTAAAACTAACCATTAAATTAAATTCGCTACAACATAAATAAAGTGATCCTTTTAATTAATGATTATTCACCTAAAAGAAACCTATTTATTTTGATTTGTCAACTACTAATGCGTAAACAAACACATTAATTCAAATTACATACTTAAGCTTGCTACAAATATAAATAAAGTGATCTCTTAAATTAACGATTAATCATATAAAAGAAAACTATCTATTTTAAATTTCTCAATTACTAATGCGTACATCCACACATTAAATTGAATTAAATACTTAGGATAAAATACTCCATTTTCCACACACAAAGCACACAAACCAAGAAAGTCCACCAATCACACGACACGCAACCCGAACGAAAAAGGAACCCTATGGTCCACTCATGACGCTCACCTAATCATGGCTAAGGCAAGATGAGAGTTTTATGACCATCTAATCCGAATTCTAAGGATGAAGGAGGTATACTCAACCCTGTGAATCCTGAAGGAGATGAACCCCGTACCAAGGCAATATAGTACCTGCTATCTCCTACAACCATGAGTCACGCAAGCATACATATATATACATATTCAATGAAGGCGTTAGCTCGAGATTTATAACAAGAATTAGGGAAAAATTACATTTACACAAGAATCGATGCAAAAGCACAATAATAGGTACGCACAATATTTATATAGTCTAATCTACAACATTACATAACAGTAAATCCACCATTCAAGAATGCCATGTAGGAGGTCAACCAAGGTCAAATGGGTTTTACAAGGCCGACTAGGGTAGGGGCATTACATTCTCCCCCCCAGGCTCTGACTTACTCCTGGAAGTCGCAAGGCTAAGTTGAAGTCATACGACATGTATTAGCCCTTAAACTCAATTAACAATTATCAATTTGCACAAATAACTATGTTGTCAACAATTTAAAACATTATTTATAAATCCTCTATGAATGTCATTATCTATTAACAGAAAGCATCTAAAATCATACACTTCTTAAAATTATTCTAGAAATTACACCCAATCTTAGTGGAGAAATGAGAATTTTTCCTTCCTTTCATTACACCAAACTAAAGCATTAAAAGATATAGACATAGTTATCATACTCATCTATCAAACATGACAAGAAAACATGCCATCAAGATCAAATTCTTTCACCCATACCTCTTTTAACAAAACTTTATTGCATAGGACTAGCTTCAAATATAATTTTCTACAACCAAGTTAACTTTTCAGTAAATAAGAGAAACGTAAATAACTCAATTGTTTACACTTTCCAAGCATTTAAGAACTTTTCCAATGACTATGTCCCATAACATACTGACAAGTGAACACCATTTAATCCATGATTACACATAATAACCATCCACATAACTGGTTTGCACAACACAAAAGGCCACATGTGAGCATGTCTAATGCTCGGTCAAAGATAACATGCACAATCAGCATCTCTATGCCTGCTCTTAGAACAAATAACATGATCATCAATATCCAACATCTCACTCAAGGGCTTAATGGTGCTAGGGTACACCATAGTGGTGCTACCTTCCATACAAGACCCTCATGAATATCCCTTGTTGTGTAAGGTATTTAGCCTCCAAGAGATAGTCACCACTCATAGGTAGGTAGTGGATCCTAGCTATCTCACAGCCTCACATACCTCCATCCTCAAGGTTCCCTACATTTACTTCCTTGTATACACTCATCCAAGACCATCTCCTACATTCTTGGAGAGGAATTCACATTGCAACACAAGACCAGCATACAAAAACAATAAGGATAAACTAGTTTAGCCACTCAAGTATAGAAGAATAAAGATAATAATTGCCAATTCCAACAGTAAGGCAATAAAATAATTTCCAGAATTGCAACATCAAATCAAGTAAGATCAAGATTTCAAGATCGTGGCTAAACTTTCAAGGTCAAAATAAAATAAATTGCTAGCCCACAAGGAAATAAATAAATAAATAAAAGAAAATCATAAGTGCACATTACATCACTACATGACTAGCAGCTAGCCACCAATGAGGAAGGAAGGAACAATCATCTAGCTATCACAATAGCTCATCATGTGGTGTGGCCAAGTCACACATCCACATGGCATGGCAGTGTGCACCTCGACATCACCCCGCATCACGTCATCACGCGGCATGGCTCTACCTTATACCTATCGGTAGACTGCATGGCAATGTCTACTACATCCCGCATCGTGTCTTCGCACGACATGGCAATACTCCAGGCGGACAGGGCACGCAAAGGACATATCCCGCATGGTAGTGTACCTCGCAGATAAGGCACACGCAGATCACACCCCACATAGCGATGTTCCTCTCAGGATACCCGCCGTAAGCTAGAGGTATACATGGCTAATGTCTACACACAAGTCTACCAACACTAGTCAATCGGCAACTCATGTAAGAGGAATAACACGCCTCTCATGAAGACAAGGCAAAAGATGCTACAATAAAATCCATCAATATGCTCAAGAACTGTCATCTATATGCTCAAAATAAGGGATAGGAATTAGGCTGGCACACATGAACCTCATAAATCGGTTCATCAAAAGGGAAAGTATTGAGTACACCTATAATACAGTTTCATTATATAACTAAATTTTTCCTTGAGATAGGGAAGCTAAAGTCACTTCGCATCGACATTACTCATACGTTGTTCATACTATTCAAGGAATGGTGACTCCTAATACTACCCCTTCACATACTGACTTATCAATAACCCGTGGGTTGGCACTCAGTAAGGGAACAAATATGCATCATCACATAAATAGGTATGGTTTCCCATACTCATAAGCAAACATATCCTCCATGGTTGATTACTTCACCATCCCATAGACACACATAGCAAGTACGGGTTTCTTACAACACAGAAGGAATAACACCATTACTGGTTTAGTCACATTTACGGGGAGTACTTTACACTACGCTAACATCTACTTAAGGGAAGTTTTAATTATGCTTTACACATGAATCACTAAATAAAGTTTACTCTTGATACACATTCTAAAATTCTTAACAATTCAAATTTACACAAGGAAATAGCATCATTCTGATATCTTTCTCAAATTCCACTAAGCATTTTCATTTACAATACTAACTATGCAATTTTCTTATCCAAGGTGAAAACTTTCCTCATTCAATTAGAGGCCCAAAGAAAACATACAATTTCATATGCTTTATAAAAATTCTTCTTAAATCACTGCATTCTTAATAGCATTTAAAAACAACAACCTTATATTTTAGGCAAGAGGAGGAAGAGAGTTGGAAAAATCATCTTTTTCCTACGAATACACAAGATCTACAAGATCACACTATATGCTCAGATATAAGTCTATCATTTTAGTTGCATGGTTTTCATTTTGCTATCTTTTAGGAGGGTGACAAAATAACCTAGCATGACATTTCCAATTATTGTTGTTGCAATATAATGTTCTAGTTTTCCGAACAAGAATTCAAGACAAACAATTTTTTCGGTAATACAAGTCTTCTTGAGAACACTCACTATTCGTAATAAAATACAATAACACATCAAACCTAACATTGAAAATTTAAAATACGACAAGAAGGTAAATGAGGAGCTATCTAATAGATATTACACATTAATGCATACAAATTAACAAGTCTTTCATTTGCTCTTTCTAAACACAATAAGACAATTATCTATATCCAAAGCAAGTTAAATGGTGCATTGCTAAAATAGGTCCTAAATCAACGGGTTTGAAGACACACATAAAACAATCTTTCATGGAACACACTAACACACTCTCGAAGCTACTGTAACATGTTCTCTTTTGGTACTTCTTTCACAACAAAGCAATTTTCACAAGATCAACTATGTGCATATTAATGCACCTTACCTAAGATGGACTTTATTATATTACTCCTACCAAGCACATGGAGAATCCTTAATGTAAACATACAATTTTCTCTCATTAACCAAGATTAACTTCCAAACCAAATCCCTTTCACAATCTAAAAAAAACACACATAAGCGTTATAAGGCTCACACAAGGGCTCAAGAAATACCATCCTTTCTCTTGCAATAAGAATACTTAAATAAGAGATAATTACCAATATTAGAAACATTTTAATCTCTAGTGAGAGAGAGGAGGAAGGGTGATGGTCATTTAATTTACCACAAAATAAGCATTTAATTGTTATTTTTTGCCATACTAGTTCTTCTAGTGGTCTTCACTAAGATAGATCATAACAATAACAAGCACATTTTTTACTTTTAGATTCAAGACAGTGCCAACCAACCCAGATGGATTAGTCAAAAGAGTAAAACAAATCAAGAATGAAAGTACATATGATTCTCTTTTAGAATAAGAGAATTCATAGACCAAGACATTAATAAGTAACAAAACACATACAATCAATCCAAAGCACCCACATCAAGAAGGTGAGAACAGAGTGTGAACACACATGTTACACCCAAGTTAAGGTCTGCTCATTCACACACACACAACAAGGAGGACAAACCTAAAACATAAGGTAGACACACACACACCAACTAAGGGCACAAGCAAAACCAAAGATCCCAGTGTTGCAATATGGGCTTTGATACCAAGTGTAATGCCCTACCAGGAAACCCCGAAGGGTTTAAGCTAAAACACTCAATGGAGTGTAAATATATATTTTTTTATAATAATAATAAGAGTGTTAATAATAAAACACAACATCAAGGTAATTTGAAGTTATCTAAAGCTTAGATAACATAGCGAAAGACTAAATGAACCTAAGGAGTTTCCCAACATGATTACGTAACCATACACCTAACTCGACTCACGACATTTGATCCATTTAATCTGGATATCTTAATTACAAGTTAATACTTAAGACATGGATATAATATGTTTGATGAATTTACATTTTAGAATTTAGGAAGCGTTCATCTATTATGATTGGAGATGAGGCTAACATGAGGATATTTACTCAATGTATTTAAAATGTAGGCAACTTAAGATTTCTCCCATTAAGGTTTAAATATGGTTAACATAGCGAGACTGTTCATTTTAGATGCAATATAAATATTATATCAAAGTTCATTTATAGATGATTAAAATGTGAATAGCCAAAAGAAATCATCCATTGTAGTTAGAATATTGCTAAGAGATGAAGCTCATTCATTAAGGTGAAAATGTAATATAGCTACATGAGATCATCCCTTTAATTAAAATATAGCTAATAAGATGAGATTCGTTCATTAAGGATTAAAAATGTAAGTAACATAATGAAGATCATCCCTTAGGGTTATAATATAACTAACTCAGTGAGTTCACTCTTTTAGTTAACAAACAAAGTTAATATGATTAAATTCCTTTGCTAAGATTAAGATGTAAACAACTCTATGACTTCACCCATTTTAGTTCAATTATGGCTATCATGATGAAGTTCATTTATTAAGGTTGTAATGTGGATAACCGATTGAGTTCATCCAATTATAGCGAAATAAAGCTAATATGATGATGTTCATTTATTAAGATAAAACGGTAAATAACCAAATGAGGTTCATCCATTAGATTTCAATTTAGATATTATGACAGTTAATCCAATATTTGTTATACATTTATTACCTACAAATTACAAGCTTTATGACAAGTTAATTCATTAATTGTAACCTAGTGAGTTTCTTTCCATGCTTACTTCTTTTCATTAACACTTACAAAATAATTTCCATAATCATATCAACAATCTTTTATGACCCTAATTACTACATTTAACAAGACAACTATATTCATGCATTCAAAAATTAACATCATTAAATCCCCATTATACACTTACAAAATGCAACCATACATGCTAGCTCTAAGTAAGAAACATGAGAGACAAAAGCATCACATAACACAGAAATGATCTCGGAGTTCACCCCTAGAGGGCTACATCTCCAGGTCTTCTCAACTGCAAGACCCCTCTGGCAATTATTTAAGTTAAGATTACATAAGGTTCGTGTCATTTACATTCTTGCCTTTTTGGCGAGCTCAATCAATATACAAACGACCACTTCGGTCAATAAATCCTAAATGATTCCTACATAAAGACGGATCCAACTGAACATATTAAAAGAAAGTACAAATGTCCATTGTCTGACGGTACTCTAGCTAGGGACTTGATCAACTATGGCCAAACACAAAACAACTAGATGACAGGGTCCAAACAACATACCAAGGTTTTGCCATTACTTTAAACAAAAGAGAATACAGAAATCTGAAACTTGCATCAGCTATAACTGGAAAAAGAAATACAATCTTTTCCCAAATTAATTTAAACATTTAAAGGTTGATCAGGTTTTCTAAATGATCTAATTTCTCAAAAAAAATACAATAACAGAAAACACAAAACACCATTACAAGGTAAATCCAATACCACAATTGCACTAGTACAATCTTGCCTATTTCCAAAATTGGAGAAAAAATATAAATCAACAATTTATTCTACTAAATGAAAATATCATTTACTTGCCAAGTGTGCCTAACCATACTTTATTCCCTTTCCTAATATTTCCAAAAATATATTATTTAAGTATCCCAAAAAAAAATAATACCCAATGAAATAATATTCCTATTTTCCAATTTCCCAAAATAATTATTAACTAGCACATACTTATTAACCCCCTCCTGGATAATAACGTATAACCATTAAAAATTCTCCAATATACAATTCCAATTTGAATATCAATTAATATATATATTTAAAATTAATCCCCATTAATGAAATGTATATATTAAAAAAAAGATTTAATAATACACTGTTCTCGAATTAATTATCAATTAATATGTATTTATTTATTTATTTTCAATAAAAGTGGCATAGCCACTAAACTTTATTATATTATTTTTAAAATGATTATACAATGGGTTCAAAAAAGGCATACCAGTAGGAAAGAACCCACAAGAAAACCTCCGGTTGTCACCTTGAGAAAAGAAACTATACTACCCTTACAAAATAGGATGATCCTGATGACCCAAAATCTCACCCATACCCATATAGATGCCCTATGTACAGAGACCCCATAGGGCATATATCTGAACTGATTAAAAAACCTTAGTTGGTTACAAAAAGCGAGGCTGAATTGCCAAAAATTTTACAACAAGAAGAACCAGGAGCCCATCAACTGATAACAACAACAAGATATAAAATGTAGAGGAGCATGTCGAGATACCAAGAAGTGAAACCAAGGAGGACCGATACTAGAATAGACCGGAAATCTCCAACTCCATAGAATTGAGAAAATGAGAACTATCCAAAATCCATCTCATAAACAACCTGCAAAAAAAATATGAGATATCTACAAAAGGTGGGAACAGTTAGTCCAAAAACCAATTACTCGAGCTTTCCTCCGGAGGAGAAGGTAGGGCATCTTGAGGAACCAGTGACTGTATAGGGATCGTAGGGAGAGGAGTCTTAAATGAAACAAAATAGAAATTAATTAGAGCATGAAGACCAACTAACACTTCCCGTGCTTTGACCAAAACCTGGGGAGATATAAAACTAGACAAACTTTCCACAGATTTTAGAGCTTCATCAATAGTGTCACAGATCAGGCCCATTCTAATTTCAAAGAGAAAATGTCCATAGTGCCCATCTTCCAAAAGATTTTTAATAGAAAGAAGGCCCCCATAAGTAAGAGTACCCATATCAAAAAATATAACTATGCAAAGTTGACCCAAGGTGATGCATATCAAGCATTAGAGGTACCACAAATTTTGATGCAATAAGCTAGAGCAGAGTCTTATCCCACAGAAGATCATAACATATAGTAAAAAAATGAGACAAAACTTCTGAAAAAGAGATAAAAGAAGGAGAGAGCAACCAACGATTACCCACCACCTTGCAAATTTCAGACTCCAACTCCAGATTATGCAAAACAAAAACTCTCCCAAGCTTTTCAGAAACATAACCATAATTGTCAACAATGTCTTCCTCAGGAGTAGATATTAAAACATGATAAGTTAGAAGAATAAAATACATGAGGAATAGTTACCTTTCCCTCAGAGAGAATAATTCCTTAAGATACCGTCGATGCAAATAAACAAAGACAATCGGCACTAGAGTTAATATATAGCCAAAAGAAAACTAAATTAAATGGCCACCATACACCGTAATGAATGTCATCCGTGTGAGAAGCCAAGAAAAAACATGTTGAGAAATGCATCATGATCGATCAATTAAAAACAAAGGCCTATAATAATTTAGCCACCTTTCATAATAATGAATGATCCGCTCATGTGAAAAAATAAGTCTCCAAAAAATCATTTTAAGAGATGCATCTCGGGTGAGCCACAAAATCATTAAACCTCATAATCGCCTCTATGAGAAGTACCATACTATCTCCACTGAAGCCGATAATACAGTACAACAGTAATCATTATATTGAAAGCCAAGGCACGTCACAATTAATCAAAACATGTATTCCATATCCCATGTATGAGAACAACCTCGAAAAAGGCTAATGACAAAGCATGCCGCAACTCTCAAGGCATTTTGGAGATAAAAAGAATGAAATAAAACCAAGAAACATAGCCTCCCATAATGCTTATGCCAGCTCACAACCACACTATGTATATGGCAACAATTACCACATACAGAGATAGATTACCAGCTGAGCATAAACACTTATTATAATAATGCATGATCCGCTTATGTGTAAAAAACACATTTCCAAACAATCATTTAAAGAGATGTATAGCAAGTGAACCACAAAAAAGCCAATAATGATTGAACCACACAATCGCTTCTATGAGAGGTACTGTACAATCTCCCCTGAAGCCGATAAACATAACAACAATAATCATTACATAGAAAGCCATGGCCCATCACATTTAATCAAAAAACATATGGGCAAAGAATGCCGACACTTTCAAAAGATTTTTTTTAAAGATAAGAATAATGAACCAGAGCTAATAAAGATAGTCACCCTTAAAGCTTATGACAGCTCACAGCCAAACTATGCATTTGACAATTCATATACAGAATCAGATTACCAGCTCTGCATAAACAATAATAATGCCTATCCAAACTGGCAATAGAAGGACAATTTACAAAAGTCCGAGACAAAAAGACCACAAGATTATTGCAAGAATTCCAAAACTGAAACAGGAATTTCAACAGAACTTATATCTCGAAGAATAGCATTACTATCAATAGAAAGATTAGCTAAAAAATCTGCTACTCGATTAATTTCTCTATAACAATGAGTAATGAAAAAAGAATCAAAGGATTCCAATTGCTGAAGGATAAGATCAAGAAGATATTGCAATTGCCAACAATGAGATTTCTTTTTTAACACACTCTGAATGATCACCAATGAATCCCCTTCAATAATGAGGTCTTTAATACCAAGGGAAATAGCCAATTCCAGACCCAAAGACAAAGCCTAAATTCAGCAAAATTATTAGACTGAATACCAATTGCATGACACCTAGCATGAACAATATGAGTGTGATGGTCAAAAATCACCATACCTACCCTAGCTAAACCCGGATTTCCATGAGAGGCACCATCAAAGTTCAATTTGAACTTACCAAGAGGAGGTGGTTTCAAAGATGCCAACTTTTTTTTATTTGAAACAACACCTTTTCTCAAAATTGAACCATGGGAAGGAAGAGTAGATAGCATGCTCCAAACTCTAGTCACCCTACCATCCCAATGAGAAAAAGAAGTGAGATTATCCAAGTTCCTACATATATGCGATAAGGCGACCTCAGAAATGGACAATTCAATCTTTATAGAACCTTAGGGAGAGAAGAGCTAGTATTTCTAAAGATCCTGTTATTACGCTCTAACCAAATATTCCATATTAAAATAGATGGAGAAATAATCCATAAACACGCATAAAAGGATGAAGTAAACAAAAGTGGCCAAGAACTAAAGAAGGTAATCAGGTCATTTCCCATAACAAATGTCAAATTCAATTTATCAAACAACCACTGCCAACATTGATATGCAAAGTCACAATGGAAAAAGAGATGAGAAGAGGATTCCAGGTGTTTATTACACAACACACATGTGAAAGCAACCATGATACCCAACCTATCCAATCTCATGCCTGTGAGAACCCTATCTTGAACTGCCAGCCAAGCAAAAGCACCAACTTTTGGCAAATAGACTGAATGCCAAAAAAGTTTATACGGCCAAGTAGGGTGCTCATTATCCTTCATGAGGGAATTATAACCATCCCTCACCATATATTTGCCAAAAATATTCTTTGTCCAAACCAATTCATCCTCAACATCAGAAAGGATAACCACCCTCTCACTGAGGACCTTGGTATACTGCAATTTCAAATCATGATCAATAACCAAAAAGTCAATCGGCTTCCATTTAGCCAATCTCATATTTCCACTATAAATAATGTCAAAGTAATCTGCCACCAAGGTGCCCCAAAGGGAAGAAAGAATGGATATTAGGGGGGACCAATTCCTTAGACTTCGTGATGGAGGGTGACCATTCCAGCTTTCATCCCAAAATTTGATCTTAGTGCCTTTATGTACAACCCAGGAGAGATTAGGCAAAATAACAGATCTACATTTACATATGAAGTTCCACATAGCAGAACCTGAAGGTAGATTGGAAATCTAGAAAATATACTCCCTGGGACCATTATTAAGATATTTAGCAAACATAATCTGAGTCCATAAAGAATTGGACTTCTCAAACAAATTCCAAACCAATTTTGCCCCCAAGGCTAAATTTTGTTTTTCCATATTTCTGACACCAGTACCCCCTAGGTCCTTCGGTAAGAAAACTTTATCCCATGCCACAAGAGAAAGTTTTTTCCTCCCATCTTTATTGCTACTCGAGAGAAAAGACCTTAGAGTATCCTGTAAGCTTACCAACACATCCTTTGGAGATCTTAATACTGACATAAGATAAATAGGAACTGCATTCAACACAGATTTAATGAGAACAATTTTTCCAGCTAGATTCAACAACCTATGATTCCAAGAAAGGATTCTCTTAGAGATGGCCAAAATGATTTTATCCCAAAAGATAGAATTATCCTTTTTCATAAAGAAGGGTATACCTAGATAAGTACATGGAAGTGAGCTGGACTCAAAACCCCAAAAAGCCAACAATCTAGTTTGGATTAATTACGGGGTGTGAAGAAAGAAGATTTTTGACTTCTCAGAGTTTATTTTCTGTCCTACAAAGGAGGCATAATTCTAAATAACTTCATTCATGACCAAAGCTTCCTGCATAGAAGCTTGACCAAGTAACAAGGTATCATCTACAAACAAGCAGTCTAATATAGATCCTTGTACTCCTGGGATTTTCACCCCAAGCCAAAGGTCTTTCAATTTTGCAGCCTTAATAGCCCAACTAAAAGACTTTGCTAAAAGAATAAACAGAAATAGGGAAAGAGGATCTCCTTGTCTTAAACCTCTAGAGGAGGAAAAAAAACCACAGGGGGAACCATTAATTATAATCAAAAACCTTGCAGATGAAATACAAGCCATAATCCATTTAATCCAAGCCCTGGAAAAGCCTAACCTTTCCAAAACAAGACCTAAAGCCCTCCATTCTACTCTATCATAGGCCTTAATCATATCAAGTTTTAAAATCATGGTCAGGGATCTCTGAAGGGAGATGGAATGTAAAACTTCATGAGCTACAATAGCTCCCTCAGGTGTCTCCCTATTTGGTACAAAACCACCTTGTTCTACTGAAATGAGTTTAGGGAGGGTTTTGGATAGCCAAATGGATATTGCTTTAGTGAAAATCTTATATAAGGTATTACATAGAGCAATAGGATGAAAATCAGCAAAAGAATTAACAATTTCCTTTTTAGGAATAAGAGCAACCATCGTGGTATTAAGTTCTTTCAAAATTGATCTATTTCTCCTACTTTCTTCAAGAACGAGGAGCAGATCCCTACCCACAAAATCCCAACACTTTTGAAAAAATAAAGGAGTGAACCCATCCAGACCTGGGGCCTTATTAGGATGCATAGAAAAAACTACTAGCCTAACTTCTTCAAGGGAAAAAGGAGACACCAACATCTTATTATCCTCAGGCGACACTAGAGATGGAATGCCAGAAATGAAATTGTTTTGAAAATTGCCACCTTCAGAAGATAACAAAGTTTTGAATAAACTTACTACCTCCACAGCAATCTCCTCATGCTCTGTAAGTAGCTTTCCTGAAGAATCTTTTATACAAGAGATCCTATTCCTACTATTTAATTTAGTAGAAGAGTGAAAAAACTTAGTATTTCTATCCCCATTAGACAACCATACCTCTCAAGATTTTTGTCTCCAAAAAATCTCCTCTCTAGCCAGAAGTTCTTCAAGTTCTATCCTTAAAGATTTTAGCTCATCAAAAACCAGGGAAACCATACCATGATCAAGCACATGCTTATTAAGAGTTTCTATCATATCCTAAATTCTCCGTTTTTCATGAAAAATGTTTTTAAAATGTAAATTATTCCATTCTTTAATGTTCAATTTTAAGAACTTCTTCTTATTAACAAATTGGAACATTCGAGAACCTACACAGAAGGGAATAGATTCCCATCAATTCCTTAGGAGAGGTAAAAAGGAGGCATCTCTGAACCACATAGGTTGAAACTTAAAAGGAGACCGAAAGGGATCCTTATCCTCCAAGATACAGAGAGAAATCAGAAAATGATCAGAACCTGACATAGGCAAGATGGAGGAAGAAAATTCAAGGTGTGACTGCAACCAATTTTCAGAGAGTAGGAATCGATCTATTCTTTCTGCTATTTGTGAAAAATCCCTTCTCATATTTGTCCAAGTAAAAATCCCATTCTGAGACTTACAATCAAAAAGACCCATATGAAGGATGAAATTCCCAAAATCCTCCATGATTCTTTTGTTTGGGAAAATCCCTCCACTTTTCTCACTAGAATCCAAAATCGCATTAAAGTCCCCTCCAAAGACAACAAGAGACCCCTGCCTCAAAGGAGAAGCCACCCTACTCAAGTCCCTCCATAATTTCTTTTTACCCTGCATCCTGGAGGGAACATAAATATTGAACAACCAGAATTTAACCTTAGAGACCTTGCTAGTAACCAAGAACAACATCCAATGAATTGCCGAAGAGACCAATTGTACCTCTATATTATAAGCATTCCATAATAAAGCTAACCCTCCAGAAGCACCATCAGAAGGGCAAGAGAGAAAAATCCATTTTTTCCAAGATGTAAAAAGCACACTAGCAGATTCATCAGACAATTTTGTTTCCTGAAGCATAACCAAATCACACTTGATTAAATCCAATTGCGATTTAATCAAGCGTCTCCTGTTAGGGGCATTTAAGCCCCTAACATTCCAGGATATAAGTTTCATTTCTCTTGAGGGGAGGTCGAAACTACCCTCTTCTCAATATCAAGAGACTTAGTAAAGTCTCCAAAGCACTTTTGTAGGTTCTTTTTGATAGCCCTCGACCTAGTCACAGGAGGACTAAATAATTGAAGCTTATCCTTCTTTCTATTACCTAAGGAAAGTGAAATCTTCCTCTTATCAATCCTAGGAGAAAGGGATCGAGTCTTTTGGATCCCAGCAACAACTTCTAGATTAGTACAAGAAACTTTAGGAGGCCTACCTATTCTAGGAGAACCAAAAGGAGGGGACAAAACCAAAGAGGATTGAACAATGGGCAAGTCCTTACCATTATGTGAAGGGGAAATCAGTTTATCAGTCAATTTCTCATCTTTAGAACCCAAAATGGCAAAAGGATTTGAAGTTGTAACAATAAGAAGAGACTTGATTTGTCCTAAGTCACTATCAATGGAGCAAATAACTCTATCCGTCACCTCCATCCCACCAAGGGGGGCATGATTTTCCAGCAGCTCATTCACCTATTGTACTAGCTCTAAATCAGGCACAACTATCTCAGGTAACTCATTAAAACCTAGATTTGGTTCCTTATCTAATGAATGAGGACCCTAGTGAGAAGAATTAGAGGTTAAAAGTTCAATCCGAGAAATTAAGGATGAGTTAGATAGAGTCTCTCCTTTAGAAACCTTTTCAAAAGAAACCATTTTAGAAGCATCTAAGGCTACTAGGTCAAGAGGAGAAGCCACAATTTTATTTTTTGAATTGTCCACAATATCCAAAGGATTTGAAATAATCTCAGAATCCTTCTTAAAAAAGTCAGAGATGGGCTCTGTAATTTTTAATGTTTTGTTCATGGAAGGAGAAACATTAACCTGAACATAATTTAATTGATCCTCTTTAGTCAGATTTTTCCCAATCGAAGCCATAATCTGCTGAGATTGTATTATAATGTTAGGGTTTGCATCTATTGAATCCATCACCTAGTGTTTTTTCTTAAAGTCCATAAACAAAGGAGCATCTATAAT
Source organism: Cryptomeria japonica (assembly GCF_030272615.1). Lineage (NCBI taxonomy): Eukaryota > Viridiplantae > Streptophyta > Pinopsida > Cupressales > Cupressaceae > Cryptomeria > Cryptomeria japonica. The sequence continues at coordinate 58,745,295 of NC_081412.1, forward strand.
AAGGGGGGATTTTAAAAGCTCAGACTCCAATTTCTCAATAGTTTGACGCCAAATCCCATCATGAGACTTGATATTACAAGTACGGGGATAAATAGTTTTAGGCATAAGTAAAACACAGATTTTTACCAGAACCTCCCCCTCCAAAAAATCCAACTTGGATGTGACAAAAGTACCAAATGAGTTACCAATTTGTTGTAGAACATCGGGGTCCATGAATTCAAAGGGAAGCTTAGGAAGAGCAAACCAAAAGGGAGAAAAATTACATTTTGACCAAGCAGGAACATAGAAAGGTTTCTAGGTAGAAACAAAAAGAAAATGCTTCCCAAACCAGTGGTGAGGAGAATCCAAAACCCTATCCCGAGTCATATTAGAATCGAAGACAATAATAAATGAACTTGATGAAAGGAGCTGAAAATAATGAATGTCCACCCAACGTTTCTGTAGTTTAGCAAAAAGTTTGGACAAACATATCTGGTCCCCCCAAAGTTCTCCAATAATAGCATTCGAATGAAGGGAATAAGCCTTTTTATCAACATAAGAACCAAGGAGATCAATGCAAGGAATGGGAGCCCAAGCAAGAGATGGAGGATTAGTAATATGACATACCTTATCCTTTTCAGGACTAGCATTGTTAGGATTTGAACTTATTTGACCAACCACCGGAGTCGTAGAGACAGAAACCCTAGTTTCCATTGCATCGGTACCCATTTTGCCAAAAGGATTTTCCGAAACCCTAACTTCATGATCCACCTGTCGACAACCAACCATTCGAGCAAATGAACAATTTTTTCCATAAAAAGATCCCTGATGGAAAGCGGGATTCCAACGGCGGTGCCCTTGATTCCCATGAATTGCAGACTGCTGAGTGTAATTAGCCCTGCAAGGAAGATTACGATGTAGATTGGAAAACCCCTGAAAGTAGGTCGACACAGGCCTAAACCATTTACTAGGAACTGGTTGAGTTGGTTGCAAAGACGGAAGCACCTTATCCTCCCAACGACCTTTGGTAAAAACCCATTGAGGAGTGTGCGATGGATCATCCCAAGTGACATCTTCCCAAACCCCTAATCGCCGATTGTCCTCCATAGCACCAAAAAATTGCAAAACCTAAGAGATTTAAATTTTATACATATTTATTAACCCTCATTAATAACTATATATTAATAATAACTAATAATAAAAGAAAGTAATTAACAATCATTAAAATAAGTTTTAGATGAATCAAGTTTTATTTTATTTTATATTTTCATTGGGGGTTTATTTATTTATATATATTTTTTTGTGTTTTATAAAAAATACTTAAGAAAAAACTGGGGCCACTGCGGGGCCCACCTCCCATCATGGGAGAGGCTTGCAGCTCCCCCCTACAGCCACCACGACGCCACTCACTGCAGCCACCGGGGGCACAGGGAAAGTCTGTGGCACTCCCATGGGGAGGGGAAAGGGGAGGCGATGTGACGCGAGCTTCGGCTCCTCCACCCGCCAAACCCTAACCCCCCCCCCCCCCCCCCCCATATTTTGATTTACATATTTTTTTTTTGCTCTTTTTATTTTATTTTAAAAAGAATCAAAACAATAACCCCCCAAAAAAATATAAAATAGTAATAAACAAAAAAAACTAAATCTTTTTCATTCATAGTCACAGATATGTATATTTTTTTTTCCAGAATGTTCAAAACAACCAAATGGGGAAATTTTCCCAGCAAGTTCATGATTTTCCTAAAAACCCAATAACTTTCAAATGGGCAAGATTTGCTAAATCACAAAACCATATAAGCATTCCTGATCCAATATCCACCAATATTTTCAAAACTAGAACTCAAATTTTAAGAACATCCATGGATTATCTTTCTTTTTTTAAAAAAAAAATAGAATTTCATGAGGAAAGAACCAAACACATTTTCTTTTCATTTACAATGAAATACAAGATAAACAAGAAACCTACCTCCTTTAGCATTCTTGGCAAGAATTTTGAAGAAGAGCCCAACCTGCAGCTGTAGAAAAATCCATCCTTCCAAAAAACCCCAAATCTCCATCCCCATATTTTTCTTTTCCAAAAATTCAACAACCCCCAAAAATATTTTTCAACCTAGGTTAAATGGAAACCAGTTTTGACCTAATTTCTAATTTCAAAATTTAAGCCCTTTTAAAATAAAAAGAAATAATAATTCTTTTCAACTATTAAATTATTTTAACTTGATTTTCTAATTAATATACTTATCTCTTATTTCATCTTAATTTTAATTTCTCAATATTAATTAAGCCAACATTTATATATCGAACTATTGACAAGGGTAAAGTATTTAAATTAAATTAATTTCCAAAATCAATCTTTTACACTATATCAAACTTTACAAATTAAAAATGATTTTCTTTAAATAATAAAATTCAACCTTTCTTTTCCAAAATGCAAAAGTGGTTAAATTAATTATATTTCAAATAACTTTAAATATTTCCCTTTTTTTTAAAAAAATGCATAAACTAATTAAATTCATTATTTAAAACTAACCATTAAATTAAACTTGCTACAACATAAATAAAGTGATCCTTTTAATTAATGATTATTCACCTAAAAGAAACCTATTTATTTTGATTTCTCAACTACTAATGCATAAATGAACATATTAATTGAAACTACATACTTAAGCTTGCAACAAATATAAATAATGTGATCTCTTAAATTAACGATTAATCATATAAAAGAAAACTATCTATTTTAAATTTCTCAATTACTAATGCGTACATCCACACATTAAATTGAATTAAATACTTAGGATAAAATACTCCATTTTCCACACAAAAAGCACACAAACCAAGAAAGTCCACCTATCACATGACACACAACCTAAATAACAAAGGAACCCTATGGTCCACACACGATGCTCACCTGATCTTGGCTAAGGCAAGACGAGAGTTTTATGACCATCTAATCCAAATTCTAAGGATGAAGAAGGTATACTCAACCCTGTGAATCCTGAAGGAGATGAGCCCCGTACCAAGGCGATATAGTACCTACAATCTCCCGCAACCATGAGTCACACAAGCATACATATATATACATGTTCAATGAAGGTGTTAGCTCGAGATTTATAACAAGAATTAGGGAACAATTACATTTACATAAGAATCGATGCAAAAGCACAATAATAGGTACGCACAATATTTATATAGTGTAATCTACAACATTACATAACGGTAAATCCACCATTCAAGAATGCCACGTAGGAGGTCAACCAAGGTTAAACAGGTTTTACAAGGCCGACTAGGGTAGGGGCATTATAATTTGTATGATCTTTTGAGTTGAAGTTTAGAATGTATTAATGCTAGGCATTAATAGAGGGATATCTTTTCAATGAATTTGATCTGCAGCTTGGATTTCATTTGTGACCATTTGTGTTGACTCTATGCCCAGATGAAGGCACTAATCTATTACAATTAGAAGTTATTTACACAAGAAATTAAAAATCAAATCAAAATATCTTTTGTTTTCTCTTCTATGGTGGTGTCCATCCATCTCATGCTTCAACTTAGTTGAGATGTCAATGTGGATCTAGCCTATCTACAATAACCTCCTAGTTGTTAAGCCCCAGTGAGATATATCTACTTTTGTTGATGTTTTCATATGTGGGTAAATGAATTTGATTCAATGCATCAAAGGGTGTCCGCCCCTAGGTCTAGCAGAACTTGAAGTGTAGGAGGATCATTAGGATCCTATGTTATGTTGTCCAAGCCTTGAAGTGTTTCATTGATTGAGATTGGCTTTCTCATAGATTGATTTGCAGATGATCTTGGGTTAATCACTTTTGGTGATCAACAAATCTCTTGATAAAAAAGAAAGGCGAGAATGGACTCACTAGATAGGATAGGGTGACAGAGTCATAGGATAAAGAAGACTGACTCGGGAGACTAGGGCCAGGTAGTCTATAAGATAGACTACAAGGTAAAACATCCTCATTGTCATCCACACATCTACGAGATCAGAGTACAGAGAGAGTAGAGAGCAGTCAACAGTGATGGCTTTGGTGCATAGTTTCAACCACGTTCGCCGATTTCAGAGGCCAGTAGATGCAGGAGAGTAGGTGAGTACCATAAAACCTCCTTGTACTTTGGTCGCATTAAATGTTGTCATAAATGCATGTTAGGTAGGGTAATAAATGCGCTCTAGAAAATGTCAAGCAGGGGGGAAAATACTAAGGCACATTTGCGTTGGTGCTAGGCACGTCTGGGTAGGCTAGGTGCATCTATGAATGCAATAGCGTCTATGTCAAATGTGAGTGCGTCTACATTGGGCTGGTGCGTTTATGCTACATGGGCGCATCTGTGTAGAGCAGAGGCATGTCTATGTATGTCAGGCACATCTGTGCAGAGAAGATGTGTATGTGTAGTATGTAAGCGTGTTTATGTCATAAAGGTGTGTTTATGTCTTCTAGGTCGAATCGACAGTTCTGTGATGAACATACATTGTCGATTGGATAAGCTGCTAAGATGATACACTCAAGCAGGTTCTCTAAGGAAGACTAGGATAGTAGATAGGGCTAGGATTGACAATTCTGTGATAGCACATACGTTACCAATCTGGAAACTACTCAAGAGGATACACTCAAGCAGAGCTCTAGGATAGGATAGATCAAGGCACTTTGTGATGAATAGGGAGTACCAAGACATAGTACTTTGTAATGAATAGTGAGTACTAATATGAGCAGCACTTTGTGATGAATAGGGAGTGCAAAACATGTAGTACTTTGTGATGAATAGGGAGTACCACTAGGATAAACAATAACACTTTATGATGAACAGGGAGTGCCACTAGGATACAAAGAAACACTTTGTGATGAACATGGAGTGTCACTAGGATAAAGGCAAAATATGATAGAGTATCATAAGCACTTAGGATAAAAAGCAGCATTTTGTGATGAAGAGGTAATGCCCTATGATTGACACAGTTGATTTTCTTGACTACAGGAGTACCTACCTATGTTGGAGTCATGGCAGAGATTCCCATCGACTCAGAGTTTGCAAGCAGAGCTGACAATTGAGGAGAGAGCAGCGGTCCAAGCTATGGGCCTGCGGCATATTTTGTATGTGCTTGAGTTTCGGGTGAACATGGGGTTGTTGACTGCGCTGGTTGAGAGATGGCACTCAGAGACTTGCATGTTTCATTTGCTAATGGGTGAGATGACAGTCACCTTGGAGGATGTTTATAAGATACTGAGGATATCGATCGATCGGGAGTTAGTTCCTTATGATCGAGATGGAGACAGGGATGCACTGAGATGAGTGTTCCAAGATCTAGGATTAGAGATGAGGGCTAGACACGTGGCTTGGGATACCATGACATGGACAGGATTAGCACTACTAGCAGTGTTGGCAAGAGTGATCAATGGGTTCCTCTATCCAGATAGGGCGACATGAGGGCTAGCTATGGGATGGGGGAGGACTCTAGAGACATTGGTGATTGAGAACACTAGGTTTGCATGGGGGCCGTATATGCCTATGTTCTACGAGCTGAGGAGGAGATAGGCTACTAGAGAGACCTATACTATGAAGTGGTACCACTAGATCAGTAGGCTAGGAGCTTCCAGAGACCATCGTGGACTATGACGACCACTAGAGGGAGAGATAGGAGACAAGCGTCTAGCAGTGGGGTTATAGGTCCTCCACCACCACCAGATAGATGGGGTAGGAGAGATGATCCTGGGGTGGGTCCATCCAGGGCTCAGACTCCATTGAGGTCTGCTGGCTCAGAGGGAGGGATTTCATCATAGCCTTAGAGGACTCCCTATGTATCAGTTTTGTACTATTTTGTATGATGACACCTATAATTTTGATATATATATGAGATGATTAATTTTTGTGGCAACTATATGCATGTGTACCTATGTGATGTATGTTTCTATGTGATGCTTATAATATGGATGCAAATATGTACATGAGGAAATGCAATATTTTTGTTCTTTTATGTTTTTAAAATGTTATGCATGATGCAAATGTGAATGTATGAAATGCAAATGAATATGATAATGCAAATAACTATTTACATGATGAAAACGTAAAATGTGCTAAAATGTGTTGTGTGCAGGATGTGATGTAATTATAATATCTATATGTATGTATGAAATGCTTAATATGTGGTAATGCAGGTGTAACTACATGAAATGCAAATGTTTTTCGTGTGTCATTATACTCAGTTGTGTGATAACAGGCTACACAGACTCAGGAAGGATGATGGAAGTCAATCAAGAAAGGGGGATGGAAGATAGAAGATACGGAAGTGAAAGAGCTTCTTGTGCATTATCATCATTGAGATTTATTATGGCAAAATAGGTTATGACAATCCAAACATAGGTTCAATCCAGAAAGTCATTGTACCCGTTTGCATGGAGATCAGACAGTCGCAAACAAGGAATGCCCTAGTTCACACTAGACTCACAATGTCCTCATATCCTTGGACAAGTCATAGCATTACTAAGAGACAATCCACAGACAACAAAGAAAAATAGGTGACGATACCCCATCCTCGCCTTTCTAGTCAAAGACATCTTGGAGATAAAATCTCTAGTCAGAGACATCCCGAAAAGGATAAAAGACATGTCACCAAAAAGATAAAAAATCAAAAGAAAACCAAGACTCGACACCAACATCCACTGTAGTCCTCAAGTTTAGTGTCTCTTGTCACTTGTATAAGTCTATTTGATTGTGGTCATAATGTTTACTTTCACAAAAGGCTAGATAGCATTGAACCATAATGTTGTCTGAGTCTATTGAAAGATTTGATTTTGTTGAAGCCCATTGTTGTTGTTGTTGTGTCTCATCTGAAACTAACTGAATCCATGAAACTGATACTTTATTGTGGAGAAGATAGAACTTTATTGCAGATTGGCGATGCAAATGCTACTTTATTGTGGATTGTGCACAGATAGACTGAAGAAAAGTGGAAGAAACTGTACTCCTCAAAACATGTGATGCTCTCAGTTCCACACCCATCACTAGACGTAGGATTTTCCTTAGCCACATATAGGAGCTGATTTATTATGGATGGAAAGGGGTGAAAAGGAATGTTTATTATGAATGGCTAACCAATCTTAGGTAGATCAATAACAAGCCATGCCGGGAATGGGTAAGTTTATTATGGACGAATAGGTTGTGAGTGTGTGCAAAGTGAAAGGATGAAATGGAATCTTGAAGGAGGGAGGAGCAATGTCCCTACACATGGCATCGATGACCCATTTTTCACCATGGTACTAGCCCAGGGCACCACCAAAGTGGTTTTCATCATTGGACGAAATGTTTTTTCTTTACTTTTATTTTTTATTTTTTGATTTTTTTAATGATTTTTTTTGTATTTTTGATATTTAATGATTATTTTTTTAATTTTTTTTGTATTTTTGGTATTTTTTGATTTTTTGTATTTTTGAATTAGGATACTCTGAAGAGCTATGTGTAAAACCTGCGAAGGTGCATGTTGTTGATAGGATCCTCCAAAGGTTCGCCATCTGGAGTTGAGAGCTGATATGCACCAGATCCATAGGTTGTTGTGATGATGCAAGGACCAAGCCAATTTGGTTTGAATTTTCCCTTCTTCTATCTGTCTTGCTGATTTTTAGGATTTTCTTTGAGAACTAAGTCACCCACCTCAAATGTGTGAGCTTTACCTTATGATTGTAGCTGCATTGTTCCTTGACTGAATGATGTGTAGCTCGAGTGACTGTCTTCCTTGATAAGAGAAATGAGATAGAATTACTAGCGTGTGGACTACACAGGCCCGTATACGTGTCACCTGAAGAAGTTTGGGCACCCTTGATAAAAAAGTCCTTCGAGGAAGCTCTATTAAAGGTCCATGATGTATCACCAGAAGGGAATGGATGTGTGAAACAAGTGGATGAGTTATGAAGGCGTAGGATTGTGAAAAGAAGTGAAAGTAGGATAGCATGATTGAGACTTAGGATCAACAAGTGTTCTTTTTGACTTAAAATTGTAGAACTTTTGCCCCTAGTTATTTTGATATTAGGGGAGATCAACTCTTGTTCTTTTTGCTTCATAGGATTTTTATCCTTGACTTTGATTTTTCCAGAGTCCAATAGCTTTTGATTTTGATTTGGAATAAAGGACTTCTCTTTATTATTGACTTTTAGATTTTTCTTTTCAAAGCTTGATTTTTGATCCCTAATTAGAAAAGGCTTTTATGATTCTTGTTGATCCAAGTCTGGGAGCGGAGTGGAAATGGAATGACCATGTTATCACTGTTTAAAAAATGGATATTCTTGTTCCATAATTGGCTAAAAGTCTACAAAAAATTGAGTCTAGTATGACCTTGTTGCCTCTGATTATCCTAGGTTAGAAGAAGGTTTAAGTTTTGAGTTCTAATCCTTCCAGGTTTTTGAGAAAACCCTTATGTTCTAATTTCGCGTTACTTTTGTCACTTAAAGAAGGGTCACTCTGTCATGAGAAGTGTCCCCCCATTAGTTATTTACCTAGGTGGTCCCTTAATTTTTAAAATTTTATGCGCCTTTACTTTACCTTGTTCTAATGTTTGTCAGGCCCTATAAGTATTGTGCAACTCTTTGTTAATCTAGTGATTGTCATTGTTTCGATAAGCGAAGTTGCTAGTAGGTTAATGTTCACTAAGTAGCGAAAATCCTAGGTGGGCCCAACTAGATGGATTGACCATCAGATAAAAGAGCCGCACCTTGATTATAATTCGATGGCTCGCATTGATTTGCTAGCCTGAGATGCATGTGAAATAAGTTCTGCGAAGCAGCGAAAACACGTGGCGGGTCGCAAAGACAAGCGACTTTCCATGGTTAAAGGGTGATTGGGTTGGAAAAGGATCAACGGCTCGCGTTGATTTGTAACTAGAAGATGTACGTGTTCTACCTATCGTAAAGCAGTGAAAAGGTGGTCGGCTCAGGCGAGGTGGTCATAGAAAGGATAAACAACAGGCAAGTTCTTGAGATCTAATGACCCACGTGGATTCGCGAAGACAAGATGATCGCAAGTTAGTCATCACAAAATAGCAAAAGATAGGTGGAAATCATAGGAAGGCATGACATGGTAGGACAGATGGTGTGTTTTATAGAGTGTAATAGTGACATGTCTAGTACACGTGGCTCTAAAGGGTAGTTGAGGGCCCGCCTTGTTTCAACTGGCAGCTATGTGGAGAATACTGAAGCAAAGAACATGGCAGATTCAGAATGGAACCCGGCGGAAGTTCTTTGGCAAATGGTTGACTACCATGTGGCATTCGTTAACCGGTGATGAGGTGACATAAGTGATCTCTGAGATAAAGGGCCCACCTAAAGGGTCTGAAGCCTATTAAAAGATATTCATCTCATGATTGATCCAACGGTCATTGTTGTTTCATGGCCCGAAGATGCTTGCAGCTTAGTCTCTGCGAAATGGTAAAAACCGTTAGCCGTCAAGGTGAGGCACAGTTAGTTAGTGAAACTGACAGTCGTTGTTGGAGTTAAAGATTGGGCAGTTAGAGCTTGATCTAATGGTTGGCATGGCTTCGTGAAGGAAAAGTGCACGAGTGTTAAAGCCCATGAAATAGCGAAAAGAAGGTAGGGCCTAACACTAACAGAGAGAGATCAGATGGAGATAAAGGTAGTGTAAGTTCTCATAATCCAATGGCCAATGTTGCTTCGTGAAAGAAAAGTGCAAAGGTTTTATGTTCTGCGAAATAGCGAAACAGCAAAACAGAGAAAAATACTCAGAGAAGTTATGACCCGCTGGAGCCCGTTTTTGAATTTGGTTTGTGAATTCAATTTTGAGGTGATGGCCGAAGCATGCGGAGTTAATTCCTAAAATTCAATGCCAACTTGTCATATTAGAGTCCACATCTACTTGATTGTTAGCATTATTTCATGGAAGTCTGTTGAAGGGAAATTGGTGCAAAGCGGTTTTTCTTCAGGTGAATAATAGGTTTTTGTGTCGTTACTTGATAATTCTGGTTTGATTTCAGTTCTTGTTGTGTGAATTATTTCATTAGAAGTATATGCTAGTTTCAATTGGTATAGTTACATATTCAAAATGGCACCAAGAAGGGAGTTGACAAGAAAAGTGAATTACCAGGACAGGAACATTTGTGATGATTTTTTAGAACAGTTAACCATGTCTACCAATGTCGGGGCTAAGGCCAAAGAATTAGTACCAAAGAACCCTCGTCTAAGAATTGGGGATGGCTTGTATGATAAAGGCAATTGGTTAAGGGACCCTGAAATAGGGATGTCACGTTTAGGACTGTTCAATGTAGGTTTTGGGCAGAGACATTCCCCAGCCCCTTTGAATAGCATATGGTAACTGGATGTGGGGAAGCTTGTGGTCCTTGGTGTATTCATGGATGTAGATTTGTTGAACCTAATTGCACAAAATTATGACCCTATAGCAAGATGTATCAGGAGTGTGAAGGGATCAGCCGTGATTGAAATAAAAGATGATGAATTTAGAAACGTGTTTAAACTCAGTGAGGCTTCCAATTTGTTAGAGCCTATTGACTTTGAGTCATTAGCCCAGATCTACAATGCACAAAGGGATCATCTTAGCAGTGGCCCATTGAAAGAATTATTTGTTAAGATAGGAGGGTTGATAGTTGTAGGCCCCAATACAATGGAACCATTCTCCCTAAATTTGTTTACTCTGAGAGCTAAGGGTATGTATTGGGCACTATGTCAGATCTTTAGAGAAGATGCAGAGAGAAACATGCCAACCCATTACATGCTAATGATTGCACAATTTCTAAACCCCTCCCTGGAAATAACATTTGATTATGCCCCATAACTTACTGATGCAATTCATGCAGGGCTAGTAGGGATCAAAAATGGTAAGGTAGATAGGTTGTTTCGATGGTACTCCCTGTTAATGCATATGTTTTTGTTCAAAGGTGCTGACTATTGTGCAAAGGAAATGGACTTGGTTAAGGTAAAGGATAAGGAAGAGATGTCGGTCCAACTTTGGACCATTGTTCTATCCTGGGATAGAGAAGATGCTAGTTTTCTAAAGTTTGATAGATGCTTTGCATCTAAGATTAGAATTCTTTTATGCACAAAAAACCCTAGGATTCCTAAGGCTCTTTTGGAATTCCTCAAACCAAAAGAGTTTGCAGAGGGTATTAAGACTGTTCACAATTGGGGAGATCTGTATTTATACCCTATTTCTACTATTTTTAGAGTGTATGGTTTCAGAGGTGCTCCCTATCTACTGCCCTATCAAGTCCCATTAAAGATACGAATTGCAAAAGTATTAAGACAAATTGGAGGAGTACAAGAGGTAGAGCTGACCAATAGGGGTAAAGGGGCCATTTTCCCAACTATCACCATGGCCCACCATTTTGTAATCACCAAAGGTGGCTGGAAATATTTTGAAGAATTCTTTAAACCATATAGGCTGTCAACTGTAGTTTCAAGATATGCAGATCCTACAGAATTTTTCAATGGCATGTTCAGGAAAGGGCAGGTTTAAAAAGAAAAGCCCAATTATATAGAGAAGAATATTCAAATCACAAATTCGAATTGTTTCTAGGGGGATTTGTTGGTCCAATTCAGTTGAAAGAGGAGAAGACCTAGCTAGAAGAGCTGGACCACAAGTTGTCCTTAAGGGTTAATGAAATTATTAACATCGATGACACATCCCTATTTGTCCAAACAGTTGAAGAAATTCAAAAAGTGAAATCACATTATGGTTTCATAGAAACAGAAATTGGGTAGTTAAGGGTCACTTGGAAGAGGCTAGAAGGAATAAAACAAAAGATAGTTACCTTTGCTTGGCCAAGTGATGATGTGTTCTAGGAATGGAAGGGCAAATATGTCAAACAAAAGGAAGATGCTCTAGAGCAGGTAGAAGAGGTCACAATAGAACAACAAACAAAAGAGGCCATTGATATTGAGAAGGACTTGTAATTGTTTCTTAGAGAGTATCACGGTTTGTAACAAACTTTTCTTAGAAATGTCTAAAGCTTGTAAGCATCCATAATATCATAAATGGATATCAGGACTAGTGTAAAAGGGATCACAAGAATTTTGTAAAGAAACTCTACAGAAATTTATCTGGGTTTTTCTAGTTATTACAGAGAATACTTTAAGTTATGTAAGATTTTTTCAAAATGAATATCAATATACAGATTAGAAACTTTTGAGCCAAAAATTGTGTTGTCTTGTGGTGTGATAGTAATTTACTTGTTTCATTTGAGTAATCTATGGTTATTCAACTGAAAAATGGATTGTAATGCAATCTTTATGGATATGTTTCTTAGCTTTTCTCTCCAGGAGAGGAATTAAATATGCATGAAATATCTCTATCAGTAGGTTACTTTGTTTGAAGCTTTGAATTTGATAAACATTGTTTAGTTTTACAAAAAAGAACTCTTATATATGTTAGGCATGTATGGGGTTAATAGAAGCCAGAGTGATGAGATGTATGGGGATGTTTAAATGTGAAATCCTTGCTTAATTTTAGATGACTCTGTAGCCTGGATAAGGCACTGGTATTAGTTGTAGTTTTCTTTCTACATCTCTTAAGGATCAATACTGAAAATGAGAATAAGTTTTCCTTTATTATTTCAGTTTATGTTGAGGTGATAAAATCCACTAGTTTTTGGACACTGGTTTACTGTGGATCTCGTTTAGAAGTATGAAATTATTCACAAAAGGTATACCCGCCTGAACTTTGGATAAGTTCAAAGTGTAGAAGGTTCTCAAAACCTTGTCATATGTTACTCCAAGATTCCTTTTTCCTTGATCTCTTCATTTGCAGACAGAGTTATTCATTTTCTTAGAGGGGATAAGAGGGAATCAAAATTTGAGACTCACGAAAGTGATGACTTTGCTGGGGAGAGTCATAGTGTGTATCTATGTCGCAGATTGGTGCCTGAATTAGTTCAGAAGTTGTTCAGATATCTGTGTTGTGGAAAATTACCTGATCTCTAATTTGTGTTATCTCTATTTTTGAAAATCTTCATGATTTTTGTTTTTAAAATTGGCAAGTTTTTTGTCTAAAGCTTTTATTCTTTTTCCCACAGTCTTTGTGGGTGGCGACTCTGATAATCATAACCAGTCCTTTGAAATAAGTGAAATTATTTTTAGAAAACAAGCATAATGCAAAGAGGAAGGAATACCAGGTCTTTCATGAAGAAGCATCCTCATGAGACATTGCAAGAGGGATTGCCTGAACAATCACGGAGAGGCCAAAAAAGATCAGTTGTACATGAGCCAACTAGTGTAGCTTGGGTACAGAAGAGCATCAATATGGGTAAGTCATCTGAGAGACCCATTTATGCAAATTCAAATTCTTGTTCCCACGAATCTAAGCATGATATTTAAGGTTTCCATTCTAGTTTGTTTTGGAATATAGAAGGTGTCCAAGTTTCAAATCAGGGGATCTCCCATTTAACGATTTGTGATGATTTTTTAGATCTGTTAACCATGTCTACCAATGTTGGGGCTAAGGCCAAAGAATTAGTACCGAAGAACCCTCGTCTAAGAATTAGGGATGGCCTGTATGATAAAGGCAATTGGTTAAGGGACCCTGAAATAGGGATGTCATGTTTAGGACTGTTCAAAGTAGGTTTTGGGCAGAGACATTCCCTACCCCCTTTGAATAGCATATGGGAACTGGATGTGGGGAAGCTTGTGGTCCCTGTTGTATTCATGGATGTAGATTTGTTGACCCTAATTACACAAAATTATGACCCTATAGCAAGATGTATCAGGAGTGTGAAGGGATCAGCCCTGATTGAAATAAAAAATGATGAATTCAGAAACATGTTTAAACTCAGTGAGGCTTCCAATTTGTTAGAGCCTATTGACTTTGAGTCATTAGCCTAGATCTACAATGCACAAAGGGATCATCTTAGGAGTGGCCCATTCAAAGAATTCTTTGTTAAGATAGGAGGGTTGATAGTTGTAGGCCCCAGTACAATGGAACCATTCTCCCTCAATTTGTTTACTCTAAGAGCTAAAGGTATGTATTGGGCACTATGTCAGATCTTTGGAGAAGATGCTGAGAGAAACATGCCAACCCATTACATGCTAATGATTGCACAATTTCTAAATGTAGTGCCCCTACCCTAGTCGGCCTTGTAAAACCGGTTTGACCTTGGTTAACTTTTTTTATGTGGCATTCTTGGATGGTTGATTAACCATTAAGTAATGTTGTAGATTAGATAATATGAATATTGTGTGTACCTGTTATTGTGCTTTCACATTGATTCTTGTGTAAGTTTAATTGTTTCTCTAATTCTTGTTATAAATCTTGAGCTAATGCCTTCATTGAATATATATATGTATGCTTGCGTGACTCATGGTTGCAGGAGATTGCAGGTACAGTACCGCCTAGGTGCGAGGTTTGTCTCCATCAAGATTCGTAGGGTTGAGTATACCTCTTTCATCCTTAAAATTTGGATTAGGTGGTTGTAAAACCCTCATCTTGCCTTAGCCATGATCAAGTGAGTGTCTTGTGTGGTCTGTTGGTTTCCCTTTTCATTTGGGTTTGCATGTCATGTGATTGGTTGGCTTTCTTGGGTTGCACGCATTGCGTGTGGTAAAATGGAGTATTTTATCCTAAGTATTTAATTCAATTTAATGTATTCATTTAGGCATAGGTAATTGAGAAATTTAAAATAAATAAGTTTCTTTTATGTGATTAATCATTAATTAAAAAGATCGCTTTATGTATGTTTGTAGCAAGTTTAAGTATTTAATTTGATTCAATGTGTTCATTTACGCATTTGTAATTGAGGAATTAAAATACATAGGTTTCTTTTATGTGATCATTAATTAAAAAGATCACTTTATTTATGTTTGTAGCGAGTTTAATTTAATGGTTAATTTTAAATACCGAATTTTATTAGTTTATGTGTTTTAAAAAGGAAAGATTAAAGTTATTTGAAATAGAAATAATTTAACCTCTTTTACATTTTGGAAAAGAAAGGTTAATTTTACTTATTTAGGAAAACAATTTTTATTAGAAAAGCAAGTTTAATTTATATGTATATTTGATATAGTGTGAAAGATTGATTTTGGGAATTAATTTAATTAAAATATTTAATCCTCATCAATATTGCAAAATATTAATGTTAGCTTTGTTAGTATTGAGAGAATTAAAATTAAATGAGAAAGAGGCATTTTAATTCTAATTAGAAAAGCAAGTTCAATTATTTAATAGTTGAAAAGAATGATTTTCTTTCTTTTTTTTCATTTAAAAAGTGTTTAAATTCGAAATTAGGAGATTAGGTCAAGGATGATTCCATTTAACCTAGGTGGGAAAAATATTTTTAGGGTTGTTGATTTTTTTTGGGGAAATATTTTTTTGATGGAGAAATTGGGGATTTTGGAAAGGATGGATTTTTCTACAGCTGCAGGTTGGGCTCTTCTTCAAAAATCTTGCCAGGAATGCTTAAGGAGGTAGGAATTCTTGTTTACCTTTTTATTTCATTGTAAATCAAAGAAAATGTGTTGGGTTCTTCCTCATGAAATTATGGTTTTAAAAATCCACGAATGTTCTTAAAATTTAAGTTTTAGTTTTGTGAATATTGGTTGTTTTGGATCAAGATTGTTAAAAGGTTTTTTGGATGAGAAAATCTTGCCTATCTGAAGATTATTGAGTATTTGGAAAATCATGAACTTGCTGGGAAAATTTTCCATACTGTTGTTTTGCACATTCTGGAAAATATATGGGACTGTGAATAAATGGAAATTTGGGGGTTTTAGTTTATTTTTAGTATATTGGGGATTCTTTTTATTAAGATTATCAAAAATGTATATAGATGTCTGAGGATTTGAAAACAAATTTTATGTCTCAGAGAATTCTGAGTCTAAGAATGCAGATTTGGGGTTTATTTATATTTTTTTTTGGGAGCTTTTTAAAAAAATATTTTATTTAAAATTTGATTTTGGGTGTGGGGAGCTTGCGCTCTACCCACGGCCCTATGGAAACCCATGGTTGTGGTTCCACACTGTGGAAACCATAGACTGTGGAGTCCACATTCTATGGCTCCACAATGTGGAGGACACAGTTGTGGTTCCACACTATGGAAACCACAGTCCATGGTTCTCCACGGCTGTGGAGACCATAGTCCGTGGAAACCACGGTTGTGGTAACCATAGCCCGTGGGATCCATGGCTATGGTAACCACAGTCCATGGTAACCATGGTGTCGGGGCCACTATGTGGCAAGTTAATTTTTTTTTATAAAACAAAAAAAATATATATTAAATTTTTAACATTGTTTTTTTTTAACAAAAAAAAATACTATCGCCTTTTTATATATAAAAAGTTTGTTTGTATATTTTATTAAAAGTTTTAAAAATAGCATTTTTTTAATTAAATTATTAATTAGTATGTATGGTATTAATTGGGAATTAATATGCATATTTATATTAATTAATACTTAAATTGTAAGGTTATTATAAATTGTTAATTAGTATATATTTTATTTAAGGTGGATTAATTTATATATATATATATTAATTAACATTTAATTGCTATTTTTCCTATTGGGAAAATGATCATCGACTTAAATTCTTTTAAAATTTGTATTTCCATTTATGGAAAGTCTATATGTGTGTTGCAAGAGATGAGATTTGATTATCGTGTTTGATCAAAAAATATGGAAATGATGTTTTTATTATTGCATATCGTATTTTTAGTTGACCAATGTTTATTTAATTATATTCTTGTGATTTTGTTTGGAAATTCATAGTAACGTAATTATATTTTTGTATGATGCATATGAATGGAGTGAGTTAGAAAACCAAGAATGACCTGGACTTGGATGAGGTAGAAAACTGAAAACAACTTAGATCATTTAGAAAACTTGATCAACCTTTAAATATTTAAATCAATATGGGAAAAGATTGTATTTTTTTTGTTATTGTTGTCACAAGTTCTAATTGTTGTAATCGCCTTTGTTTAAAGTAATGGCAAGACCTGGATATGTTTGTTTGGACCCTATCATCTGGTTATTTTGAGGTTGGCCATAGTTGGTTAGGCTCCTAGTTAGAGTACTGTTAGACATTGGTCCTTTGTATCAGCTTTTAATATGCACAGTTGGATCTGTTTCTATGTAAGGATCATTTAGGATTTATTGACCGAAGTGGTCGGTTGTATTTTGGTTGTGCTTGCTTATAAGGCAGAAATGTAAATGACGTGAACCCTATGTAACTATAACTTAATTAATTATCAGAGGGGTCTTGCAGTTGAGCAGACCTAGAGATGTAGCCCTCTAGGGGTGAACTCCGAGATCATTTTGGTGTTATGCAATACTTTTGTTCTTGTGTTTCACGGTTAGTGTTAGCACGTATGGATGTCAATTTGATAGAGTGCATAAGTGGGTTAGATGAGAATTATCGTAATGCATGTATGTAGTCGTCTTTTAAATGCAATAAATGGATCATGAAGGAATGTACTCTAGTAATGTTAATGAAAATAGGTATGCATGAAAGGAACTCATTAGTTATGATGATATTATAGAGCATTTTGGAACAAGATGCATGGTATGGGTTTAATGTATAATTGAACGTAATGAATGGATAACAATTATTGGATGAACTCGTCATATTACCTAAATTGTAATTCTAATGGATGAACTTCATTTAGTTATTTACTTTTTAATCTTAATAAATGAACTTCATCATAATAGCTATATTTTAACGAAATTGGGTGAACTCAATTAGTTATTTACATTTTACTCCTAATAAATGAACTTCATCATATTAGCTTCATTCTAACTATAATGGATGTACTCATCAAGCTATCTATATTTTAACCCTAATGGATGAACTTCATTATGCTACTTACATTTCAACCTTAATAAATGAAATTCATCTCAATAGCTACACTCTAACTATAATGGATGAACTCAATTGGTTATTTACATTTTAACCTTAATAAATGAGCTTCATTATGTTGGCTATATTGTAATTAAAATGGATGGACTCACCAAGTTAACCATATTTTAACCTTAATGGATGAATTTACATGTTATCTATATTTTAACCTCTATGGGTAAATTTCCTCATGTTAGCCTCATCTTCAACCATAATAAATGAACACTTCCTAATTTCTATAATGTTAATTCACTGAACAATTTATATCCATGTTTCAAGGAATAGCATGTAAATAAGATATCATGCTTAATTGGATCAAATGTCGCGAGTTGAGATAGGTGTAAAGTTACATAATCACGTTGGGAAACTCCTTAGGTTCATTTAGTCTTCCGCTATGTTATCTAAGTGTAACATAACTCCAATGTATCTTAATGTTGTGTATTAAAGTTTAAAATAAATAAATATTTGCACTCCATTTGAGTGTTTTAGCTTTAACCCTTCGGGGTTTCCTAGCAAGGCATTACACTAAACCCCTCCCTGGCAATAACATTTGATTATGCCCCGTACCTTACTAATGCAATTCATGCAGGGCTAGTAGGGATAAAAAATGGTAAGGTAGATAGGCCATTTGGATGGTACTCCCTGTTAATGCATATGTTTTTGTTCAAAGGTGCTGACTATTTTGCAAAGGAAATGGACTTGGTTAAGGTAAAAGATAAGGAAGAGATGCCAGTCCAACTTTGGAGCACTATTCTAACTTGGGATAGAGAAGATGCTAGTTTGCTGAAGTTTTATAGATGCTTTGCATCTAAGATTAGAATTCTTTTATGCACAAAAAACCCTAGGATTCCTAAGGCTCTTTTCGAATTCCTCAGACCTAAAGAGTTTGTAGAGGGTATTAAGATTGTTCACAATTGGGAAGATATGTATTTATACCATGTTTCTACTATTTTTTAGAGTGTATGGTTTCATAGGTGCTCCCTATCTACTGCCCAATCAGGTCCCATTACAGATAGAAATTGCAAAAGCATTGAGACAAATTGGAGGAGTACAAGAGGCAAAGCTGACCAATAGGGGTAAAGGGACCATTTTCCCAACTATCACCATGGCCCACCATTTTGTAATCACCAAAGGTGGCTGGAAATATTTTGAAGAATTCTTTAAACCATATAGGCTGTCAATTGCAATTTCAAGATGTGTAGACCCTGAGGACTTTTTCAATGGCATGTTTAGGAAAGGGCAGGTTTAAAAAGAAAAGGCCAATTATATAGAAAAGAATATTTAGATCACAAATTTGAATTATTTCCAGGGGGATTTGTTGGCCCAATTCAGTTGAAAGAGGAGAAGACCTGGCTAGAAGAGCTGGACCACAAATTGTCCTTAAGGGTTAAAAAAATTATTAACACTGATGACACATCCCTATTTGTCCAAACAGTTGAAGAAATTGAAAAAGTGAAATCAGATTATGGTTTCATAGAAATAGAAACTGGGCAGTTAAGGGTCACTTGGAAAAGGCTAGAAGGAATAAAATAGAAGATAGTTAACTTTGCTTGGCCAAGTGATGACGTGTTCCAGGAGTGGAAGGGCAAATATGTCAAACAAAAGGAAGATGCTCCAGAGCAGGTAGAAGAGGTTGCAATAGAACAACAAAAAAAAGAGGTCGTTGATATTGAGAAGGACTTGTAACTGTTTCTTGGAGAGTACCATAGTTTGTAACAAACTTTTCTTAGAAATGTCCGAAGCTTGTAAGCATCTGGACAATTTTATAAATGGATATCAGGACTAGTGTAAAAGGAATCACAAGAATTTTGTAAAGAAACTCTGCATAAATTTATCTAGGTTTTTCTAGTTATTATAGAGAATACTTTGAGTTATGTAAGATTTTTTCAAAATGAATATCAATATACAGATCATAAACTCTTGAGCCTAAAACTATTTTGTCTTCTGGTGTGATTTCAGTAATTTACTGGTTTCATTTGAGTAATCTAGGGTTATTCAGCTGAAAATGGATTGTAATGCAATATTTATGGATGTGTTTCTTAGCTTTTCTCTTCAGGAGAGGAATTAAATACGCATGAAATATCTTTGTCAGTAGGTTACTTTGTTTGAAGCTTTGAATTTGATAAACATTGTTTAGTTTAACAAGAAAGAACTCTTATATATGTCAGGTATGTATGGGGTTAATAGAAGCCAGAGTGATGAGATGTATGGGATGTTTAAATGTGAAATCCTTGCTTAACTTTAGATGACTCTGTAGCCTGGATAAGGCACTGGTATCAGTTGTAGTTTTCTTTCTACATCTCTTGAGGATCAATATTGAAAATGAGCATAATTTTTCCATTATTATTTCAGTTTATGTTGAGGCGATAAAATCCACTAGTTTTTGGACACTGGTTTATTGTAGATCTCGTTTAGAAGTGTGAAATTATTCACAAAAGGTATACCCACCTGAACTTTGGATAAGTTCAAAGTGTAGAAGGTTCTCAAAACCTTGTCATATGTTACTCTAAGATTCCTCTTTCCTTGATCTCTTCATTTATAGATAGAGTTATTCATTTTCTTACAGGGGATAAGAGGGAATCAAAATTTGAGACTAACAAAAGTGGCAACTCTATTGGGGAGAGTCATAGTGTGTATCTATGTCATAGAGTGATGCCTAAATTAGTTTAGAAGTTGTTTAGATATTTGTGTTGTGGAAAATTGCCTGATCTCTGATTTGTGTTATCTCTCTCTTTGAAAATCTTCATGATTTTTGTTTTTAAAATTGGCAAGTTTTTTGTCTAAAGCTTGTTTTCTATTTCCCATAGTCTTTGTGGGTGGCAACTATGATAATCATAACCAGTCCTTTGAAATAAGTGAAATTCTTTTTAGAAAAGAAGCATAATGCATAGAGGAAGGAACACCGGGTCTTTCATGAGGAAGCATCCTCATGAGACATTGGAAGAGGGATTGTTTAAACAGTCATAAAGGTGCTAGGAAAGATCAGTTGTACATGAGCCAACTAGTGCAGCTTGGGTACAGAAGAGCATCAATATGGGTAAGTCATTTAAGAGACCCGTTTATGCAAATTCAAATTCTTCTTCCCACAAATCTAAGCATGATATTTTAGGTTTCCATTCTGGTTTGTTTGGGAATATAGAATATGTTCAAGTTTCCAATCAGGGGATCTCCCATGCTAGTTTTTCTAGGAAAGATAGAAGTAGTTCAAATATTAAGACAGATTTTGTACCTAGGACAATTGATGGAAACATTAGTTTAATTAATATTGACCAAGTCAATATGTCAGACTCTGAAGAAATCTTCCCTGAGGATGATAAGCTATCCCAAAAAATTGAAGTCCTGAACAAAAGAGTCCATCATTTAATTTCCTCAAGAACAAAAAAGGAAGCAGATAAAGAGAGAGAAGTAAAGGAAAAATTGATGGAGAGAGACATACTTCTAAGACAAATTGTTGACCTTGAGGTACTTGCCCAAGAAAAGGCCAAGAGTGAGGATGAAGGTCCAGTGATTAGGGAAATTTTAGTTCCCAAGACCAAACCTAGATACAAGTCAGTAGTACAACCAAGTAGGGAAGTTCTTAGTGACCAACAACATCTTAGAAATGATGTTGACAAAGGAAAGTAGAAATGCATGGAAGGTGGGTCTAGATCTAAGTCTACAGCTAAGATCTCTCACATGTTATCTGCACATGAAAGAGAGATGGAAAGGATGAGGAAAGAGAAAGATGATTTGCAAATGGAATTAGAGAAAGCTGAATTAGAAGTAGCTAATCAAGAATTTAAGAGAAATATTAGTTATCTAAAGGCTCCTCCTATCATGTTTCCTTCAATAGATCTAAATAAACCTGCTCCTCAGCAAGCTTCACTCCCTCCTGTTAAAATTCAGCCAACTCTGCCTATTAGCACTACCACAACCAATCAAGCCCCTATTACTAACCAAAGTAATCAGATATCTAGGACTCAAAGCCCCAATGTAAGAATGAACATGGGAAATAACCATGCTACCAACCAATTCCAAAGAAGACCTATTAACCTAGAACTTTATAGGCAGCTCTTTTTTGATGGAATCCCAGGGTACCCCAACCATGTTCATATTGAATTGAGAGATAGACTTCACAAATTTGTTGGGAATAATGCAATAAATGTGGAAGAACACTTGAAGTCTTTTGGTGACTTAATAAATGATTATGAAATTGTAGATGAAGATGTCATCATGAAATTGTTTTTACACTCTTTGGTAGATGATGCAAGAGACTGATATAGGGGTCTTCCCATGAATAGCATTGGGTCTTGGGAAGATTTTAAAAATTGTTTTCAAGAATAGTATGTTGACAAGACAAATGTAAGATTCATGCTCAATGAGTTCAACAACATCAGAAAGTCTAACAATGAAATTGTCACAGATTTTAATGCTAGATTTCAGAAAGCAATACATAGACTATATCAGGTAATGTGGTTAGATGACAATATGTGCCTGAATACTTATTATAATGCCTTTAATTCTAAAATGGCCTATATTCTGAGGGATAAAAATCTGCATAGCCTAAGAGATGCATTTAGAATTGGCATCAATGTAGAGAGAAATAGAAAAGCATTTGGGAAACTAGGGAGAAGAACTGATGGTAGGTTGTGGCAGGAATAAAAATGGCAACCTAATAAAGTTGCTAAGGAAGAAGACAAAATAGAAAAAATAGTGACTTCTATGAAGGATCTTACTACCAAGGTAAGTAAAAATGACAAGCCTCATTATAATTGGCAAGATAGACCTCCTAGGTTGCATGACATGCCCTATAATACTACTTGGAAGGATGCCAAGCCTCAAAATGAAAAGCCAAAGAATACTCAGAACCAGGATACCCCATATCCTTTAAAAGGAGGAAATGTTCATAACATGGAGAATACTCTTTGGTGCATGGCTTGACATGGACCACATTCTCCTCATCAGTGTGTTGTAGCTTAAGCCCTTGAATAATCCATGAGACAAGAGGCTGAGGATGACATAAATATGTTTGAAACTATTATAGAAAGTGATGATGAGTCATTACAAAGTGAACTTAGTGAATGTGATGTGCTGAATAGTAAAAGGTCTTACCAAGGATAGTTGTTACTTGATTGGCATCCCACTTTGAATGTGGTAATAATTGAAGATGAAGAGGTTCATCTCCAAAGACCCAGTGGTGAAGAAGTAAGAAATCTCAATAAGGCTGCCATAGCCAAAGCCAAGCACAACTACAATTTGAGAAGTACTAAGAAGGATGGGGACCAAGGTGAACCTGGTTCAATGTTTATAAAAGAGATATCTCAGAAGAAGGCAGCAAGTAAAGATACCCTACCTCAAGATGGTCAAGAAAAGAAGAATCAAGTTTAAGAAGTACCCAAGGGTATGGATGATAAGGCTACTAGTGATATACTAGGAACTACCACAATGAAGAAGGCAAGTCAGCCTAAAATAGAGAAAGCTAAAGCTACTACTAAGTTGATTAATAATTCCACATTTGATATGACTCAGGCTCTCACCTAGATGAAGGTTATTGTCCCATTGATAGAATTCTAGAAAATAAAGGAACATAGAGAACCTGCTCTATCTTTGTTTTCTAAGATACCTGACAATTACACATCTTTACCTTCCAGTTCAACTAAGGATGAAAAGGATCAGGAGCTACAAACCCCAGAGGTATATGTTGGAACAACTATTACACAAGAACCCTCACAGGTTGATCCTTTTTATGTTACATTATTAGTAAACAACCGGTTAATTAAAAACTGTATGATAGACTCTGGTGCAGTTGCAAATGTAATGCCTTATGGTGTCATGAAAGAATTAGGATTGTTAGTGAGTGCAATGTATGGGAAATGTTATGCTATGGATAACAGAGAAGTGCCAGTGATAGGTACAATGAAAGATTTTGAAGTAAAAATAGAAGCCTTCCCTGAAGCAACATACAAGATGGATGTCATTGTAACTGACACTAAACCTCACTATGACATGTTGTTGTCTAGACAGTGGGCTGTAGCAGTGGGTGGAAATGCTCAGTTGGATCTATCATATGTTACTATCCCTCTTAATGGAAGCCATGTTAAATTATATAGAGAACCATGTGCCCCTAGGGTTATTGAGAAAGTAGACCCTAGTATGCTGAATTGTATGTTTGATGTGGATCTAGACAATTTTAGAATACAACCAATCTTGCCTCAATTAAAGAATACTGATTCTATTGTAACTGAATTGGAATCCCAATAGCATGATTTGTGGCATATGTATTTTGATGGTGCTTGTTCAAAAGAAGGATCTAGAGCAAGAGTTCTCTTTGTATCCCCATCAAGTATAACTTTCAAGTATTCCTTCTTGTTAGCCTTTCAGTGTACAAATAATACTGCTAAATATGAAGCCTTGCTATTGGGGCTTGAAGTTGCAAAAAGGCATGGGATTAAACTTTTAAAAGTGTTAGGAGACTCAGAATTGGTTGTTTCTCAAATTAGAGCTAAGTATGCATCTAAGAATGATATATTGAAAAGATACAAGCATGCAGTATGGGATGTCATTGAGCATTTTAGTGCATTCTCCATAAATTGGATAGAAAGATCTAAAATATCATGGCAGATTTCTTAGCAAATGTTGCATTAAAGAATGATGATGCAACACTAATCGGTATATCCACAGTTGAGGTAAAAGCTAGGCCTACCATTCCTAACAATGTATATAATTGGCAAGTGTTTGCTAATGATGAAGATATTCTTAGGTTTATACAATGCATTGATGACTATGATGGACAAAAAATTGATTGCAATGCCTTGGTGGAAGTGGTTGAAAACAGAGAAATTGTGTTTGGAAATGACTTAGTTTAGTTAGAAACTAATGAAATACCTAAAAGGTTGGTAGAACTGGAAGGTATATTTAGTTACAATGATAGTCATCTACACCAGCAATCAACCACTAAGTTAGAGGAACTAGAGGAAGTAAACTTGGGAACAAAATCATCCCCTAAGTTGGTGTATATTGGAAAAAATTTGCCTCCTCATGTCAGAATAAATCTTATTAATTTATTAAAGAATATAAGCATGTCTTTGCTTGGTCTTATGAAGATCTGAAGGCGTATAGATAGGATCTTTTTTAGCATGAAGTCCCTTTGCTTCCAAATGCTAAGCCTTTTAGACAAAAACAAAGACCTATCAACCCCCCATTAGATTCTAAAATGCAGCAAGAACTGACCAAGTTAAGGGAAGGGGGAATTATTAATCCTATAAGACATTCATCATGGGTCTCAAATTTAGTCCCAGTCAGAAAGAAGAATGAGGACATTAGACTCTGTGTGGACTTTAGGAACCTAAATGTTGCCTCCTTGAAAGATAATTACTCTTCTCCTAATATGAAGGTGATGTTGCAAAGAGTAACTAGTTGTGACCTATTGTCTATGATGGATGGGTTCTCGAGGTATAACCAGGTGTTAGTAAAGGAATATGAACAATTCAAAACTGCTTTCACCACCCCTTGGGGAACATACGTGTATGTCATAATGTCTTTTGGTTTGAAGAATGCTGGAGCTACATTTCAGAGGGCAATGGATGTAGCTTTCAAGGAATTCACCAATATTATCATGGTAGTATATCAAGATGATTTGACATGCTTCTCCAAAAAGGTGGATGACCACTGTGGACACTTAGAACAAGTTTTCAATAAAGCTCTAGAATTTGGAGTATCCTTAAATCCTAAAAAGTGCCATTTTGTTGTTACTGAAGGGAAGCTGCTAGGGCATATTGTCTCCATAGAAGGGGTAAGAATAGACCCTAAAAGAATTGAGGCTATAAACAATGTTCCTGAGCTGAAGAATGCTAAAGGTATCCAATCTTTTTTGGGCAAAGTAAATTTTGTTAGAAGATTTATTACAAATTTTGTAGAGATAGTCAAGCCCATTGTTAAACTGCTTAAGAAGGATACAAAGTTCTACTGGAATCAAGAAGCTTCAAAGACTTTTGATGAGATCATAAAGGCTATTCAGGAGGCACCAGTGTTGAAGTCCCCTGACTATAGTAAGCCTTTCTCTTTGTTTTCTTTTGCTTCATATCACATAGTGGTTGCAATTCTTTTACAAAAGGATAATGAAGGATATGAACATCCTATAGCTTTTTATAGCAAATCTTTATAGGCTGTAGAGTTAAAGTATGAAATTATGGAAAAGCAAGCTTATGCTTTGGTCAAGGCTGTTAAAGCTTTTAGGCCATATCTTGTAAATGCACGAGTAATTGCCTATGTCCCACATGTGGCTGTCAAAGATATTCTATCCCAGTCTGAGGTCACAGGTAAAAGATGTAGATGGATAACTAGGATCCAGGAGTTTGATTTGTAAATTAAGATCACTAAATTGGTGAGAGGTTTAGGCCTTGCTAAGCTTATGGCTGAATCAAACCTTCTTGATACTGAAGTGAATAATATTGAAGTTGAGAAGATCTTGGTCACCACTATTGAAACACAACCCTGGTACTCAAAGATAGTACATTTTTTGAGGGATGCAACATTTTCAGAAGGAATGACCCATAACCAAAGAAGAACTCTAAAGTTGAAGTCATAGAAATATGTCCTCATTCAGGGTGATCTATTTTGGTGGAATAGAGATGGGGCATTGCTAATGTGCTTGGATAAATCCCAGGCTAAGAGAGTGTTAACTAAAATGCATGATGGAGTGTGTGGAGGTCATTACTCTGCCAAGACAACTATTGGTAAGATAGTTTGGGCTGGGTATTATTGGCCTACTCTATTTAAAGATGCTCATGAGCATGTCCAGAGATGTGACCCATGCCAGAAGTTTTCATCAAAATTGAAGTATGAGGGAGCTTTACCCCTCAACCCAGTCACAGTGGAAGCACCTTTTGTCCAATGGGGAATTGATTTTATTGGAGAAATTGTTGAGAAATTAGGAAGAGGCCATAGGTGGATTATAGTAGCTACTAATTATTTTACCAAATGGATTGAATCTATACCCACTAGGAGAGCCACAAGTAAGGTTGTTATTGACTTCTTGATGGATAATGTCATAACCAGATTCAGAGTCCCTGTCAAACTAGTGATGGACAATGCCATGAGTTTTAGGTCAAAAGAGTTTGTTGAATTTTGCACTAGCCATGGAATAGTTATGTCCTACTCTTCACCTTACCATCCTTAGGATAATGGGCAAGCTGAATCAAGTAATAAAAGCCTCTTGAACATTATTAAGAAAATCTTGGAGGAAAATAAAAGTTCTTGGGATCAAAAGTTAAAATTACCTTTATGGGCTGACAAGGTTACTGTCAAAAAGGTTATTGGGGTTTCACCTTTTGAGTTAGTTTATGGCACACAATCTAGGGTGCCAGTCAATAATCTTCTTCTAGTATATAAGTTCCTGCGAGTTGAAGACATGGAGTTATCTGAGCCTATGGAAGACTGGATGAATCAGATAGTGGAGATAGAAGAAATTAGAACTTTGGCTCACAAGAGGAATTTGAAGATCCAATTGTAGTCAAAATATCTATTTGACAAAAGCACCTCATTGAGAAAATTTCAAATTGGTGATATGGTTCTTCAGTGGAATGTGAAAGGACAAGCTAAGGGAAAACACAAAAAATTTGAGTCACTGTGGATAGGCCCCTCTATGGTTTGTGATCTTAATGGAAAGGATTCATATTTTTTGCAGAATATGAATGATGAAGTACAGGAGTTTCTAGTGCATGGACAATTCCTGAAACATTACTTTTGTTAATTTCCATGCACAGTAGGTCCTTGTTTGTATATATTTGGGTTTGCTTTTGTTGTTGTTTTTGGGCTTGTGTTTGGTCTGTTTCTCCAGAGTGTTTCTGAATTCTTGTGTTGATCTTGCGATCAACCATCCCCAGTTAGAGCCGATGTTATCACTGTTTAAAAAATGGATATTCTTGCTCCATAATTGGCTAAAAGTCTACAAAAAATTGAGTCTGGTATGGCCTTGTTGCCTCTGATTGCCTTAGGTCAGAAGAAGGTTTAAGTTTTGAGTTCTAACCCTTCCAATTTTTTGAGAAAAACCTTTATGTTCTAATTCTGCATTACTTTTGTCACTTAAAGAAGGGTCGGTCTGTCATGAGAAGTGTCCCCCCATTAGTTATTACCTAGGTGGTCCCTTAATTTTTTAAATTTTATGTGCCTTTACTTTACCTTGTTCTAATGTTTGTTGGGCCCCGTAAGTATTGTGCAACTCTTTTTTAATCTAGCAATTGTCATTGTTTCGATAAGTGAAGTTGCTAGTAGGTTAATGTTCACGAAGTAGCGAAAAGCCTAGGCAGGCCTGACCAGATGGATTGATCATCAGATAAAAGAACCACACCTTGATTATAATCTGACGGCGCGTGTTGATTCACTAGCCCGAGATGCACATGAAATAAGTTATGTGAAACAATGAAAACACGTGGCGGGTCCCAGAGACAAGCAACTTTCCTTTGTTAAAGGGTGATTGGGTTGGAAAAGGATCAACGAATCATGTTGGTTTATAGCTAGAAGATGCACGTGTTCTACCTATCGTGAAGTAGCGAAAAGGTGGTGGGTCGGGTGAGGTGGTCATAGAAAGGATAAACAACAGGCAAGTTCCTGAGATCTAATGGCTCGCATGGATTCGCGAAGACAAGATGATCACAAGTTAGTCATTGTGAAGGAGAAAGACAGGTGGCAATCATACAAAGGCATGATGTGGAAGGATAGATGGTGTGTTTCATAGAGTGTAATAGTGACATCTCCAGTACACATGGCTCTAAAGGGTAGTTGAGGGCCCACCTTGTTTCAACTGGCAGTTATGTGGAGAATAGTGAAGCAAAGCACGTGCCAGATTCATAATGGAACCCAGTGGAACTTCTTGGGCAAATGGCCGACTGCCACCTGGCGTTCATTAACCGGTGATGAGGTGATGTAAGTGATCTCTAAGATAAAGGGCCCACTTGAAGGGTCTGAAGCCTATTAAAAGATATTCATCTCGTGATTGATCCAACGGTCATCATTGTTTCATGGCCTGAAGATGCCTATAGCTTAGTCTCTGTGAAATTGTGAAAACCGTTAGCCGTTAAGGTGAGGCACGGTTAGTTAGTGAAACTGATAGTCATTGTTAGAGTTAAAGACCGGGCAGTTAGAGCTTGATCTAATGGCTGGCGTGACTTCATGAAGGAAAAGTGAATGAGTGTTAAAGCCCGAAAAATTGCGAAAAGAAGGTAGGGCCCGACACTAACAGAGAGAGATTAGATGAAGATAAAGGCAGTGTAAGTTCTCATAATCCAATAGCCAGTGTTGCTTCGTGAAAGAAAAGTGCAAAGGTTTTATGTTCTGTGAAATAGCGAAAGAGCGAAATAGAGAAAAATACTCAGAGATGTTATGACCCGTTGGAGCCCGTTTTTTAATTTAGTTTGTGAATTCAATTTTGAGGTGATGGCCAAAGCATGTGGAGTTAATTCCTAAAATTCAATGGCAACTTGCTATATTAGAGTCTACATCAACTTGATTGTTAGCATTATTTCATCGAAGTCTGTAGCAGAGCAATTGGTGCAGAGTGGTTTTTCTTCAGGTGAATAACAGTTTTTTGTGCCCTTACTTGATAATTCTGGTCTGATTTTAGTTCTTGCTGTGTGAATTGTTTCATTAGAGGTTTTTGCTAGTTTCAATTGGTATAGTTGCATATTCAAGATGGCACCAAGAAGGGAGTTGACAAGAAAAGTGAATTACCAGGACAGGAACATTTGTGATGATTTTTTAGAACAGTTAACCATGTCAACCAATGCCAGGGCTAAGGCCAAAGAATTAGTACCAGAGAACCCTCGTCTAAGAATTAGGGATGGCCTATATGATAAAGGCAATTGGTTAAGGGACCCTGAAATAGGGATGTCAGGTTTAGTACTGTTCAAAGTAGGTTTTGGGCAGAGACATTCCCTAGCCCCTTTGAATAGCATATGGGAACTGGATGTGGGGAAGCTTGTGGTCCCTGGTGTATTCATGGATGTAGATTTGTTGAGCCTAATTGCACAAAATTATGACCCTATAGCAAGATGTATCAGGAGTGTGAAGGGATCAGCCCTAATTGAAATTAAGGATGATGAATTCAAAAACGTGTTTAAACTTAGTGAGGCTTCCAATTTGTTAGAGCCTATTGGCTTTGAGTCATTATCCCATATCTACAATGCACAAAGGGATCATCTTAGGAGTGGCCCATTGAAAGAATTATTTGTTAAGATAGGAGGGTTGACAGTTGTAGGACCCAGTACAATGGAACCATTCTCCCTCAATTTGTTTACTATGATAGGTAAGGGTATGTATTGGGCACTATGTCAAATCTTTGGAGAAGATGCTGGGAGAAACATGCCAACCCATTACATGCTAATGATTGCACAAATTTTAAACCCCTCCTTGGTAATAACATTTGATTATGCCCCATACCTTATGCAACGCATGCTAGAATTCATCTTAAAGCTATCAATTAGAAACACCAGGGAAATCACGAATCCCTGTCTAATTAACAAATCTAACAAACTAGACAATGAAATAATGCAATCATCAAGCAAAACAAGAATTAAGAATGAAATCAATTCAAATAAAACTCCCTATTCCAAGATGTGCATATTGCTTCCATTGCTCTTCTTCTCTTCATGGTATGATGGCTCTTAGATATTGTGTTGGTAACCTGCAAGTGACACAAAGATTCAAAGTTCATGATTCAGATAATTGTTCAAGATTGAGGAGGATTGAAAATAGAGATTGGATGCTCAATTTATAGAAAATTGGACAAGATTGATTGAAAGGTGGAACAAAATGATCAAGAGGTGTAAACTCAGGTGAGCTCAAATGCAAGTTGATAGTTGAACTATTGATTGTAGGAGTGGAACTCAATAGATTGAATAGATTAAAGGAGTCAATTGATTGATGAAAGAGTTAACTGAAGGAAGAAAAAGAATGATTGGAGGAAATAAAGAAGATGACACAGAGAGCTAAATTTAGAAAAAGCTAACTGAAGGATGGAAATAGAAGTTGAAGAGATAAATGATTTAATTAATTAATTTAGCATGTGCTTGCATTTAGATTTAGATTATCAATTTAATCTTTGCATGAGATATTATTCAAATAATTGAATTTATTAATTCAATTTAGCCTTTGAATATATTTAGAACTTGACTTTGATTTTCAATATGATTTTTGAAATCATGCACATGTGATGAATTTGGAAGAAATTAGAAGAATATGAAATTAAATGAAATTAGAATTTGGGGATTTGGAATTGGAAGAGTTAATTAGCTAATTAAATAATTTAAAGAAACTATTTAATTATTTTAGAAATGGAATTTAATTAAATAATAAAGATTATTTAATTTAAAGGATTAAATCACAATTAATTAAATAATAAATATTTAATTAATATTTAGAAGAGGGTTGAATGAATAGATGATTAGAGATAGAAATTGAGTAATTAGTAATTTATTTAAATAATAAAGATTATTTAAATTGACGAATTAATCAGAATTAATTAAATAATAAATATTTAATTAATATTTAGAAAATGATTAAATGATGAATGAATAGGAAATAGAATAATTAGTAATTTATTTAAATAATAAAGATTATTTAAATTGGGGAATTAATCATAATTAATTAAATAATAAATATTTAATTAATATTTAGAAAATGATTAAATGATGATAGAATAGGAAATAGAATAATTAGTAAGATTATGAAGAAATATGAAATTAGAAGAAATTAGAAGAATAAGTTTAATTGACTTAAATAAATAATTAAAGAATCATTTAATCAATTAGAGGAGTAGTTAGTACATGATCAATGAGACATTTTTAGGTGTCCACACCTTACTGATGGAATTCATGCATGGCTAGTAGGGATCAAAAATGGTAAGTTAGATAGGCCATTTGGATGGTACTCCCTGTTAATGCATATGTTTTTGTTCAAAGGTGCTGACTATTTTGCAAAGGAAATGGACTTGGTTAAGGTAAAGGATAAGGAAGAGATGTCGGTGCAACTTTGCAACACTGTTCTATCCTAGGATAAAGAAGATGCTAGTTTTTTGAAGTTTGATAGATGCGTTGCATCTAAGATTAGAATTCTTCTATGCACAAAAAACCCTAGGATTCCTAAGGCTCTTTTGAAATTCCTCAGACCTAAAGAGTTTGCAGAGGGTATTAAGATTGTTCACAATTGGGGAGATATGTATTTATACCATGTTTCTATTGTTTTTAGAGTGTATGGTTTCAAAGGTACTCCCTATCTACTACCCTATCAGGTCCCATTAAAGATAGAAATTGCAGAAGTATTGAGATAAATTGGAGGAGTACAAGATTTAGAGCTGACCAATAGGGGTAAAGGGACCATTTTCCCAACTATCGCCATGGCCCACCATTTTGTAATCACCAAAGGTGGCTGGAAATATTTTGAAGAACTCTTTAAACCATATAGGCTGTCAACTGCAATTTCATGATGTGCAGACCCTGAGGACTTTTTCAATGGCATGTTCAGGAAAGGGCAGGTGTAAAAGGAAAAGCCCAATTATATAGAAAAGAATATTCAGATCACAAATTTGAATTGTTTCTAGGGGGATTTGTTGGCCCAATTCAATTGAAAGAGGAGAAGACCTGGCTAGAAGAGATGGACCACAAATTGTCCTTAAGGGTTAATGAAATTATTAACACCGATGACAAATCCCTATTTGTCCAACCAGTTGAAGAAATTGAAAAGGTGAAATCACATTATGGTTTCGTAGAAACAAAAATTGTGCAGTTAAGGGTCACTTGGAAGAGGCTAAAAGGAATAAAATAGAAGATAGTTAACTTTGCTTGGCCAAGTGATGACATGTTCTGGGAGTGGAAGGGCAAATATGTCAGACAAAAGGAAGATGCTCCAGAGCAAGTGGAAGAGGTTGCAATAGAACAACAAAGAGAAGAGGTCGTTGATATTGAGAAGGACTTGTAACTGTTTCTTGTAGAGTATCACGGTTTGTACCAAACTTTTCTTAGAAATGTCCGAAGCTTGTAAGCATCCATAATATTATAAATGGATATCAGGACTAGTGTAAAAGGGATCACAAGAATTTTGTAAAGAAACTCTGTAGAAATTTATTTGGGTTTTTCTAGTTATTACAGAGAATACTTTGAGTTATGTAAGATTTTTTCAAAATGAATATCAATATATAGATCAGAATCTTTGAAGCCTAAAACTATGTTGTCTTCTAGTGTGATTTCAGTAATTTATTGGTTTCATTTGAGTAATCTAGGGTTATTCAACTGAAAATGGATTGTAATGCAATCTTTATGGATATGTTTCTTAGCTTTTCTCTTCAAGAGAGGAATTAAATATGCATGAAATATCTCTATCAGTAGGTTACTTTGTTTGAAGC
The DNA here is from genome assembly GCF_030272615.1 of Cryptomeria japonica. Lineage (NCBI taxonomy): Eukaryota > Viridiplantae > Streptophyta > Pinopsida > Cupressales > Cupressaceae > Cryptomeria > Cryptomeria japonica. Next base: position 58,778,486 of record NC_081412.1, read on the forward strand.
TTTGAATTTGATAAACATTGTTTAGTTTAACAAGAAAGAACTCTTATATATGTCAGGCATGTATGGGGTTAATAGAAGCCAGAGTGATGAGATGTATGGGGATGTTTAAATGTGAAATCCTTGCTTAATTTTAGATGACTCTGTAGCCTGGATAAGGCACTAGTATCAGTTGTAGTTTTCTTTCTACATCTCTTGAGGATTAATACTGAAAATGAGCATAAATTTTCATTTATTATTTCAGTTTATGTTGAGGCGATAAAATCCACTAGTTTTTGGACATTGGTTTATTGTGGTTGTCATTTAGAAGTGTGAAATTATTCACAAAAGGTATACCCGCCTGAACTTTGGATAAGTTCAAAGTGTAGAAGTTTCTCAAAACCTTGTCATATGTTACTCTAAGATTCCTTTTTCCTTGATCTCTTCATTTGTAGATAGAGTTATTCATTTTCTTATAGGGGATAAGAGGGAATCAGAATTTGAGACTAACAGAGAAGATGAAATGGTAAAGCTATGTGCATTCTCTAGAGGGCTGGCAATATGCTCAATAGATTCTTTGTTGCAACCATACTTAGGACTATTGATATCAAGAGCTGCTTGCAACACTAGAGGAGATTTGCATTCAAACTTAGTAGCCACAACACTAGGTGGTTCACACCCAATTCCTTGGTATTGCAAGTTGTTTGTAGGTTTTTCTTGTTGAATGAATACCTTACAAGATAGTGGGAGTTGATCAACATGAAAGATATACTCACCACATCCCAGGTCTTTAACCTTGAATTTTTCTTTCAGCTCTAATTGTTTGGACGTAGAAGCTTTCAATGATTCTGGATCCACATATGTTGATGAAGGAATAGCTTCTCGATTGACTGGGATTGCTATTTCTTATCTAGGTCATATATTGTTGCAATATATGAATGGATTTGGGTCAGCTTTAACTGTTATTTCAACTCCATTGTGAGGAAACGTAATGCATTGGTGGTACATAGATGGGACTTCCCTCATCTCATGAATCCAAGGACGTCCTAGCAATATATTGTATGTGAGATCCAGGTCTAGGACTTGACAAACCACACCTTTTGTAACTGGTCCAACTCTAAGAGGTAAGGTGATTGTGCCTTCTGATGAACACTCTTCATCATCATATGCTTTTATGGTAATTTTGTTTGCATCATTCATGACTTTATCAAAATATCCCAATTGTATTATTGTGTTCAAAGTACAAATGTTCAGACCTACTCCTCCATCTATCAGGACTCATTTTATTCAATGTTTGTGTAGGAAAGCTTCAATGTGTAAAGGTGCCTTATGTGGTTGGCTCACAGAGGCATCGTCAGCTTTTGTGAATGTAAGGGAGTGTGGAACATAAAGGTATCCCACCATGGCTTGAAACTGGTCCACATTCAGATCAGTAGGGACAAAAGTGTCTCTCAAGATTTTGTCAAGAATGGCTTTATGTGCGGGGGATATGCGTAGGAGCTCAAGGATTGAGATAAGCACGGATGTCTTCCCTAACTATTCTACAAGGTCATACTCAGGTTTAGTTGATGAGGAAGCAGTGGTTTTAGCTGGAGCACCTTGTAAAGTGAATTTACCTTGATGAGTTGTAACATTACATTCAAAGGTAGGTTCAGAACAAGATCCAATTCCTTTTAGGACAATTTTGGGTCTTTGGGTAGAATTCTCAGGCGTTTTGTCCTTGATTATAATGGTAGAGACATAATTGTCCATCAAAATGTGATTGATAGTTGAATCATAGTTATAAGATGCTCTGGTGTAGCTGGTTTGGTCATCTGTGGGCTTTTCCCTTGTCATGTTTTGGAAATGGTTCTTTAAACATTTCATTTTTTTGATTGGATTAGTGTCCTTCAATCTCAATGTCACCTCTATCAATAAGATCTTGTATGATGTTCTTCAGTCGATGACAATTTCTTGTTTTATGACCTTTTCTCTTATGAAATTCACAATACTCATCATCATTCCACCAATTTCATTTAACCTTTGTCTCATATGGAGGCAAATCTAGAATTGTTATTATTTTGTTTGCCACTAGCTTCTTGAAAACTGATTCTAGTGGTTCTCCCAATGGGGTGTACTTCCTTCATGATTTTGAAGTTGTTTGTGTATTCACTTAATTGTTTATAGAGCTTGATCTAGAAAAAATGATTTTGGGTCGTACTGTATTGGCATCAACAACACCATCATTGACTATGTTCTTGTTTTTATTCCAAAATCTTGGCTTGTCTTTTCCTTGAAAGTCCTCTTTGTTTTCTTTGAATATTTTGATGATGCCTCGCTCAATTAGGACCTTCTCTGTTTCTAAGCCTTTTTCAATGACATCCTTGAAAGTGGACAAGCAATATTTTCTTAGATCATAACCAATGTCTTTGCTAACATTTTGGGTGAACATCTCTACCATTTGTTTTTGTGGAATTTCACAAGAGCATCTGCTAGCTAGATTTCTCCATCCTTTTGTTTGGTGTTGCACAAAGCAGTGACTAATATGTCTATCTCTATGTTGTATGAGAAATGTTGGATAAATGCCTTTGCTGAGTCACCCCATGACTTAATTCTAGGTGGGAGTTGGGAGAACCATTCCATAGCTTGATCACCTAAGCTCTATGGGAATAATCTCATCAAATATGTCTCTTTTGTTGCTACCTCAATGCAAGCTGTGAAAAAATGTCTTATATGTGCCTTGGGGTCTCCTTTGCCTTTGTACTTATCAAACTTTGGTGTCACAAAGTGTGTAGGAAATGGAGGCATTGGAATGCTTTTGTCAAATAGACAGGGACATATGTCTCTCATTGTGTAAGTTGGATTCAGTGTATTTATGTCCTCCATTTTCTTTTGTAAGTCCATAATTTGCTTCTCCAAATTGTTCTTAGGTGGAGATCGACTTCTTTGACCATACCCCATACCTGAACCATTAGGTGGAGGAGGAGCATGTTGCATATATGGATGGTATTGATCATACACATGTTCATATGGAGGAGGCCTATAATGATGTTACATATATGGACCACTTGGTATAAAGTCATGGTGAGGAATGGAATATCTTCTTTGTTCAATGGCATGAGTTTGTTCTAGTGTGTTGCCCCCAAATTTGACATGGGGTTTCCTTGTGTCTAAATTTTGAACGTGCCTTTGAATATGCAATTGCTTTGGTGGTTGATCCTTAGCATTGGTATGTGATTGAGTATATTTTTCTGCATAAGACTTCCATAATGGTTTGTGAAGGTGAGTATCATATGCTTGACCATGTGTGTATGGGACCTCTGGTTTTTAAAACAAAGATGATGCTGATTTAGGCACCATATGCGGTCCTCTATTACCTCCACTATTAGGCCTCCTTTGATCCATGTTGGAGTGAGGTTGTTGTAAAGGTCAATTTTCCATTATTTGAGACATGTCAAAATCATGAGGGATCTTGGCTCCACTTTGTGCCATCACTTGTAAGAAGTATTTTCTATCTCTCCTCATTATTTCCTCAACCAATCAATTGAAATGGCGATCCATAATGGAGTCTTCCACTTCTGCTGAATATACTGAAATGTTGTCCATATTGTCATTGTGTGTATCATTGTTGTTTGTAGTGTCCATGATCTCAACATTTGGAATGTTTCTATAGGCATCCATGTCAGGTAATGTAGTATGATCAGAATTCAAAAAGATATCATTGTCATACTCATAGGAACTCATGTTTGCAGACTCTTGATCCTCTTTAGATTCTCTCCTAGATTTTTGGGAATGGGTTTCAACCATGAACTAGGCATTGACCAAGATGTTTGAGACTAGATGAAAATGGAAAGAGTATGAAAGACCAAGAGTTGGATGGAATGTAAATGAATCTAAAGTTTATTGGTAATGTCCAAAGTGTAAGACCAAGTATGTATGTAGTAGAGTAGGTGTGACTTCCAAAGAGATGATAGTTTCTCTTTATGAGGTAAGTTGACCTTGACTCTAAGTAAGACCAAATGAGACCCAAAGGTGATAGACCTTGATGAGGGACCACTTAGCAAAATGTTCTTGTATGTAATGTGTTGACAAAGTATGATGAGGACAAGCAAGTGACCTTTTGACTCAAGTTTAGACAAATGTGAATGTAATGTAAGGTGTAAAGCAATGATGGACTTTGTGAGACCCAAAGATAGGTTGAATGCTAGATGAAAACCCAGAGAGATAACCTAGGAAGCTCAATAAGTTTAAAACTGACTGTTCTTGTTTGCTGGACAATAAAAGTTTTTCAATTCTGAACACAGACATGCCTGTATACTTCACTGACACAATTTAATGACACATACGTCATTCTATAAGACACATATGCATTTTTGAGATTTTATAAATGCAATGTTTCTCAAGAGAACACAGATGTGTTTCTTCCCTTCACAGACACGGTTAGATGACACAGACGCGGTTCTATCAAACATAGATGCGTTTTTGAAAACTTTGTACAATTTTTCCAATGTGTGAAGTTGCTTGTTGTGACCAAATCTAAATGTTTGACTATTTTTCATGACAAGAGGACCCAATGTTGATGAAAACTCAATGTTTGCAAGTGTTTAGACTCAAAATGACTCAGAGAAAAGTGTGTTGTTTGATGTAACATTGTTTTGCATACACTTGAAGACACAAAAGACACAATGTTTTGATGTTTGGTCTTGAATGTTTGATTGTTCAAAGACAAGCACAATTCTTATGGTTGGCAAGGGAAATAGTTGTTGATCCCACATGGGGTTTCCCCCAAGGCTACGCTATTTAGAGCGGATACTTAGATGCTTGACCCCATTGGCTCCACCCTCGACACTCACTTCTCAGGGCAGCCAAGCATCAGTCCCCACGAGAACTCCCTGTGGCAAACTTTGTATCTCTACTAATAACCGTATGTGTGTGGGTCACTCTAGAGGTCTGACCTCTTGACCCAACAACTAGAAGGATTTTGGCTTCTAAAACAAAAAGGTGCTAGTAAGGGCATCTGCTCATGTGGCCATACATGTGACACTTTCAGCTCTGTAAATACAGAAGGGTCCTAGCCGAAAGGGGTTATGCCCTACAACTGATCAAATAAATTTGATCAAACAGGTTTATGGGGAGACATAGTGTTGGTATGAACTAATCAGCACACATTATCCATGGTTTTCACCATGAATGCAGTTATTTATAGTGGTTCGGAAGAGGTGGGTTTTCCTCACTACCACTTGGGTCATTCTCTCCTCACTAGTAGTCCTAATCTCCACATGGGGAGACAAGCCCTCTAAAGATGAAACAAAAAGAGCCTATTGCCCAAGACACAAAAGACACTGGTTCAATTTTAGTGCACCAATTGAAGTGTTTGCTAGTCTATGAAAACAAGGCACACAATAAAGATAAAAAACCCTTGCTAAGGTCCTACAACAAAGATTTGTTAGTAGTTTGGACTGTTTCAAATGATCACCCCTTCCTGCAAGCACACAAGCTAGGTAAATTTTAGATCCAAAAGACTTTGTGAAATAGGGGCCTTCGACAAAACAATTTTGCTTTCAAGATAAGTTGCACCCCTTTTGTTAGCTAGATCTGAAAATGTTAGCTCAATATAAACCAAATCTAAAATCCGAATAACGAAATGAAACCCTAAAGCTGGATAAAAAACCAAAATGCAAAAAAATTTGAACACACACGAGATTTTACCCTACACAGATGCAATTTGGCAACACAGACATGCTTTAACCCCTCACAGACGCGTTTCTGCAAAAATAATTAAAAATGCCAAACAAAAAATCTGCAAGACACAGACGTAATTAAAATGATCACAAACAGGATTATATCTCACAGACGCACCTGTAATGAAAACCTGCAATTTGGAAAATGAAAATACTGTCTGGAACATAGACGTGCCTATAATGAAAACTTGCAATCTGGAAAATAAAAATACTATCTGGAACATAGACATGATTAAGAGGTTCATAGACACGGTAGAAAATCAAAAACACGATCTCAAAATGCACAGATGCGGAAATGTCAAAATGTTGCCGGAAATGTTAGATGTGCAACTTCAAAAATACAAAATCTACAACAAAAGATGTTAAATGCAAAAGGGACAAGGGCCCCACCGGGCGTGCCAAAATGTATATGGTGAAAATGGAAACAACAATATTGAAAGACTAAATGAATTCAACCACAAAACCCTAGCCTAACAACAACAAAGATCCACCATAACATTAGAAGATTGTCTATGCCAATGTAAATCAAATGAAATCACAGAGATTATACCATCACATGCCCAATAGGGTTTGAATCTCCATTCTTCCTATCTCCATTGATCTTGATTAATATATTTGCTCTCAGATTTTATGTGTGCACAAGAGCTCAACAAAGAACGGAAATGTGGTTGCAAGTAGGCTTGATCGCATATGAAATTTTAAAAGTTTAGACTAGTTGGGATTGAATAGAATGATTAGAATGTGTAGAATAGAATGATTAGGAGTTGAATATGATGAAAAATTAGGGTTGATAATGAAGGAAGCATCTCCTTATATAGAAGACACTATAAGAAATGGAGGGATAAGATTGAGAGGTGTAAAAGATAGATGGTCGGCTAGGATTAGAGGGTAGGTAGAGGAAATAAGAAAATAATGATGGGGTAGGTAGTGTAGAAATTAAGAGATGAATGACACGTGTCATGGGTAGAAAAGGCTAATGAATTAATTAAATAAAAAAAAGATTTATTTAATTAATAGAGGAAGTGGGATCAATTAAATAAATAAAATAATTATTTAATTTAGGAAAAGGATAATTTAAAAATATAAAAGTATTTATTTAAATGAGAAATAAGGCTAGAAGAAGATAAATGAATTGATTAAATAAATAAAGATTTATTTAATTAATAGAAGAATTAGGCTAAAATAATTAAATAAATAAAAATATTTATTTAATTAGACTGGACAATTTTAGGTGTCTACACTAATGTGGATGAACCAAAATCTGTAGAAGAGGCATCAGGTATGAATGATACAAAATCCTAGAAGATTGCTATGGAAGAAGAAATGACAACTTTGAAAAAGAATGATACATGGGATCTTGTACCATTGCCTGAAGGACAAAAGCCTGTTGGTTGTAAATGGGTGTTCAAGAAAAATATTGGTTTAGATGGAAGCATTAAGAAGTATAAAGTGAGGTTGGTTGTGAAAGGCTACTCTCAAGTTGAGGGTGTTAATTATGGTGAGATATTTTCTCCTATTGCCAAAATGACATCCATTAGATTTTTGCTTTCTATTGTTGCTTCTTATGATTTAGAGGTTGAGCAAATGGATGTGAAAACTGCTTTCCTTCATGGTGATTTGGAGGAGGATATTTATATGACACAGCTGGAGCACTATGTGGTGAAAGGTAAAAGTATTATGGTCTGTAAATTAAAGAAATCTTTGTATGGCCTCAAACAGTCCTAGAATGTGGTACCATAAATTTGATACATATGTGTTGAGTTTGGGATTTGAGCGTTCTAAAGTAGATCACTATGTTTATTATAAAACTGATGATGATCATTTCTTGTACATTGCATTGTATGTTGATGATATGTTATTCATTGGTAAAGGGAAAGGTATGATTTTAGAACTAAAGTCTTAGCTCGTTGCTAAATTTGAAATGAAAGATCTTGGTGAAGAAAAGCACATTCTTGGGATGGAAATTAAAAGAGATAGAGAAAAAGAAAGGTATGGCTAGGTGATAGTATGTATGTGAATTTAGTGTTATAGAGGTTTAACATGCATGATTCTAGACCATTGTGTGTTCCTTTTATAGTTGGAATGAAATTATCTAGTGCAAATTGTCCTACATCCCCATCGGAGATGGAAGACATGAGAAGAGTTGTTGGCATTTGAATGAACTGGTAAAGTCTATTGGTGATATGTAATCGGTAAAGGATTGATTGGTGAATGTGATGAAGAGATTGAGATTCATGTTTGATGACTAAGTCTTGTGTTGTCATTGTTCAACCCAACAATAAGAATAATAACTCTAGTTGAAGTCTCAACCCAAAGTTTGGACATGCATTTGGAAAAGTCACTATTTCCACAGCTGGTGTTCATTTGATTATCAACCCAAGGACGTAATACTTGAAATGGGTCTGCACTATATATGCACTAAGTTCCTATGACAGCTATTTTGCATTACTGCAACAACTAACATTATGCAAAAAAGATAATCAAGAATTGGAACTATAGAAAGGCTACAGGAAAACTTCTGCATAAATTCATAAAAGCAATACTGGATAAATTCAATGTTGATAAACATAAATTACTCTGTTCTAGCTTGGCTACAGGAACAATCAGTGGATCTGTTTCTAGTGGTTGCAGGAACAATCAATGCAAGAACGTCTACTATGGCTAAGGAAAGAAAACTAATTTTAACAAATGCACAGGAACACTCACCAAGTGGCCCCCTTGGATGAGTGATACCAGGCTTCCCGAGAACAACTTGAAAAGATCATAATAACATAATTTTATTCATCATTCTTTGAAATTCATTAAATAATTCAATATGAAAAGAAACTTAAAAATGCTTATGAAAAATCCTCTTCTATATTCTTCTCCCTTTCTATCTAACCTCTGAGAAGAAGAAGAGATTATTATTAAAAAGAAATCATCTACAATAGACAACACAAATCACACCAAAAAGAGGAGGCAAATGATTGATCGAGAAAGGAGATAGCTAGAGTTATGCTGTAGGAAACGTAGATCTAAACTGAACCACAGTCATAACATACTGTGGCGGTATTTACAACTTCATTGCCCACTTAAGTTAGACATTGGTAGTATTGCTTGATTTCTTCTCTTATGTCATCCCTTACGCTTGCTCAACTTTTCTATAGTTTGATCTTTATTCATCTCTTAAGTATCCTTCCCTTCAACAGGCGCGATAGGCAAACATCCACTGCAACATCATTTATTCCCTGCACTACAAAAGAAATAACATACAAGAACATACATATGCATTTTATTTAATCTAGACATCTATTAATTTCACATATGATATTGCCCTAAATAATCCGCATGGCAACAAGAATAAATCACATGGCTGTAGGAATAAATGGCATGGTTGTAGGAATAAACTGGCAAAGATAAAACATGATTTAATAGGTTCAAGCTTAACATATGGAATACATATAGTAAATTTCCAATACATCACTACTACTATGCAAACCAAAAGATGACAAAAACTCAAGAGTTCTGAGGATAGAAATATGACAATGTCTCAACTCATCATGCCCCCCAACTTTAAGAGCTTACTAATCCTACAACAAAAGGAAAATTTCTGACTCTTGCACTAATTCTTAGATCACCAATGGTTCCTTGACCTGTTCCTCCTGAAGCTAAATTCCAGTAAAATCCGTTCATCTTTTCCAGCCTGGATCATTTGGCTGATTCTTCTGTAACTGCATCATAGGGCTGATCCATATGCTTACATCCCAATAGTGGCCACATAAGAATAGGAGGTTGAAAAATCATTGGTAACTAGTTATTGGCCTTCTCTCTGCCCAGTTGTATATATTTGGGGGCTCTTTGCATAGCTGCCTAAAAATTCTACAGGGAATGAGGTTCTCCTTGCTTAAATTCTTTTGGTAAGTTATTCCAGCACCTAGTAACCCATCTATTGCAGTTGCACTGTCAGTCTGAACTAAATGCTCATATGCCTAGTATATTTCCTCTCTCATTGGAAGCACTAGTTTCATAACATCATCTCTTACCAGTGATTTCTTCCATTCATAATAAAGAGCTCTTGGTTATTTGGCTTCTTTCCTTAATAGCAATGGACAGTCAAATTCAAAGTCTTTATATGCTCTGGCTTGTTCTCCCATACTGATCTCATTTTGAATCCATGACATTAAAGATTTTATATGGATATCTCCAATATATAACAAAGGATTCCACTCACTGTCTGAGGGTACAACATAGTTATGTAAATAAAATTCACATAGCAAATTCTTCACAGCTGTTGGAGAAGTCTGGTAAGCATAATAAAATTCCTCAGGGGTTTCTAAAGAGGGGCTAAGGTCCCTGACAATGCGGTTCAATTTGAAATTTAAATACCACTCCTTTAAATGCAAAGCATAAACCCTTGGAGGTGCCCTACATTGCATCAATTCGGGGACCATACTAGCGATTGTTTCAACCTTAGCTTCTAATTCCTCAATTTTGTTATCCCTCTTTTCAATTTCTCTTTGTTGTTTGTTAATAACCCCTTGCAATCTAGCCCTCTCTATTTCCCACTATTTATAAAATGTTAAAGCAATAGATAAACTTCTTAGGGATGATGGAGGTCTAATAGGTGTTACCTTAGGGCATGGAATCTCTTCAATAATTTTCTCAAGCTGCTGTGGAAACTCTCCAACAATTTCCTCAAGCTGTTGTGGAATTTCTCCAACAGTTTCCTCAAGCTGTTGTGCCACAAAAGAAAGATTTGATAGTCTATCTTCATCACCTTCTTCTTGGATTTCAACTTCTGCAGGGCTCCCCTCTTTTGATGTTTCTACTATAATAACCTCTGTCGGATCACCTGCTAGACGAGCCTTCTGGGTCCTACTCTATGTTATTGTCACATAAACCTTTAGAGTAGCTACAAGAATGGTTTCTACCTGTGGCCCTGCTACAGGAGTTTTTCTTTTTGACCTACACCTCTTGGATGCAGGAGAAATTTGAGTTGCATGCGATTGAACCATAGGTTCTTCATCTATTTCATTTATTTCCAATTCCTTCCCTTTTCTTTTAGCAATTGGTGAATCTCTTTGAAGAGAAGTGGAGGGTTGCTTCACATTTTCCTCAATCATCTCTTCTTCCACAATAATCGTAGCTCCTTCGGCAACGAGAAAATCATCCTCTGCAACAACTATGGGAGAAGAGGGTTCTGCAATATTTTCTTCTTCAACTCGTGGATCCTCTGCAATAGGAGCATCTTCAACCCTAAACTGCAATATGTCCTCAAATCCCCCCATTCCATCTATGAATCATCTCTAAGAGAACATTCTACAAGAAATTTAACCAAACCATGATGGCTGACAAAATGATTTCCATTCTTCCATGTTTCTTTAGCACTTGTAGAAATGAGGTGGTATAGAAAATTAGGGACATTCACCCTACGGCTATGCCATAAATGACTAAGTAATTTAAAATGTGGTGAATATAGATTTCAATATCTCCCTTTGCAAGTAATGTATTTCATGACATATAAAGCTACCCGAGGCCACTCTACTGGTAGGGAAACCCTCCTAGTTCCTTGTTTGTCCACCGTTAGAGGTCCATCTATGGGAAGTGTAAACTCTTCCCTAGCGCTCCTTGCATCTTTTGATTCTCGAAACAATTTTCCTTCCTATGGAAACAATGTTACTTCAGCTATTCGTTGCTCCATAGTAATAACCCTCAAACCTTTAACCATAGCTTCTCCTTCATTGAAGGAATGCATAAACTGTGCAGCAATTTCTTCATTAAAATCTCTGATTTTCAAAAACTAATCAAGCTAGCCATGGTGTCTAAAATAATGCTCACAAAGAGCATCCTGCAGCAACACATCATTGACTATTGGCTCATGGCGGATTGGATCTCCACCCATTTCTTATTCTGTTAGTATAGAACACTCTACAACTAAGAAACAAAGAACCAAAATATTTGACAGACTTGCAAAATTGAAAATTCCATACATATCTCCAAATTGGCAGTAAAATTTATTACTTCCTTGTGTGAAAGAATATTTTGTTAAAACAATGATGGCAAGAAATCAATTCTAAGTATTGAAAAAGGATGAATAATTACTAACTTTGGAAACTAAACCATAAAACACCCCCCCAACTTAACCTAGCATGTGTCCACACAAGCTGACGAGATTTAGGGGAGTGTACGTGGATTTAGGAAGGCATAATCATAATGAAATTATAAATGTATAATTAAAATAAAATATAATATGTACATACCTGCAATCATACTAACATGATGGCGAAATGAAGTGAAATGATAGATAAGAAAATGGGATGGAATGACGTGGATGGAATTTTATTTATGGAGAAGAATATTCCCATAAGACATGGAAATATTTATGATGAAGTGGCAAGCATGTTCACTACAGTGGCTACAGGAACCTTACCTTCATTACTTTGCTCAATTGCATCAGAAGCTTGATAAGTTGCTACAGGAACCTTATCAGATGTTGCAAGAACCTGTGTTTCATCCTTTTGGGCAAATTGCTGTAGGAACTCCTCTTTAGTGGCCAACTTATGATACAGATGCAATCAGTGACCATTCACCAAAAGCTTAAACTGAACAGGGTCAATTATGGTCAAACAAACAACTCTATTATTGAAAACTCATTATATCTCATATGGACCTAACCATCTGGTTTGCACCTTTCCCATAGTATCTTTATATCTAGAGTCATAAAATAGTGTCCAGTCACATGCTTTGAACTTCTTCTCTTTGATATATTTATCATGCCACTTTTCTCTTTGATTTTGGATTAGTCCTATCTGTTCGACAGCCATTTTCCTCCATTCGTCTAGAGAATTCAATTGCTAAATACATTCCTTTTGTGCTTCAGATAGTGTCATATTTAATTGCAAAGATGTCCTTAGCTTTTTATGCTCAAATTCAATAGGCATAATTGTTTCTTTTCCATAAACCATCTCAAAAGGTGTAAAACCAATAGGTGTTTTCCAAGTTGATCTGTATGCCCAAATTGTTTCTGAAAGCCTATGAGACCAGTCTTTTTTATGAACGAATACTATTTTGGTAAGAATAGCCTCAAGCTCCCTATTTGTAACCTCTACCTATCCATTATCTTGGGGATGATATGGAGCAGATTTCTTGTTCCTTATATTGTATTCATTGACCAAAGTTGCAATCAATGTTGAAGTAAATTGTGGGCTAGTGCAGGAGCACCCAAGAAAACATTGGCCACCATGAGGCCATAATGAAGATTTATGAGATAATTAAGTCTATGAGGTTAAAATGACCATTTGATATTTTAAACATGGATAATAATTCCATTTGGAGTCATCAAACTCATGTAATGAGTCATTTGGTAATAAGTTGTCAAAATTGCCATGTTGGGCAAATAATGTCAAAATGAGTAATGTAATGGGGTCCAATGGGTAGAATGGGTTTTTAATGAGAATTTTAAGTTTAATAAGGTCTTGTGTGACCATATTAATGTAATAAAGTTGATTAGAAAGTTTCAAGATGCAAAAAGGTTAAAAACTTGTCAATTGGCAACTAAAAGTGTTAATTTGACAATAAATTGAAGTTGTAAACACCCAAAAGTGGTTGTATGGGTGGTTAAGAGTTGTTTTTCAGTTTCCATGAAGGGAAGAGGTTTAAATATGTTTTTTATGATCCAAAATGAATAGGTAGAGGGTCAGATTTGCTTGGCATTGTAAGAATTTGGGGTTTGGCAATAAAAATAAGGTTTTCCTTGCAATTTTGGTCTAAAAGCTGCACTTTATTGGTCTGAAACTCTTCTTATTTGCTTCATTTTTTATTATAAATGGATTTGGAAATGTAGAGGTGTGTTTTTAATATTATTTGATACTATTATTGAAGGTTTTACATTCAAATCTGATATACTTCTATTGGTTGTTCTAAAATCTGCTGTAGGTGATTGTTTTTGGGAAGTTTTGAGAGTCACAATGCAAATGTGACCCATTCCACTTTATGTGGTTGTTGTTTCTTGTGAAATGGGTCAAGAATATTGTATTATATGTTTCTATAACCTTACATGTGCAGGGAATAACATGGAGAGGAAGTGCTGATACCCTAGGCTAAGAGATTGAGTGAGGAAAAGCATGAAAATGGAGGCATGAGTATAGCAGCAAATGATCTACCTTAAGGAGGTAGTGTTTTTATGTGAAACAATGTTAGAGGATGGTAAATTAATGGTGAATACAAAGTTTCAAGATCTGAAAGTGAGTTTTGGGGTTTGAACAAGGAGGCCCTAGTTTTTTAGGCCTAAAAAGGGGGGTTTAGTATCTAACCTATCAAATGATTGTGTATTGTCTTGAAACCTAGAAAATCTATGGTTTTGGAACATTTTTCAAGACTTTTTTTTGGTTTGGTGTTGTTTTCATACCATTTGTTGGTACTTGCTTTGGAAAAGAGGGCTAATTGGGCCTAGTTGGTGTGTAGCAGGGTGCTAGTCTCGGTATTTCATCCAAAAGACCCATAGTTTATTTTCACATATGTTGTGTAACTTCCAAAAGAGTATCCATATATGTAATTTTTTTTTCACATGTTTTGGGATTATTTTGTGTAAAGGTTAGATTACCCGCTGAACAGGACTACTAGGGAATTGGTCTATTTAGGGACCCGGGTAAGGGTTTGTGAGATAACCAGTTGATAGGGTGAGTGAATACTATTGGGTAAAGTGGAATAGGGTATGTAGAGGCCCTAGGAAGTGTTGGAACAAGTTGGTGAGGTTGATAGTTCTATTTGGGCATCTTGGTGAAACCTAGTGAAGGAAGGTGAAACACGAAGAGTCGAGTTTTTGAAGAAGCAAAAATGATAAGTTGCAATGTAATTGTGGGAGGGTCCATGATGCTCTGCATCATAGTGGTATCAGAGCAAGGCAGTAGGTCCTTGCAGATTAGAGATTGAAGACTAAGAGATAAGAGAGGAAACCATCATGGAAGAAGATGAAGAAATGTGGGCAAGGTATGCTCAGAGGCACTCTATATTCCAGACACAATGCAAATGTAGGGGTAAGGTATGTAAAGTTGTCATTAGTAGTGGTTCTTTTGAAAATATAGTCTCAGTAGAGATGGTTGAGAAGTTGAACTTTCCAAGGATACCTCTTGAGTGACCTTACAGAGCATATGGGTTAAGCAATGATCAATGGGTTGATGTTAAAGAGCAAGCATATGTTTCTTTCAACATTGGTTCATATTATGATACTATTCTATGTGATATTATGCCTTTGAGTGATTGTCATATGATCTTGGGTAGAGTATGGCAAGATGATTTTAAAGCTCTACATGATGGTAGAGAAAATTCATATGTTATTAACAAGGATGGGAAAAAGTTTGTGATGACATCATTGCGAGATGACAAGGTAGCGTGGGGAATGTCAAGGATAAGGTTGATTGCAAGAAGAGAGTTCCTAAGACATGAGGAACATAAGGATGAAGAAAAGAAAGTGATGGAAGCCACTTCTAGGCTTGAAGAAGACAAGGTAGATTCTAAGTTGCGGGAAGAAGAAGAAAAGAGCAGGTATGAGGTGAAGGAGAACAAAGAAGCAATCCTTGAGAAGAAACAAAGTGAGATTGTGTAGATGAAGAGTCCATTGATAGTACATGCAACATATCAGTGAGATGATGTGACAGATTATGATTCATATAAGTCAGAGGTATATATGAAAACAAAATAAAATGTGAGTGAGAGTGCTGGTGTATTGCCAATAATGAGGCAAGGATGGCCTAGAGAGGTCATAGTAGAAGATAGAATTGATTTGCTGACAGAGAAAGTGGAGGATAGTATGATAAAAGGTGATGCTGATAGTCTAGATGTGTATGAAGATGAGATAGAGATCCTAAGAGAGGATAAAGATGTTAGAGGAAAGGTAATTTGTCCCTTGGAAGGGAAAGAGAACAAAGAGCAACAAGTAGCATGTGAAGAGGAAGATGAACCTAATGGCAAAGAGGTTCTAAGAGTTGAGAAAGAGATGGAAGACAAAGATGCTGGTGATAAGAGAAAAGAATCAAGTCTTGAAGGGCTTGAGTATGCAAAAGTGATTTTGATTGGGACAATGGAATGTTCTTTGGATGGAGTAAAGGGTATAGTGTAGAAAAGTACCCCTATGATAGTGAATTGTGAGGCTAATGATATAGCCTTTAAGTTGGATAGAGAGTTGGTATGCCAAGGGGAATGGCATGAGATGAGGAATGAGTTGGTAAAGGAAGTTGAGTTGGTTGATAAGATTATGATGGGCCAAGAGAAGGCTAGAGAAGGTGTGAGTTCTCCTAGCATGGAGATGAAATATGTTGATGATAAGACTATGAGTTGTCTTTGGGTGGCAAGTCTGATTGTTTTGTAGATGTATGCTATTGTGACAAAGATTCCAAACATGGTGAAGATGATGGATGTTGGTAGAAGTTAGATGGTGGAAGGGGCATGCTATTGCTTCTTGATTTTGTTGATATTGCTAATAAATGGGAAGCCAAGAGTGAAGATGAAGGGAAAGAGTCAAAGTATCAAATGTTTTGGCATGTGTAAAGATATAGGTCAGATAGAGAGAAGATGCGAGCAACCTAATTAGAGCATGGAGGAGAAGATTCAAGTGGAAAAAGAAGAAATGAGGGGTGCAAGATACAAAGAATGGATGGGAAGTCAAGAGAAAGAAAAATACAAACCCAAGGTGAAGATGAGAACACTACAAGGGGAAGATGGTGCTATTTTTATGTTTGTTTATTTATGCAGGTACACCATTTCCAAGAGACTTGGAAATTTTTGAGGCGGGGAGTATGGTGTAGGAGCACCCAAGACAAGATTGGCCACCATGAGGACATAGTGAAGATTTATGAGATAATTATGTCTATGAGGTTAAAATGACCATTTGATATTTTAAACATGGATAATAATGCCATTTGGAGTCATCAAACTCATGTAATGAGTCATTTGGTAATAAGTTGCAAAATTGCCATGTTGGGCAAATAATGTCAAAATGAGTAATGTAATGGGGTCCAATGGGTAGAATAGGTTTTTAATGAGAATTTTAAGTTTCATAAGGTCTTTTGTGACCATATTAATGTAATAAAGTTTATTAGAAAGTGTCAAGATGCAAAAAGGTTAAAAACTTGTCAATTGACAACTAAAAGTGTCGATTTGAAAATAAATTGAAGTTGTAAACACCCAAAAGTGCTTGTATGGGTGGTTAAGAGTTGGTTTTCAGTTTCCATGAAGGGAAGAGGTTTAAATATGTTTTTTATGATCCAAAATGAAGAGGTAGAGGGTTGGATTTTCTTGGCATTGTAAGAATTTGGGGTTTGGCAATAAAAATATAAGCTTTTCCTTGCAATTTTGGTCTTAAATCTGCACTTTATTGGTCTAAAACTCTTCTTCTTTGCTTCATTTTTTACTGGAAATGCATTTGAAAATGTAGAGGGTTGTTTTTACTATCATTTGATACTATTATTGAAGATTTTACATTCAAATCTGATATGCTTCTATTGGTTGTTCTAAAATCTGTTGTAGGTGATTGTTTTGGGGAAGTTTTGAGAGTCACAATGCAAATGTGACCCATTTCACTTTATGTGGTTGCTATTTCTTGTGGAATGGGTCAGGAATATTGTATTATATGTTTCTATAACCTTACATGTGCAAGGAATAACATGGAGAGGAGTGTTGATACCCTAGGCTGAGAGATTGAGTGAGGAAAAGCATGAAAATGGAGGCATGAGTATAGCAGCAAAAGATATACCTTAAGGAGGTAGTGTTTTTATGTAAAAAAATGTTAGGGGATGGTAAATAAATGGTCAATACCAAGTTTCAAGATCTGGAAGTGAGTTTTGGGGTTTGAACAAGGAGGCCCTAGTTTTTTAGCCTTAAAAAGGGGGGTTTAGTATCTAACCTATCAAATGATTGTGTATTGTCTTGAAATCTAGAAAATATATGGTTTTGGAACATTTTTCAAGACATTTTTGGTTTGGTATTGTGATCATACCATTTGTTGGTACTTTCTTTGGAAAATAGGGCTAATTGGGCCTAGTTGGTGTGTAGCAAGGTGTTGGTCTCAGTATTTCGTCGAAAAGACCTATAGTTTATTTTCACATATGTTGTGTAACTTCCAAAAGGGTATCCATATATGTAATTTATTTTTCATGTGTTTTGTTATTATTTTGAGTAAAGGTTAGATTACCCGCTGAACAGGGCTACTAGGGAATTAGTCTATTTAGAGACCCGAGTAAGGGTTTGTGAGATAACTAGTTGATAGGATGAGTGAATCCTATTGGGTAAAGTGGAATAGGGTATGTAGAGGCCCTAGGAAGTGTTGGAACAAGTTGGTGAGGTTGATAGTTCTATTTGGGCATCTTGGTGAAGCCTAGTGAAGGAAGGTGAAATAAGAAGAGTCAAGTTTTTGAAGAAGCAAAAATGATAATTTGCAATGTAATTGTGGGAGAGTCCATGATGCTTAAGGGGATCTATCATTTCCTACCTTGTATTTCCCTTATATTTTACAAAGTCATCTATACCTATTTGGGCATTGTCTTATACCACCATACCTCTGCCAAGTCTGCATCAAAGTGGTATCAGAGCAAGAAAGGTCTGGGTAGGAAGTAGGAAGGAGTGATGGAACCTGAGAACCAGTTGGTTAAAGAAACCTTGGAGAGGGAAAGAAGAGAAAGAGAACAGAGCATGGCAAGGGAGGAAAGAGCATGGAGAAGAGAGAAAGAGAGTATGCAAGCAAGGATAGAACAATATGAGAAAGAAAGAATGGACAATAGGAGGGAAGAACCTAATTGGGAAGAACAAAATGGAGATTATGGAGAAGAGAAACTAGAAAGACCAGAGCGTAGGAGGGTTGAAGATGAAGTGGACCCTGAGGAGAGGAGGTTGGTTAGAGTTTTGAAGGCAGTACAAAATAATGTAGGGAAAGGACATGTGGATATACCTATCTATCAAGGAAAGATGGATAGTGAGGAAGTGTTGGGTTGGCTTGATGCCTTGGAGAACTACTTTGAGTATGAAGAGATGGAGGATGATAAGAGGGTAAGCTTTGCAAAAACAAAACTCAGAAGTATTGCAATCAATGTTGAAGTAAATTGTGAGCCCTGGTCAGAGATAATTTCTCTTAGTACTCCATATCTTGTAAATATATCTTCATAAAGAAACTCAGCCACCTTATTATCTTGCATGTGTTATAGCACGAGCTTCCACCCATTTTGTTACATAATATTTACATACCAAAATGTAGGATTTTCCATTAGAAGGTGGATCAATTTGGCCAACAAAATCTAATCCCCATTTATCAAATGGTGCAACTGATATTTGTGGATATAATGGCATCTCATCAGATTTAGTAGGTCTTCCCATACAAAAGCATCTGTCATATTTTTTTGTATATTGTGTTGCATCCTTGTGTAATGTGGGCCAATAGTACCCTGTATTTAATATTTTGAGTGTGTTCTTTTTGCAGAAAAATGTCCTCCACATGGCTCATCATGACATGCATGTAGGATATCATATGTTTCATCTTCCCTTACACATCTTCTCATGACTTGGTCATGCCCAATATAAAACAAACAATCTACAATCCATGAGAAGTTAAAAAAATTTCTACTAACAACCTTCTTTCCTTAAGAGAAATGAATTAGCATTTTAGCAGCAGCTAAATAGTTGGCAATATCAGCATACCAGGGTGTGTGAGCTTGTATAAGGAATAAATGTTCATCTCAAAAAGCATCATCTATTACTGTAGAATCTTCTTGTAACTGAAGTCTTGAAAGATAGTCTGCAACCACATTAGACTTCCCTAGTTTATCAACAACTGTGATATCAAATTCCTACATCAACAATAACCAGCGAGCTAATTTACTAGTAATTGAAGGCTTATTCATGAGATATCTGATTGTGGTATGATCTGTATGCACAAATATGGGATATCCTATGATATAGTGCCTGAATTTATTGAGTCCATATATAACAACTAACATTTCCTTTTCACTGACTGTGTAATTCAACTCAGATCCCTATAAGTTCTAGCTAATATAATATACTGCACTTTCCAATTTGTCATTCTTTTGTCCCAATACTGCTCCTATTGCATAATTAGATGCATCTATATGAATTTGAAAAGGTAAAGACCAATTTGGACCTTTAAGAACTAATGCTTGGGTCAAGGCAAGCTTAAGCTTCAAGAAAGCTTCATTGCATGCAGAGGTCCATTTAAACTCCATATCCTTGGTAAGCAGTGAATATAAGGGACTTGCAATTTTGCTAAAATCTTTGATAAACCTTCTATAGTATCCAACATGACCAAGGAAACTTCTTACATCTTTTTGCTTCACAAGGGCATTGATATGCTGAATGACTTCAATCTTTGCTAGATCCACCTGTATTCCTTTTATAGAGATCTAATGACCAAGGACTATTCCTTCTTGCATCATGATGAAGCATTTCTCACTATTTAATGACAAAATATAGTCCTCACATCACTGAAAAACTTTTTTCAGGTTACTCAATGCTTGTTCAAATTTAGAACCATAAGTTGTAAAGTCATCCATATAGATTTCCATGATGTCCTAAGAAATATTAGAAAAGATACTGATCACTGCTCTTTGAAAAGTGGCTAGAGCATTACACAACCCAAAAGGAAGAACAAAATATGCATATGTGCCCCAAGGACAAGTAAATGATGTCTTTTCTTGATCCTCCGGGGCTATTTGAATCTGATTGTAACCCCTAAATCCATCAAGAAATGAAAAATATCTTTTACCAGCCAAAGAATCCAATACCTGATCCACAAATGGTAATGGAAAATGATATTTTCTTGTTGTTAATTTCAAGGCTCTATAATCAACACATACACTCCATTTTCCTCCCATTGGCTATCAGAGATAGGATAGATAAACCCAACCTTTAACAACTTCTGCAACTCTTCTTTAACTATTTCTTTTAATGCAGGATTGATTCTTCTTTGTGGCTATTTGAGTGGGCAACATTCTTCTTTTATATGGATATGGTGGGTGCAAACTATTGGATCTATTCCATGCATATCCTTGTAATCCCATGCAAAAGCATTTTTATGACATTTCAGCAAGTCTACAAGGGCCCCTTTTTGAGTATCTAAAAGATCTTTGTTGACGTTCAAATATTTATTCAAATCAACTTCTATCTTGATAGTAAGATCAATTTGGTTCATATCAGAAAAATGAGAAGTAGAGACTTCCTGCAGCAACAAGGTATGCAATACATTAGTGGCTACAGGAAAGTCTAAACTTGCAATATTCGGTACCAACTCTTGCAATTGTTGTTCTTGTATCAACTCATTTATCAAAATTTTATAAATAATTGAGTCTTCCTCATCATAAGGTGATTAATAAAGTCAATTTCCTCAGACTCTTCTCCCAAAATAGGCCAAACGACTTGTCATTGATCACATTGGGGTTGTGCTGGAGAATACAAAGCTAATGTTTTTGTAGAGTTCCCATTTAAAATAGTCATATCCCCTAATCTACATCCAATATATGCATCAGCCGTGTCAAGCCAAGGTCTTCCAAAAATCACCAAAAATCCTCCCAATGTTGCCTTTGGAGATAGAATTATAAAGTCTGCAGGGTATTCCCAAGAATAAAAAATATGATAGTTCTGATACTTAATATAAGTACAGATCAGATAGCCAACAAGATGAGAGGGGGGGGGGGTAAAATACAAACTTAATCATCCATAAAAACATCAGATTCAACCTCGGTAACATGTATATCAATAATATAACAAAAATTGTTAAACATGCAAACTCAAAAGCATCATAAACCTCATAACACCAGATTTAATGTGGAAACCCAAATAGGGAAAGACCACTGTGGGATTTTAGACCCACTAAGAAATATACTCTTCTAGAGTATGCTCGGTTAAAAGTAAATCCTGTTAAAGATTACAAACGCATTGCTAGATGTGACCCGGTTAAGGGATTTCCCTCAGATCTGTTAGGATCTTCACCTTGTTAGAAGTGACCTTGTTAAAGGATTTCAAACACTCAATCAGAATGTCACCTTGCTAGAGGGTTTTACAAATAAGACTGTTAAGTCCACTCGGTTAAGAGATTTTCTATCACTTTCACAAAATAATAGTAATAAAAATCTATCTACAATTTCACATCTAAAATGCTAAAGTAGATTCCTATTTGTTCAATACAATCTAGACATAGAACTAATCTTGTCTATCTGCTGGGCTTCTATACTCTTTTATTCAAATAGGTCTTCAAGCTTCTATGCTTGGTAATCACTATGTAGCATCCCTATGCATACACTTGCCCGCATCCCTTGTTTATCAACAGTTTCCTATTTATAAACAATTAGGTAACCACTTAATCTCCTTGATCACATTTCCCATGATCAATCATAGCCATCCAATCTTCAATCTTGTCCAGGTTTAATGCATCTTTTGATCTGAAAATGTTTTACCCTACCTTGGAACTTGTGCTAGGGTATTGCAATTCAATCTGTGCTGTAGATCTTCATGCCGACTTTCCATTGCCTTAGATTCATTAACAAACTTCATCCACGGCTCACCAATCATCTAATCAGTTCCAGCTCATCAGCTTCATTAAATAACGCATGCAAACATTTAATGCATTCTGTTATAGCTCAGTTACAACTTGATAGCAACTCGGTTATAACTTGGTGAATACTAAACTTCACTCAGTAAACATTTCGCCTTCATTAACCGATAGCGATAACCTTAGGATTTATCGATAGGTTCCTTAGGGTTTACCGACTAGGTTCTTTGCTTGGTAACATAGTATAGTATTAACCTTCACAATTTACAACATATGTATGATGTTAAAAACAATCTAAAACATCATGATCTCATCATTGTCTGACTCGGTAGTAGTTGCCCATTGAACACCTTATTCATCCCCTTATTCATCATATTCTTTCATGTCTCTTTTACCAACATCTTTATACTCTTTTAAATCATACTTCTCAAGATATGGCAGCATCATACTAAATTAGAAAATCAATTTCTTGACATCAATGACAAAATAATAATATCAAGACAGTAAACATCTTTAATTAGTTATATCCATAATCATCAACAACCTTCTCAATATCCTTATGAAATGCCAACAATCTTTCATTGTCTGTTATAATGCAATATTGCCAACAATCTCCCCCTTTGGCATTGATGGCAAAACCAATTGATTTGACCTTAAAAAGATTCGGATTGCTGTGATTCTGAAATGCTGAAATGCTCTCCCCCATATATTAGACTTCTCCTCTTTCTTTAGTCTTCTTTCCAATCTCCAGTCAGTATTCTCTCGGTCTTCTCCCCTAATATTAGTCTTCTCCCCCTTTGACAGCAAATGCCAAAAAGTAAAGAATGAAAACATAATTTCTTTTTGTATGAAGTGATTTCCTATTGTTGTGTATCAACTGAGTCTTGGTCAGAGCATTTTGTCTTTAATTCCTGTTCCCTGTATTGTTTCCTATAATAATTCCTGTACACCTTTAGAAAACATCCCAAAGTGTGTAATGCAACATCAACTCCTAACAGATATTCAATAGAGTCATCGGATTGATGATTTCACCAAACTCTATCAATGAGTAGAAGATAGGGGTAGGACCCCTAACTTACTTCAGAGGTATTCAAAAGTGTCCCTTGGTAGTGGCTTGGTGAAGATATCTGCTATTTGTTCCTTTGTGCTAACATACTCCAACACCACTTTGTTCTCTTGAGCTTCTTCTCTAAGAGAATGATATTTGATAGAGATGTGCTTTGTCTTAGAGTGCATAATAGGGTTTTTTGAAATATTAATGGCACTAGTATTGTCACAGAATATAGTTACTAGCTTGGTAACTTTCTCATTTATACCTTCCAACAGTTGTTTGATCCATGCACTGTTGGTACAATTCAATGCTGCAGCAATGTATTCAGCTTCTGCTGTTGACTGTGAAACACATCCTTGTTTCTTGCTAAGCCAACTCACTAGTCTTTCTCCTAAAAAGAAAGCTCCTCCACTTGTGCTTTTTCTATCATCAATGTTGCCTACCCAATCAACATCAGTATAAACATGTAAATTAAAATCATTTCCTTTCTGATATACTAAGCCATAATCCTCAGTGCCTTTCAAGTATCTAAAAATTCTTTTGATTGCTATCATGTGTGTTCCCTTAGGATCTGTAGAGAATCTTGCAACTATACCTACTGCATGTGCTATGTCTGGTCTGCTATGAACAACATATTGTAGCTTTCCAATCATGGATCGGTAAAGTGTCTCATCAACAGATACAGATTCATCATTCTTTGATAATTTACAGTTGGTAGTCATAGGAGTACTTACTGGTTTTGAATCCTCCATTCCAAATTTCTTCAAGATTTCCCTTATGTACTTGGATTGAGTAATGAAAATCTCTTTTTTCATTTGCAGTATTTGTAAACCTATAAAATAATTTATCTCACTAATTAATGACATCTCAAATTCTTTACTCATTTCATTTCCAAAGTTCTTGCATAAAGAGTCATTTCCACAAAATATAATATCATCAACAAATATGGCTAACATCAGTATTCCATTTTCATCATTCTTCATGTACATGTTGTTGTTCTCACTTGTCCTTATAAAACCAATCTTAATCAAATAAGAGTGCAATATTTCATACCATGCTCTAGGTGCTTGTTTCAAACCATATAAAGCTTTGTTCAATTTACATACCTGATCTTTATTATTGTCTTCAACAAATCCTTCAAGTTGTTCAACAAAAACTTCTTCTTCTAATATTCCATTCAAAAATGCAGATTTGACATCCATTTGATATACCTTGAATTTTTTGAAAGTAGCATAGGCCAAAAATGTTCTTACTCCTTCCAGTCTAGCAATAGGTGCAAAAGTTTCACCATAATCAATTCCTTCTTCTTGAGCATAACCTTTGCAAACTAGTCTTGCTTTGTTTCGAATGACTTCTCCTTTTCATTTAGCTTGTTTTTGAAAATCCACTTTGTATTGATTACATTTTTGTCCTTTGGTCTTGGGATTAGTTTCCATGTGTCATTCTTCTTGATTTGATCAATCTCTTCTATCATAGCATTTATCCAATCTTCACTGTTAAATGCATCTTTCACTATTCTCAGTTGAAATTTAGATATCAAACATGTGTTCTGTCTTAGTTTATTCCTTGTCATCATTGGATCATCCTTATCTCCTATAATCTAACTTGGTGCATGGTGTATTCTGACATACTTGGCTAATACAGGCTCGATAGGCTCTATGTGATCTTCTTCATCACTCGACAACTGGATATTCTCTTCATTTTCTTCAACAGTCTTCTCGGTAAGACTTCTCAGTTGAACATAGACAAATTCATCATAGTCTTCTAGTTCCTTGGAATTTCCTTCATCATTTCTTTCTGCAAATTCATTAATTTTCACATTTGCACTTTCTACTATTTTTTTAGATGATTTGATCAGACATTTAAATGCTTTGCTTCTAGAAGAATAACCTAGAAATGTTCCTTCTTCACTTTTCTGATCAAACTTGTCATTTCTATCATCTCTGTGAACATAGCATCTACTTCCAAAGATTTTAAAATAACTTACATTAGGTTTCTTATCATACCAGATTTCATATGGTGTCTTCAAAGTACCTTTCTTCAATTGAACTTGGTTCAAGGTGTAAACTGTTGTGCTTATTGCTTCTCTCCAAAATGTTTGTGGCACCTTCTTTTCAATCATTAGTGTTCTAGCACAATCCACAATAGATCTATTTCTTCTCTCTGCTATTCCATTCTATTGTGGAGTTCTTGGTGTAGAGACTTGTCTTTTAATACCATGATTATTGCAAAATAAGTTGAACTCATCAGATGTGAACTCTCCTCCTCTATCTAATCTAAGACATTTCAGTTGTCTTCCTGTTTCATTTTCAACTCTTGCCTTGTAGCATTTAAATGTTTGAAAAGCTTCTAATTTTTCTTTTAAAAACATTACTGACATCATCCTTGAATAGTCATCCACAAATAATATGAAATATTTATCACCATAATAACTTTGAACTTTCATAGGACCACAAAGATCAGTATGCACTAGATCTAAAATTCCCTTAGAAGTGTAAGACTTACTTGTAAACCTTGATCTTTTCATCTTACCAATCTGGCATCCTCGGCATATAGCATTCTTAGGTTTTTCAAGACTCGGTAGTCCTCTTACTTGGTGCTTCTTGCTTATTTTGATTAGATTATCAAAATTTACATGACAAAACCTTTTATGCCATAACTAGGTATCATCTATCTTTTCATACAAACACTTGTTACGAGTTGAGTCAAGGTGAAATGTGTTACCTTTTGTTTGTGTCCTGGTAGCAGCTAATTTTCCATTCTTGTCATGAACTTTGACAATTCCTTTCTAAAATTCTATTTGGTAACCTATGTTGTTTAGCTGTGCTACACTCAACAAATTTTATTTCAGACCTTCAACCCAATAAACATCATTGCATCTTACATTATCAAGAAGTGTTATAGATCCTTTACCTTTTATTGGACATGGTGCATCATTACCAAATCTAACATAGCCTCCATCATAATCTTCTAATATAACAAACTTGTGTTTATCTCCTGTCATATGATGTGAGCATCCACTATCTATAATCCAAGAATCATTAGTGTTTATGTGAGATATTAGGGCTTTTTCTTCATACCTTTCTTCATCTGATCCAATCTTTGATAGCCACATAAACTACTTCCTCTGTATCAGTCTCATCTGATTTATCATCATTGGATTCATCATCAGCTATTAAGCATGTCTTTCTATATCTTCTTCTGAAGTCTAAGTGTCCTCTATAATGATTATCTTTCTATTTGTCATCTCGGTAATCTCTCCTTTCAGTAAAATCTTTGTCAGGATAGTTAGAAGCCATATGTCCTATCTTGTCACAATTGAAACATTTCAAAGGTAGTTTTCCTTTATACTTACCTTTGCCTCTTGGTAACCTTTTGGCTAATAGTTCTTCAAACTCTTCTTGCTTTTTGATTTCCTCATATAGTTTGTATACTTCCTCCATGTTCTTACGAAATCTTTCACTTGCTCCATTGTGATCTCCTTCAGAGTACTTATACTTTCTTTCATTGTAATCATTAGATTCATCAAAATGAAAAGAACTAAATGTAGATTCAACTTTATTTACCAAAGATCCACTGTTATCAAAATTACTTAACTCAAATGCATGTAGCTTACCAATAGTAGCATCTAAAGAAACTGGCATATTAGGTACATACCTCAATTCATTGATTGCAGAGATTTGGATTGCATAAGCTGGTAGAAGGGTTCTCAACAACTTACTTGTTATATCCTTTTCTTCAATAGTTCCACCTGCTCCTTTGATTTGATTGACAATCTCTTTTAGTCTTGTACTGTACTGAGTTATGTTCTCACCTTCATTCATCCTCATAGATTCAAGTTGTCTTCTTAGACTATCTACTTTTTCTCTTTGAACATGTTCATCTCCTCCATATACTGATATGAGCTTATCCCACATTGCCTTTGCATCATTGCAACCTTCTAGATCATTAAACTTTGAGTCGGTAAATGCAGATGTTATTTCAATCATTGCTTGAATATGTTCTTGCTTTGCCTTTGTCTCTTCCATAATCAATGGATAGGTGCTCGGTGTAACAAAATCATTCTCCAGATAGTATACAACATATTCTCCAACTCCTGATAGATGTAGCTTCATCCTTTTCTGCCATGTAGAGAAACTTGACTTGTTCAGCTTCGGTGCATCCCTCTTATACATCTTTGGATCTTCACCTCAAGTGCCTTTAAACTTTTCCTTCCAGAGTCCAAAGCTCTAATACCAATTGATAGTTTTGATACTTAATATAAGTACAGATCCAATAGCCAACAAGATGAGAGGGGGGGGTGAATTATACAAACTTAATCATCCATAAAAACATCAGATTCAACCTCGGTAACATGTATATCAGTAATATAACAAAAATTGTTAAATATGCAAACTTAAAAGCATCATAAACCTCATAACACCAGATTTAACGTGGAAACCCAAATAGGGAGAAACCACTATGGGATTTTGGACCCACTAAGAAATATACTCTTCTAGAGTATGCTCGGTTAAAAGAAAATCCTGTTAAAGATTACAAACACATTGCTAGATGTGACCCGGTTAAGGGATTTCCCTCAGATCTGTTAGGATCTTCACCTTGTTAGAAGTGACCTTGTTAAAGGATTTCAAACACTCAATCAAAATGTCACATTGCTAGAGGGTTTTACAAATAAGACTGTTAAGTTCACTTAGTTAAGAGATTTTATGTCACTTTCACAAAATAACAGTAATAAAAATCTATTTGCAACTTCACATCTAAAATGCTAAAGCAGATTCTTATTTGTTCAATACAATCTAGACATAGAACTAGTCTTGTCTATCTGTTGGGCTTCTATACTTTGTTATTCAAATAGGTCTTCAATCTTCTGTGCTCAGTAATCACTATGTATCATCCCTATGCATACACTTGCCTGCATCCGTTGTTTATCAACAATTTCCTATTTATAAACAATTAGGTAACTGCTTAATCTCTTTGATCACATTTCCCATGATCAATCATAGCCATCAAATCTTCAATCTTGTCCAGGTTCAATGCATCTTTTGATCTGAAAATGTTTTACCCTACCTTGGAACTTGTGCCAGGGTATTGTGGTTCAATCTGCACTGTAGATCTTCATGCCGACTTTCCATTGCCTTAGATTCATTAACAAACTTCATCCATGACTCACCAATCATTTAATCAGTTCTAGCTCATCAGCTTCCTTCATTAAATAACACATGTAAACATTTAATGTATTCTGTTATAGCTTGGTTACAACTCGGTAGCAACTTAGTTATAACTTGGTGAATACTAAACTTCACTCGGTAGACATTCCGTCTTCATTAACTGATAGCGATAACCTTAGGGTTTACCGACTAGGTTCCTTAGGGTTTATCGACTAGGTTCTTTGCTTGGTAACATAGTATAGTATTAACCTTCACAATTTACAACATATGTATGATGTTAAAAACAATCTAAAACATCATGATCTCATCATTGTTTGACTCAGTAGTAGTTTCCCATTGAATACCTTATTCATCCCCTTATTCATCATATTCTTTCCTATGTCTTTTACCGACATCTTTATACTCTTTTAAATCATACTTCTCAAGATATGGCAACATCATACTAAATTAGGAAATCAATTTCTTGACATCAATGCCAAAATAATAATATCAAGACAGTAAACATCTTTAATCAGTTATATCCATAATCATCAACAACCTTCTCAATATCCTTATGAAATGCCAACAATCTTTCATTGTCTGTTATAATGCAATATTGCCAACAAAATAACCACCACATCTTCAATCATATCATCAAGTATGACTATAGAGCTATCATAAAGCTGTAGAATTGTGGGTGTAGGCCTTAGACTATTGATTTCAAGCTATTTCATTACTTCTCTTGTCATCACATTAATGGCTGCCCCTAAATCAATTAAAACATTTCTTATCTGGCTGCCATTAATGACCTACTTACAACAGGACTACCTGGATTAGAATATTTTGGAATTGCAACCTTGCCTAACATAATATCTACTAGTTGACCCATAACATGCACTGTTTGCAAATCCTTCTTCTTCTTGCCAGGTTTTTTTAGACATACTTCTCTCAATGCCTTACCATATATAGGAACATCTTGTACTGCTTGCAACAATGGAATTTTAACACAAACATGTTTCAGTTGATCTATAATATTTAAACCTTTCTCTTGTTCTGTGAGAATTTTCTTTTCTTGTAATCTTTAGGGAAATGGCAGTAATATCTGCTTCTAAGGTATTGTATCTATTGGATTAGAGATTTCTTGTTCTTCTTGTACCTTAGTGATAATTGGAGGAGATGGATTAGCCTGAGTTGTCCCAGATCAGAGGTGAATATCACTTAGAGATAGAGAATAGGCTGGTTATTGATTAAGATCAGCTGAATAAGCTTGTTGTTGTTGGTGAGATTTAATATTAGGATTTGGCATTGGTTGGGTGGGCAACTGTGTTGGTTTAGGTGGGACAATAGTGGCTGTAGGAGGAGGCATTATTGCAGAAGGCTATGACTGTTGAATAGGCTGTTGATAACCAAAAGACTGGGTAGTCCATGGCTGAATCCACCTATATTGAGGAGTAGGTTACTAATTCCCTTGAAACTGACTTCCTTGTCCCTAAGGTGGATACATATTCCCTTGTGGCTGCTGCCATTATGGCATTTGATTAGAAAAATTCTTCCCTTGGCCTTGCGAACCATACCAGTTTTGATAATTACCAAAATTTTGAGCATATGGTGGTTGCCATTGGCTGTTTGGTACATAAGAATTTCCACTATAACCAGAAAAAGAAAGTGGATCTGAAGGCATACCTTGTCTTTGGAAATTTGGCCTTCTTTGAGAGACATAGAAGACTTTCTCATCCTCACCTTGTATTGGCTTGAAGTTAGGAACCTCCACATTTGCAACCATTTTACATCTGCAATCCTTCTTTTGATGTCTACAATGAGGGCAAAATTCTGCAAGAAATGCATCAGCTTCTTCATGCTTCTTCTTAGCTGAAAGTGTATCCAACTGAGTAGCCATATTATTTATGATATCCTCCTTAAAGTCCTTCAATAAATGGTTAAGTTCCATTCTAGAAACTCCAGTAGCCGATGCTGATGAAGATACTCCTAGCTTGAAACGCTTGTTCCTTTTAGAAGTAGATCTGGAATACTTCTTACAAATTTGTCCTATTTCTACCCAAGTGGACTA
Source organism: Cryptomeria japonica (assembly GCF_030272615.1). Taxonomy (NCBI): domain Eukaryota; kingdom Viridiplantae; phylum Streptophyta; class Pinopsida; order Cupressales; family Cupressaceae; genus Cryptomeria; species Cryptomeria japonica. The sequence continues at coordinate 58,808,973 of NC_081412.1, forward strand.
TGTAATGTCACCTCCTCCCATAAGATCCAAAGAATCAATGCATTCATCACTGATTCCCCTCAAAAATATCAACTTGAGGGAATCTTCATTTAGAGTACTATGTTTGGACTTTTTCACACTAAATAGAAATCTCTCCAGATAATCTTCAAGACTCTCATCTTCTTTCTGTGTCATTCTAAAGATATCATCCCCATGTCGATCAGTGCCTCTACAATAATCTTTATATTTTGCAAGAAATAATCATTTCATCTCATCCCATGTATTGATTGTGCTACTACCCAAGCTCATGAACCATCTTAAAGATGATTCCTTCAAGGTTGCAAGAAATATTTTGAGTCTATGGGCATCTATAGTATAGTCAAAACTCCTATAGAGAACATCAAACTCAAAAAGAAATATGGTTGGACCTCTGTCACCAATCCATAGAATTTAGGGAGGGAAGAAGCTGGAATGTTCTTGAGATTAGCATTATCATGTTGATCAGATATGGGGAACTCAAATGTTGGGTCTGGTGGTGGTGGTGGATTATTTCCACCAGGAGGTGGGTTTCCTTGCATTGGACTTGTGGGGGTATTTACTATATGAAATTATTCTTCTTGAGGTCGAAAGAGGAACTAAAGACTACCTTCTAGAAATTTAGATTCAGGATGGTTCAAATTCTCAAGGCTTTGGTAAAGTTCAGCAAAAGGATTTATATCTCCGAAATTATTTTCTTCATGATTAGGAAGACTGGGCATAAATCTACCTCAAACATCTCTTATTCGCCTATGCATGCAGATTCATGAATTTTTTTTTAAACAATCAGGTGTGCCAAAAAAAACAATTAACTGAAAACTGAAAAGACAATAACCATAACAGGTTCTTAGTTTGACACCATCCCTGACAACAAAGCCAAAAATGTTCAACCCAACAATAAGAATAATAACTCTAGTTGAAATCTCAACCCGAAGTTTGGACACTCATTTGGCAAAGTCATTATTTCCATAGCTGGTGTTCATTTCATTGTCAACCCAGGGACGTAATACTTGAAATGGGTCTACACTATATATGCACTAATTTCCTACGACCGCTATTCTATATTCCTGCAACAACTAACATTATGCGGAAAAGACAATCAATAATTGGAACTATAAAAAGGCTATAGGAAAAATTCTACATAAATTCATAAAAGCCATACTAGATAAACTCAATGCTGATAAACAGAAATTAATCTATTCAAGCTTGGCTGCAAGAACACTCAGTGTATCTATTTGTAGTGGCTACAGGAATAGTCAATGCAAGAACGTCTACTACGGCTAAGGAAAGAAAACTAATTTTATCGAATGCATAGGAACACTCACCAAGTGGGCCCCCTTGAATGAGTGATACCAGGATTCCTGAGAATAACTCTAAAAGATTAGAATAACATAATTTTATTCATCATTCTTTAAAAGTCATTACATAATTAAATATGAAAAGAAACTTAAAAATGCTTATGAAAAATCCTCTCCTCTATTCTTCTCCCTTTCTATCTAACCTCTGAGAAGAAGAAGACATTATTATTAAAAAGAAAATATCTACAATAGACAACACAAATCACACCAAAAAGAGGAGGTGGATGATTGATCGAGAAAGGAGATAGCTAGAGTTATGTTGCAGGAAACGCGGATCTAAACCGAACCACAGTCATAACATACTATGGTGGTATTTACAACTTCAATGTCCACTTAAGTTAGACATTGGTAGTATCGCTTGATTTCTCCTCTTATGTCATCCCTTACACTTTCTCAACATTTCTACAGTTTGATCTTCATTCATCTCTTGAGTATCCTTCCCTTCAATAGGCACGATAGGCAAACATCCACTGCAACATCGTTTATTCCCTTCACTGCAAAAGAAATAACATACAAGAACATACATACACAATTTATTTAATCAAGACATCTATTAATTTCACATATGATATTGCCCTAAATAATCCACATGGAAATAGGAATAAATGGCATGGCTAAAGGAATAAACTGGCAAAGATAAAACATGATTTAATAGGTTCAGGCTTAACATATTGAATACATATAGTAAACTTTCAATACATCACTACTACTATGCAAACCAAAAGATGACAAAAACTCAAGAGTTTTGAGGATAGAAATATGACAATGTCTCAACTCATCAATCATTGATGGAAAAATTGTTTTTGTAGTCATCTAAGTCTTGGAAGCCAACCTGTAAGGTAACCGGTACAAAAGATAGTTTAATAGAGAACCAATAATTAGGACTTCAACTGATAAAAAGAGACAGAGTTGCATTCTGACAACTGGTACAGGTGATTCATGAAGAGTTGGATGATGTGGTTTTAAAGAAATGGTGGAGACAAGTATTTGGAGCTATGTTCATGACCATATTGGCAGATTCAATTGGACAAGCAAGATTTGATGTACAGAGCAGGCTATCTAGAAGAATAGTTAACTGGTAGTGATAAAGTCACTAGATTGGTAAATCGATACAGTTTCTGTTTTATTTTTGATTTGTTATGTTGGTGGCCAACATAAGTTCGGCATGCAATGTTAGTTTGTCTAGATTCATTGAACCTAGGAAATTGTTCCAAGGTTGTTAGCTGACTAAGTTGATGTCTATAAAAAGTGTGATGAGTTATGAATGCATGTATGAGATCGAAGGTGAATATTGAGATTCTAATTGTGCGGTGATTAGTGAAGCTTTGTATTGATGTATTGATGTATTATTGAATTTTTGAGGATATGAAGTGGATCTTATTAGACATAGAGTTGTTACATGAAGATCATTTGACTTTTGTTTTCCTAATAGTTTGTAGTAGTAAAATCCCCCTAATCGGGTAAGTCCTGACAGGCATTAATTTGTAAATCCCCTAACAGGGTAGCTCTATATCACAATCTTAAATCCTCTTGCGAGGTTGATCTTAATAGTTTAAAGCTCCTAATAGGATCTGCTCCTAACCGGGCATATTTGTAAGACCTTAACCGGTCAAGATTTCTATTCTGCAGATAGTAAATCTTGTGGGTACTAACTCCCACCATGGTTTTTCCCTTTTAGGTTTCCACGTATAAATATCTTTTGTTATGTAGAATTTTTTTTATTGTGCATTATCTTATGTGGTAATATTCCTCTTAGCCTATTAAATTTTGAGTTGTTTAAGTTGGTGATCAAATTCATATTGTTTTTACTTTCACTGATTCACCCCCCCTCCCAATGCCTTATTAGTTTATCAATTGGTATCAGAGCCAAACTTCTTTGAGGCTTAACCGCTTGAGAAGGATTCCTAAGGAAGACATTGGGGATATGAGTTATACAGAGATATCAAATAAACTTGTAGAGAATGAGGAAGCCCTTGAAACATTGAGAGGCAAGTATAAAGCTTCACTTTCTAAGAGAAGAGAGCTAACCGAACAACTATTGAAGGTTTCTGAGAGAATTTCTTCTGATGAATCAAACATAGGTGAAGTGGTTTATGAAGTGGAGAAACTAAATGATGAGAAGACTAACTTGAGGAGAGATCTATAAGCCCTAACCATCTAGATGAGTTGGGAACTTGTAGCAAGGAGGGCAGCAGAAGACAAGATCAAAGAGAAAGAACATGAGATCTTTAAGTTAAATTAGCAAAATGGAACTCTATATGCACATTGGCATGAAGAGAAAGAAGAAAAAGAAGAAATAAAGGTAGAATTGGATATGGCAATGTCTCTTAGAGAGACTCTTATGAAAATGAATGAAGACCTTACACAAGAACTTGTTGATGCTAATGAGAAGCTTGAAAAGTTTAACAAAAGTTCTACCATGCTTAATTAACAAATCCAATCTCAGAGGATGAAAGGTGATACAAATAGATTAGGATACAATACATTTGAGAATGGTTAGCCTTTTAGTACAAAGGAGAACATGGAAGAAGGTAAATTTGCATCTAAAATTTCAAAAATCCACTAGTAAGAAACCTTACAAACCTATATGTTTCAATTGTCATAAGCCAGAACATACTATTAATGTTTGTAGAAGCAGATCTGATGTTAGTAATGGTTATAGACCTAATACATATCAAGGATATAAGCCTAGAACCTTTAATGGTTATAGTTACACTTGAAACATGCATGGACATAGAGTTGTTGAGCGCAGGTATGGAGCAAATAATCCGACACCTCATATGATTCAGAGGTTTGCTGGTGGTTGGCAAATAACCTTTAATGACCGACGAAGTTCTAATTGGCGAAGACCCTATGTTAACCGGTCTAGCCCTTATGAGATGGAAAAGAGGATAAATGTGGTTTGCACAATCTATCATAACTACAGTCATGTAGCTATGAACTAGAGAAGAAGGACTGGTAGAAGCAATGTTGGACCTTGGAGAGCATCTAGTATGGCTTGTTATAATTGCCATAAACTGGGACATATTGCAATTTTTTGCAGAGCTAAGGTGAACCAACCGGTGAATCAAATTATTGACCGAAAAGGGAAGATGAAAGTTGATGTGGAGGAGACAAGTGCTAAAATGAATAGAATCTGGAAAAAGAAGGATGATGAGAAAAATGAAAACAAACCATCTGAAGATCCTAATTCTTCACCTAGAGTGGAGAACCCTTCATCAACAAACTAAGTTGTTAAGAAGCTTAGGGGGAGCTTAATGTTAGATCTATTTTAGAGGGAGCTTAATGTTAGATCTATTTTAGAACCCCCTGAAGGACCATAAGGTATGCTAAATCTGCATACTTTGATACATTATGATATTGTGAAGTGATTTTGTGATCAAACTGGTAGGTTTGATGTGTTATGAGAACCGACAGTGTGTTAAAAAATATTTTAGGGTTTTACTGGTAAGACATTTAATGCGGTAGATAATGGGGAAATAAAAAAAACTTTTTGAATATCATTTATCACATGGAATTCTCATGAGCACACAGAGACAAAATAGAGTAGAGAAGAGCTTGTGTATGCAACATTTGAATAGGTTGATACAGATTTGAAGTGATTTGATGTGATTTACGATTGACAATCGGTGAGAAAAATTTGTTGGTGTTTGGAACCATAGTGCAGAAGTGGTAAAATGTATTTATCTAGAAATCTTCTTATCTGCTTATCTTTCTGAATCATTGCAAATGGACACCTCACATCTTTTTGATATTGCTAATAGACCCTATCCTAAATTTAAGAGGCACCTATTTAAGTGTGAGTAAATTGGTCCCATCAGAGCTCTATCCTAAGTTCATTATGGTGTCTTACATGTTGAAGATGTTAGATCTTTCTATCATTGCAAACTAGAGGATCCTGGTATGATTGCTATTTTTTATCAGTATAGAGAATTGTGTGATAAGAATGGTATTTTGAAGGCATAGCTCAAAAGGGTTATAGAGAAAGTCTTTCACCATACCCTGAACAACATTGATGATTTTAATGATGAACTTGTGAGATATGTGCTTAGAAGAATTCATGACCAGTTCATGTGGCTCTATAGGCCACATAAAATTTCTAAGGAAGCTATTCATGCAGTCACCGAATTTTGTACCCCTAGTGAGGTTCCTGTACTCAGATCCATTCCTAAGAATGATCTAGAAAATTCAACAGGATCTAGATGGGATGGAAGAGAAATGACAGTGAATAATATCAATGATCCAACAACAAAGTATGCCTCAATGGTTATCGGTTTCCGGATCTATTACCCTAGCAGGATGAACAACATCCTTGCTGTTGCTATTCACAGTGTCCACCAAATGATAAAAGAGGATATTGATTATGACTTCTCAAAGGCATTGAGGATTTAATTGATGTTGAAACTATAATCCATCAAGATGGATAAGAGGCTAAGGTTCAAATTTGGTCAATTAATTCTTCATTTATTCTTTTACTTTTAGAATTATTTCCCCAATATTCATGATATCCAATGGATAGATGGCACTCTATCATTGGTGCAAATAAATAATAGCATAAGAATGCTTGGTAATGATTTTGGCAAGATTGCATGGGGATATTTAAGGACTTTCAAAATAAAATGCAAGCAAGGGAAAGGATATCGGCAAATATTGTCAACTGATATGAATACACAATTTGCTTTATGGTTGATACAAATACATGTCTAATGGAGGCAATTGAGCCCCAAACTACATGGTTTATGCCCATGGGATATTAAGTGGACAAGGATCTTTTGATTATATATGTTGATCATTTGCTTTCCCAACCAGTAGATACAATAGCAGAACATTTTGGCACTTACAAGGAGAAATCCCTTCAAGTGCATTCAAAACTTAACAAACCAGTAATAGAAAAGAAAGAAAAGAAGTTGAAGCATTTGCAGAGCAAGAAGGATTCACAAAGGAAGCTATTTTTGAAACAAGAGCAAAGCATGTTGCTCAATAGGCCGGAACATCAAGTGCTCCCACCGGTACCTCCAATCATATGAAGACAAGAGCTGGAAAGGAGAGAGTTGTAGACAAAGAAAAAGCAACAACTTTTAAGAAGGAAAAACCAGTAGCAACAAAGAAGGAGAAACCATCAAAGATTCAGTTTTGGAGAAAAGGTAATATTGTTGAACCACCTACTGCACCGGTTAAGATTGGTAAAAGGAAAAAGAAACAAGCATCGAAACTGGTAGATGTTGATGAAGAAGAGACTAAGTCCGAAGGAGAAAATAAATCCCTAAGGGCCAGTGGAAAAAGGTCTAATGGTGTTGGTACTTCAACTATAAAATCTTCAAAGAAACTGGTAACAAAGCCCACACCTCTTGAAAATTTAATAATAAACATTAAAGAGTATGGTTTATTGATTGGTGTGAATAAACTCTATGAAATTTTTAATGAAGATGAACAAAGGAAGATTGTGGATGTAGTTGTTTACATGATGAATAAATAAAACAAAACCCTAATTGAATTGCAAGGGAAGATTCCCAATTCTTTATATAATAAGATTGATGCAAGATGACAAGCAGCCATGAGACAAGACAAAGAATTTATTAAATTTATTCTTAAGAATTTGCAACCTAAAGCTATAAGAGAGGAGATAGGTGAAATTATTGTGAAGGTAAAGTCATCTTTTAGGTCAAAGAAAAGGTTGACAAGAATGTTAATTGGTGAGACCCAATCAGTCCATGAGGAGACTACAATTTTTTTGAAGAAGGCATTGGGTCCGATTCCAGATAAAGAAGAAGAAGGTAAAGAAGATGAACCAGAAAGGTTTAAGGATGAAGATCTTCTGAAAGGTGCTAAAATATCTAATTTTGAGCCTGATGAAATTATGATGAGTGATCAACTGGTAGATGATCAATTGGTGAACACACAAACTGAACCTATGATTATCCCTGATAATGATGATATCAATAATAATGATGATGTTGATGCTAATGACAATGTAGATGTACAAGATGTTGATGTTCAAATGTCTGAACAACATGAACAAGAATAGAGATATAGAGCCCCCACCCGTATAGGAAATTGAAAAGGATAAGGAAAGTGAAAAGAAAGAGTATGTAATAGAAGATAAGCCTGAAGATGCAGAGAAGAAGATAGAGGAAAAGAAGATAGAAGAAAAGAAAGAGGACAATGCTGGCATATGTGCAGAAGTGTGATGACATGATGATATTGTATGTTTTCATTGATGTCAATATGTTGAAGTATGAACCGGTATATTGAAGTAAGCAACCTGGCAAGTGAACCGATATGATGATACAAGTAAACCAATTTGATGGAATGAACTGGTATATGCAGAAAGTGAACCGGCATGTGAGCCAGTATATGGAAAGTTTGTATCGGGGTTTCTGGTTGATGCATTCCAAGTCTATGTGATTCGACCGATGACATCCTGTGATGGGTTAGAATTTAAATAAAGATCAAATCATGTTGAAGGATTTTCTTGAGGATCTTGCATGAAGAAGATTCATCCTATCTACCTCAGGAATGTGCGAAGTCTTAGTAAATGGTGGAGAGTGTATGATGGGTTATCAACTTCTAGAAGCAACAAATAACGAACGATGAAGAACATCTTGAGATCTGTTCAAGACTATTTTATTCAATGCAATGTGTTTGAAAGGTTAGGATCGGACCGACTATATTGATAAAACTAAATGTTTAGGGTTTAGGGTTTATGCTACTGACCTATCTATTGTCTATAAGGTCAATGATGATTTGCATTATGAAGTTGTTGGAAAATGTTGTGTTTGTGTATCCAAGTGAAGATATACTTGATTCTTGCTAGACTAGAGAAGTGTGTAGATACCTATAGAGTGTGATTGCATAAGCAAAGGAGCTAAAGTGGATCTACCTTGGCATTGAGTGTTGTTATCAGATCAGTATATTACCTGTTGACTTCTAACCATTTCAGTAGTTGGAAAATCCCTTAATAGGGTAGATTTAATAGGCTTTGTATAAATCCTTTAATAGGGTGACTCAAATCATTGATTTTTTCAAATCCTCTTGCAAGGTAACCTTTAACAGGGTTCTAACCTTTAACCAGGTATTTAGCCATCCCTTAACCAGGTGATCCCTAGCAAGATCAGTTCCTAGTAGAACCTATTGTAAAGTCCTTAACCGAACTAGGCTCCTAACATAGCGGACTTCAGTTGAGTTCAAAGAACAACTTGTGGGTATTCATCCCCACCGTGGTTTTTCCTAGTTGGGTTTCCACATGAAAAATCATTGTGTCATGTGTGATGCTTTTTCATGTGATGATTAGTGTTTTCTATTAAGTGGTAATGCATGCTGATCCAATGATCTTTATATTTCTGATGTATTACTTGTTTATGCATATGGGTGAAGTGGAAAGGAGAGATCAAGTTTTGTGAAGATCTAAGTGTTACTAGTTTATGTGTTTCACAATCTCACTGTGTTTTACCGGTAGTGCCCTATTTTAGATTGGTGACTATGTTTACGAATTTGTGCAGTCTTTACAGTCAAAGTGGTTTTAGAGAAATTTTTGTCTATACCGATTCACCCCCCCTCTTAGTATCTGTTAAGTACTTACTGTTCATCATTATTCATCAAACAAGGTAGAAGAGAAAAATGAAGAAAATAAAACAAAGGATATTGAACCTAAAGTGACACCTTTGTCGCTTGATTCCTAAAAGAAAATTGTAGATGAAGTTGATGATGATGCTATAAGCATCAAAGGACCACTAGAAATGGATAATTTGAGCTCAACTAAGTTTATGGAGATTGCAATTTCCATGCAATCCCAAGTCAAGAAGAAGAGGATGAAAGAACAACAGAAGGAGGCAGAAATAATAAAGAATGTTGTTGAGATTTTATCTGGTCTCAACTGGAGACTGATACAAATAATTTTGTTACTCCTATTGATAAGCTTTGATAAATTGTTTCTGATGCAAGAGAGAAAATGAAATCATTTGAGGATGTAGCTTATATTAGTGTTAAGAAGGATTAAAAGAAGAAAAGAACTGAGCAATTGATGAATAAAATTGATAAAGGTAAAGTTTCCTTGACTGTCAATAAGGACTATCTGAAAGGAGGACTTGAAATTGGAGGTAAAATCCTCTCAACTGTTTCCAAATTTTCATTGTTTTGTGATGATTTGAAAAAGAAGGAGGAAGTTGAGAAGGAACTTGATGTTCTTAGTGAATCATTCAAGCCCCTTAATGACTCTGCTATCAATTTTGGAAGATTGGTTGTAGAACTTCAACGTATGTTGAAAGCTTGTGAAAATGAATAGGTTAAGAGTATTAGATCACTAGAGGAATTACAGACACAGATGATACCAAAGGTGGAAATCTTGTAGAGAGCTTATAAAGAATTAGAAGCTATTCTTGCTACCTTAGAGATGAGCACTATAGATGCCATGGAGGAGTTTGTTGAGAAGATCAAGACACATGTTGAGATAAACGACACTATTTTGGAGACCTGGCATAATGATGTGAGACAATTGAAATCTCATTTTAGTGATGCTTTTTCTAAGATTGCATTGTAAAGACATTCATATATGTTATTATAATTTTGATGCACATTTTGATGTAACATGTATTTATCTTTCATTTATTTACTTCTTTGTTTGGCATTGTTGTCAAAGGGGGAGTAATAGTTGAATAGTCAGTCAAAATTTTGTATGTAAAAGTAATGGGAGACTAGCAGTATAAGTATATTAATTTTTGTAATAGAATGCAATTTCTAAGGGGGAGTATATGTCATGAAGACAAATTTTGTATTGCACACTTAGTTGACAAAAAACTTTCTAAGTGTTTCCATCAATACCAAAGGGGGAGAATGCTAGCATTTGACTGAACTCGTAAAGATTGTTGGTGATATGCAATCGGTAAAGGATTGATTGGTGAGTGTGATGAAGAGATTGAGATTCATGTTTGATGACTAAGTCTTGTATTGTCATTAATGGCAACAATGTTTTGTAGTCATCTAAGTCTTGGAAGTTAAACCGGTAAGGTATAACCAATACATAAGACAGTTTAACAGAGAACCGGTAATTAGGACTTCAATTGGTAAAAAGAGATAGAGCTGCATTCCGGAAACTGGTATAGGTGAGTCATGAAGAGTTGGATGATGCAGTTTTAAAGAATTGATGGAGACATGTATTTGGAGCTATGTTCATGACCGCATTGGTAGATTCAATTGGACAAGTGAGATTTGATGTATAGAGCAGGCTATCTAGAAGAATACTTAACTGGTAGTGATAAAGTCAATAGATCGGTAAACCAATACAGTTTTTATTTTATTTTTGGTTTGTTATGTTGGTGACCGACATAAGTTCAGCGTGCAATGTTAGTTTGTCTAGATTCATTGAACCTAGTAAATTGTTCCAAGGTTGTTAGCTGACTAAGTTGATGTCTATAAAAAGTGTGATGAGTTATGAATGCATGTATGAGATCGAAGGTGAATATTGAGATTTTGATTGTGCGGTGATTAGTGAAGCTCTATATTGATGTATTGTTAAATTTTTGAGGATATGAAGTGGATCTTATTAGACATAGATGTGTTACATGAAGACCATTTGACTATTGTTTTCCTAACAGTTTGTAGCAGTAAAATCCCCTAACCAAGTAGGTCTTAACATGCCTTAATTTGTAAATCCCCTAATAGGGTAGCTCTATATAAGAGTCTTAATTCCTCTTGCAAGTTTGACCCTAATATGTCAAAGCTCCTATCAAGGCTCATCATATTAAATCCTTTAATTGGGTGACTCCTAATAAGGTATGCTCCTAATCGGGCATATTTATATGACCTTAACCGCTCAAGATTTCTATTCTACATATAGTGAATCTTATGGGTACTAACTCCCATCGTGGTTTTTCCCTTTTGGGTTTCCACGTATAAATATATTGTGTTATGTGGAAATTTTTTTATTGGGCACTATCTTATGTGGTGATATTCCTCTTATGCTTGTTAAGAATTGAGTTGTTTATGTTGGTGATCAAATTCATATTATTTTTGCTTGCACTATTTCATCCCCCCCTCTCTCAGTGCCTTATATGTCTATCAAGAGTGCCTTACCAAAGTGTATTTGGAATTTTGATGTATGCTATGGTTTGTACTAGACCAAAAAAAGGCAAAGTATCCCTAATGGTGAATAAAGACTTGTTGAAGAATGGATTGGAAACTGGCTATAATATTTTGGCTAATATTTCCTAATTCTCATTGTTTTGTGCAGACTTGAGAAAGAAGAGAGCTGATACTAAGAAGGAAATACAAAATTTAAGTGCAACCTTCATACTGGTACAGGACTCAGTGATCACTTTTGGTAAAAAGGTTGTTGATTTACAACACTAGTTAGAACTTTGTGATCATGAACAAGTGAAACAGGTTAGATCACTGAAAGAACTCCAGATTCAACTACTTCCGAAAGTAGATATTATTTAGAGAGCATTCAAGGAGTTAGAGGAAATTTTGGCTACTCCTTAGATGAGTACAGTTGATGCTATGGAGGAGTTTGCAGCACAGATCTTGACACATGTTGAGATTACCGAGACACTATTGGAAACATGGGACATTGATCTTAAGCAGTTGAAGTTACATTACAGTGATGTTTTCTTGAGAATTTCATTATAAAGACCTTAACACTTTTATTTTTATATATACATGTGGTTTTTGAGGATAAATTTTGATGTAATGTATGTATTTTACTTCTTTATTTGGTATTGTTGTCAAAGGGGGAGTAGAATTAGTTTAAGAGAGTCAATATTTTGTATGTACTGCTAAGGGGGTGTAATGTATTTCTTTTCATTTTTGTAATGGCATGTAATTGCTAAGGGGGAGTATGAGTCTATTAGTTAGTCAATTTTTGTTGCACACTTAGTTGACAAAATTTTCCTAAGTGTTGCCATGAATGCTAAAGGGGGAGATTGTTGGCATTTGATCATATGAACTAAACCTGTAATGTGTGTTTGCTTTATGCAACCAATATATGGTTGTTGTGCATAGAGATTAGATTTATGTATGATGACTATTTGGTATGTCTTTATTGATGGAAACTATGTTTCTTTGAGTCATCTAAGTGCTACAGTTCTACTGGCTAGACTTAATTGGTAAAGCAGAGACATTTTTATCAGAACAAGTAATTAGGATCTCAATCAATAAATGCCAGACAATGTTACATTCTGACAATCGATACATGAAATTCATGAAGATTGAGATGATGTGGTTTTGCAGCAATATTGAAGACTATCACATGAATATATGTTTGTGACTGCATGTGCTGGACCGATTAGGTGAATGAGATTTGTTTCACAGAACAAATTAGTTGATGGAGACTTAACTGGTAGTGATGAAAATCACTCAGATCGGTAAAACGACATAAAATTGGATTTGTTATATCGGTGGCCGACATAACTAAAGTGTACAATGCAAGATTGTCTAGATGAATTGAACCTAGGGAATTGTAATAAGTTTCTAGATGACCTTATGATGATTTTAATTGTGTGATGAGGTATGAAAGGATATATATACATGAGCTTGATAGTGTGATATGTGATGAGATAATTTTGTATTTTTGATAGTACGAAGATCAGAGGAGTTGAGAGATGAAGTCTCTGTGATGTTGTAATGTTCTATAGTGGATCTTATTTGACATAGATGGTGTTATACTGAGATCATTTGTACTTGTTGTCTCCCTAATAGTTGCAACAAGAAAATCCTCTTACAAGCTCACTCCTAACAGGGTGCAGTTAGATCCTAACAGTTCTGATCATTAAATCCTCTAACCAGGTGACACATTAACTTGTGTTTTCAAATCCCAGTAACTTGGGTAGCTCCTAATAGGGCTGGTTCTCACAAGCCTTATTGTATAGCTCTTAACCGGGCTTAGATACTTCTAACCGGGTGTTGTATGTTAGGATTCCCAAAGATACTGAGAGGGGGGGGGGTGAATCAGTATCTAACTGGTTGACAGATTTTTTGACCTTATTAAATACTTTGCATTCCAAAACAATGTACCGGTTAACAAGAATTAATGCAGTAAATATGAACAATAAACACAACATAGAAAGCACACCATAACACAAGATTTTTGGCGAGGAAACCCAGTGTGGGGAAAACCTCAGTGGGATTTGTGACCCACAATATTCACTCACTGGCCAATGAATGGATATTACTTACAATAGTGTGCTTGCACATGAAGGAAGGCCAATTGCCTAGAGCTCACTGCTCAAATACAAAAAGAAGTTTCACTGACTTAGAAATGGATTATGAGAATCCAATATGATGTACTGCTACAAAAAGCATCTGCTATGCCAGGTTCAGTACTGGTTGAAGCTCATATAATAACTATAAACCCTTCTACAAGATTTACCTTAGTATTTGCTCTACACATCCATCCTATCATGTCTCTACCAAATGATCTACAAGATCTCATACTTATATATGAGTCTTATTACAATATGCCATGTCGGCTTACAAAAGGATATTACAATTAAATACAATATACAATAATCAAAATCCTATCGGCTAGGGTGCCAGTAAACATTCTTGTTGCTCTCGATGAACTATCTGTCGACGTAGAGTCTATCAGTGTCTGTTCCTGCCGGTGCCATAAGATTGCAAGGTTTCCATCAATGACAATACCTTCAATCACCTACAATTCTCATTGGAGTGTGCAATGCTAACAATTTTCCCCTTTGGCATTGATGGCAACACTCATGAGAAAAATTCAAAATTGTATCCAAAAATTGAAGTCCAAAAATCTTACCAAAACTGTGTGCTCCCCCTGAGCAGATGATCTCTAAGATATTGGATTTTTCTCTTCTTTACTACTCCCCCTTTGACATCAATGACAAAGGTTGTCAAATGAGTAGTTTTCAGCTAGAAACTTGTAACTGGTTGGTTACAATCTGGAATAGGTCTGCTAATACCAAATTCAGGCTCTGAGTGAACCTGTTGTTGTCCTTTAATGCCACCTCTGTTCTTTGAATTGTACCGGTGAGGTGATGCATTTTCTATTCTGGTGTCTTTTGTCCCTGAATAAGTGCCTCTGGGATCACTTTCCTCAAGGAGATGAGGATATCCAATTTAGGACTGAGTCTACATTTAAGTTCTTTTTCCCTTCCTTTTATTCTATCCTTTTCTTTCTCCAATTTCTCAAGTTTCTCCTCAAATCTAGGTAACTCATGTTCTATAACTGATATTGGTTGTGATGAACCAATGATATTGTTAGCTATATCATTTATTTCTTTTTGTACTTTACTGATCTCCTTATCAATATCCATTGTCAAAAGATTGGTCTTATGTGTATCTCTATATAGTTCCTTAAACTCCATAATGGTTTTACTCAGTGCCGGTAAGAGGGTGTCAATGTGTCCCATGCACTTCTTTATTGTCTCATCAAATAATTTCTCCTTTTCTCTATCCATTTTCTCCTTAAATGTCTCTTCATTTATTTATTCCACAATCAGTATATTGTTGGTGATATACTTAGACAATGTGTCTAATTGACTCAAAGAATCTTTATTGTCTACATTACACTTGGGTGCAATCAATTTAAGAATGGGGATGGTATTATCTATAGCCTTAGATGCTAATACATTACAATCTATTATTTTCTTGATAGAATCCAAAAGTACCTTAGTTACATTTGTTGGTCTGAATTCAGTCATGGAAGTACTGGATTACTGACCAATTACCTTAACAATCTCCATGTTTCTAGTGTGAGTAACCACTTTGCTTGTTTTGACCTCTGGTAGGTCATTTTGTGTCTACATTTCAACTAGAAAAGGTTTAGGTTTCTCAGCAGTTGTCGTTGGCACTGGCTCTGTATGTATCTGAAGGTCAACCTATTTCTCAACTTGTATCTCTATCTTTTTCTCTATGCTCTCTTCTACCATTTTTTCTGATGGTTTCTCAATGGTATCCACTACCAGTTTCTCTATCTGCACCTCTGTACTATCCACTACTAGTGACTCAGTAGGTTTCTCTGTATTTTCTGCAGTCGGTATCTCTATCTCTATTGGTTTTTTGTATCAATGGTATTATCAGTAACCATTTCATTAACCCTAATCTCAATGTGTTTCAATATTTGTTATGCATGTCTCTACCTCAATATTGTCACCTGGTTGCTCAGGAGAAACATATTTCTTCTTTTCCTCAGTACTTTATTTGTCAACTACAATATTGACCTCCTGAGTGTCTACGTTCATGGTATACAAGATTTCAGACTCTGAATTTGTATCCTCATGTGGAGTCTCCACATCCTCAGTAGCCAATGTTGCATCTATTTGAATCAGTGGAGTAATAGTGGGTGGTGGCAAATTGTCTATCGCTTTTATATTTGGTGGTCTAGCTATTTTGCCTTTTCCTTTGTCCTTATCCTTTTTGTTATACCTTAAAAGGTTTAGGTCTTTTGAGCTCTTCTTGTTTCTCCTTCTCCACAAAGAAGATGTCCCATTTATCTATTGTCTCTTCTGATATCTCATTAACTCTACTGGACATTAGACTTACATGTCGGTGACCACTAGAAAATATTGTTTTGTTAGCTTTGCTAATCAGCTCATCAATTTCTTCCACTGATTTAAAAGGGTAAACAACTAACAGTTTCTCAATATTTATTTTCTTGTCTAGTTCCATAAAGGCTAACCTTTTAGTATCAAGCCACCTATATAGATCGCTAGGTAAATCATCTACAATGCCTATAAAAACTTTCTTATATATGTCAAGGTGTAAGATGATACTATTTTCTATGCTTTCCTTTTCCTCATTGGTAAATGTATCATACAATTTACTAACACTAAAAAAGTTTCCATCATCTATTATTTCATTCATCAAGTTGTCAAGAGGAGGAATAACCTATTTTTCCTTCTCTTTCTTGGTGTCATCTTTTTAGCTCGGGGCCTTACTACCTATTGTTTATTTCTTGCCTTTTTAGGTGTAGGAGAGGGTGTTGGTTATTTGGTATGGTTTTGTCATTGATGTCAACACCTACTAAACACTTATCAACTCTGGCACTTTGGAGAATCAACAACATTCACTGGCAAGCAAGTGACTCATGCACAGTCACCGATATCTAGTACACCAGCAAGTTATAATGATCATCGACACTTGGAATAATATTAAAAACACTTGGTTATGTTGAAGACATTGTGTGGACACTTTGTTTTGAAGTTTTGTTTATTGGTACATTAGCATTTGCATATTTGTTGTTACCGGCAAATAGGTCCAGGTTACACCAACAGGTTTATCTTTTCCAGATCAGCACGACACACTAAGGACATGATTAATTATTGTTGTAAACACATCAAGCCAACATGTTGAATCAGTTATTGCATCGAATATTGTATTGTTTGTAAAATGTTTTTATTGTAATATCTTGTAGAGCCAACCTACTAAATTGGTCTTAGGGTATGGTATAAATGTAAGATCTTATTTGTAAGATCAAGTGTGGAATGTGAAAACAGGATTGTGTGAAGGTATATGTGAGAATAAGTAGAGCTATACATGCAGACATCATTTGAAGATTGAAGGAGGGTTTTTGTGAAGACAATCAAAACTACATCGGTACTGAATCTAGCATATGAAGATTATATTTTGTGTACTACATTCTTATTGGATTTAACCATCCAACTATAGTTAGTGTGACTCCCATTTTGTGATTGAGCAGTGAGCTCTAGGCACTTGGCCTTTCTGCATGTGCATACCCCATTTATGTACACTTACTATCTGCACTAGTATCATCTGATTGAGGGTAAGGTTTCCCACCATGGTTTTTCCCCTTACAGGGTTTCCACATACAAATATTGGTGTTATGTGTTGTGGATGACTTTGTCTTTATGTTTCATGCACTAATCCTTACCGGTATAGCAATTAATTGTTAAAACTGTCTGCCAACTTATTAAACTAGTTTACCGGTATTAAGTATTAAGTTGGTTAAGTAGTTTTGGTTTGAATTTATTTGACAACTGATTCACCGCCCCCCTCTTAGTTGCCTCTGGGACCTAACAATTGGTATTAGAGCTTAGTCCTCTTTTGCAGAAGTTTAACAGCTTGAGGAGATCCAATGTCTACTAACTATTTCAGGAAGGACAACCCTAAACTTGATGGAACCAACTATGGCATATGGAAGATCAGAATGGAGACACATCTAAATTGCATTGGAAAGGACATCTGGAATGTTACAAAGAATGGTTATACTACTCCTACTCAGAGTCAGCCCACTCCACCCAAGCTGACTAAAGATGAGGAAAATGATTGCAAAGCAAGAGAAGCACTTTTGAGCACATTATCAGATCAACAAATCACGAGACTATCAGATAGGTCTACTACTAAAGCTATTTGGGATCATTTGGAAACACTGAATGAAGGAGATTCCACAGTCAAAATTGCAAAACTTGAAAGCTTTTGGGTCAGGTATGAACATCTGAAAATGGAAGAAGATGAAAGGATTTTTGCTTTTATGAAAAGAGTAAATGAGATTGTTTTGGGTATTAAATGTTGTGGAGGAACCTTAAGTGAGGATGAAATTGTTTCAAAAGTTTTAAGAGGATTGCCACCGGCATATAAAATGAAAGTCACTGCTATAAATGAGTTAAGAACAATGCCTAATACATCAGTAACTAGAGATACATTGATTGGGAAACTTTCAACTTTTGAAATTGAAGAATTTGGTCTTGTTGCTACTATAAAGATAAATTTGGCCTTTAAACCATCAACATCATCTGCTCCATCATTTGAAAAATCTGATTGGAAAGCCTTTTATGCAAGAGAACTTGAAGAAAGCAAGAAAGAAAATGAAGAACTTGAAGAACTTGAAACACTATTTGGAAGGAAAATGCCTAAAGGTCTAGTTGGAAGTAAGTATGAAGGTAAAGCACCCTTTAAATGTTTTAACTGCAATAAGATTGGTCATATGGCTTCAAGATGCCCTGATAGACATGCTAGACTAAGAGAAGAAGCTAGAAGAACATACAAGCCTAACCTTGAATATCAGAGATACAAATTTAAGAAGAATAAAGACAAATCATGTTATATTGCAGATGAAGGTGTGACTAATGATTCTGATGAGGATCCGATAGACAATGGATGGGTTTTTTTTTCTATAATAGAAGATCGACCGACACCTACTACTCAACTAGTAGTACAGGCCTTGGCAGCTAAAGTTGAAGTAAAGGGTGAATAGATCATTGATTCAGGATTCTCACATCATATGACAGGAGACAAAGGTAAATTTTTGAACTTTCAAGAATACAATGGAGGCTTAGTGAGATTTGGAGATGACAAAGTTTGTTTAATCAAAGGTAAGGGTACAATATCTCTTGATGGTAAGCATAACACTGACAATGTTTACTATGTTGAAGGATTAAAGCATAATCTTTTGAGTATTGGTCAATTAGTTGAGAAAGGATTTTAGTTACAATTCAAAAATGGAAAATGCAAAATCATGAATAGAACTGGTTTAGAAATTGCAACCGGTAATCAAACTAGAGGTAATATCTTTCATTTAAATAACAACAAAAAGACATGCTTGATTGTTCATATTGATGAAAGTTGGTTATGGCATAAGAGACTCTGTCATGTAAACTTTGATTGCATGGTAAAAATCAGTACTACTAAGGCAGTTAGAGATTTACCTAAAATTGTCAAACCTCAGAATACAGTATGTAAGGAATGTCAATTTGGAAAACAAGTTAGAGCTAGTTTCAAAAGTATTCCAGAAAAATCCAATAATGCTCTTGATTTAATTCACACTGATTTATGTGGTCCAGCTAGAACTAAAAGCTTACAAGGTGATAGATATTTCATGCTAATCATTGATGACTATTCTAGAATGTGTTGGGTTACTTTTCTCAGAGAAAAATCAGAAGCACTAGGAAAGTTCAAACTATTCAAAGCAATGGTAGAAAATGAAACCGGTAAGAAAATCAAATGTCTAAGATCAGATCAAGGAGGAGAATTTACATCTAAGGAGTTTAATACATTTTGTGAAGTAAATGGAATCAAAAGACAACTATCAGCACCTCAGAAACCACAGCGGAATGGAGTTGTTGAAAGGAAAAACAGAGCTATCTTGGATGCAGCAAGAAGTATGTTATCAGAAGCACACCTACGACATGTATATTGGAGAGAGTCAGTCAGTACAACGGTCTATACATTCAACAAAGTTCACATCAAAGGTGAAACCGGTAAGACCCCTCATGAACTATGGTTTGGTATTACTCCTACTCTTAAATATTTCAGAATTTTTGGAAGTAAATGTTATATCAGAAGAGATGAGTATTGGCAAATTTGATCCTAGAAGTGATGAAGGAATATTTCTTGGTTATTCATCTAAGAGCAAGGCATATAGATGTATTAACAAAAGATTGCAGAAAATTGTTGAAAGTACAAATGTAAAGATTGATGAACAATTCAGAGGAACTTCAAGGTATATAGACTCTGAACCAGCAGAAGAAATTTTGACAAATGAACCTACACTAAATCCACTGGTACAGAATGAAGATCCAGTTACCCTGGTATCATCTGAGGATTCCACAATAACTGAGGAACAACAACAAACAAAGACATGCTGGTATGTAAGACTAAATCATTCTGAAGATTAGATAAAAGGAAACAAGTTTAAATGAGTTATGACAAGAGGAAGATTGGCAAATGAAGAGGTATTTCTTATTTCTCAAACCACATATATAGAGAGGGGGGGTGCATTAGTATCGAACTGGTATATAGAATTTCTTGACTTAAAACATGTTGAACATAATATAATAGTGTACTAGTATGCAGGAAATAATGCAATAAATAGAATCAAGAACATCCACATGAAAAGAACACCATAACACAAGGTTTTAATGAGGAAACCCGGTGTGGGAAAAACCTAGGTGGGATTTATGACCCACAATATTCACTCATTGGCCAATAAGAGAATATTACTTACAATAGGGGCCTGCACATGCAAGAAGGCTAACTTCCTAGAGCTCACTACTCAATGGCAAGTCTCACTGACTTACAATGATGATTATACAAATCCAATATCTTGTACTACTTTACAATAGCATCTTCAATGCCTGATCTAGTACCGGTTGCTGCTCTATTGCTTACATAAACCCCTTAACCTATATTTTGCATAATAGGTCTACCTAATATTTTTCCTTAATGCTTACATCTCTTCTCTCAAATGTCTACAATGATCTCTTTTATATATAAGGGTCATTTTACAATTTGCCAAGTCGGCTTACAAAGTTTTTCAATAATAAACAAAATATAATATAACAAAATCTTGTCGGCTTCTATGCCGGTATACTTCCTTTCTTCTATACTGGTGCTGGTGTCCTGAGTGCCGGCATTGCAAGGTTTCCACCAATGACAAAACCTTCAATCACATACAATGTCTCATTGGAGTGTGCATATGCCAACAATCTCCCCCTTTGGCATTGATGGCAACACTCATGAGAAATTTCAAAAGATGTATCCAAAAAAAATGTGAAGTCCAAAAATGTTACCAAAAATGTGTGAGCTCCCCCTGAGCATATGATTCCTGTGATTTGAATTTTCTCATCCCACTACTCCCCCTTTAGCATCAATGATAAAGGTTGTCAAGATGTCAATAGAGTTTGTAGTTTCAATCTTGCAACTGGGTGGTTACAATTTGAAAAAGATCTCCCAAAATCAAGTTTATACTATCCATAAACTTTTTGCTATCCTTTATTGTTGTGTCTATTCTCTTCACTGCACCGGTGAGATGTTGCAAATGCTCTGTCGGTGTTTTCTTTCCCTGTATTAGTGCCTCAAATACTTCCTTCTGTAGTGATGCTAGATAGTCCAATCTTGGACTTAGTTTTGATCTCAAATGCTTTGCCTTATTCACTATTCTTTCTTTCTCTCTTTCCAATTTAAGTAATTCTTCTTCAAAATTTGTTATCTTTTCCTCAAAAATTGATAGTGTATCAGGTGAGTTGACAAAACTATCTGCAAGTTTATTGATCTCATCCTGTACCTTTCTCATCTTCTTGTCTATATCTACAGTCAAAAAGTTTGTTTTACAGGTATCTTTGTACAGATTTTTGTACTCTTTCAATAAATTACATAATTCCAGTAGAAGTGTGTCAAAATCTCTGTTACACTTCTTTATTTGCTCATCAAAGAATTTCTATTTTTCAACTTCTACTTTATCCTTCAATGATTCTTCCTTTATTTTCTCAATGTTTTCTGTGATATATTTACATAGTGTATCAAGTTGTCCTAAAGAATCTTTATTGTCTATATTATAGTTAGGAGCAATTACCTTCAAAATTGGTATGGTATCATCAATTGCCTTGTAAGCTTGTGAGCTGCAGTCAGTTATCTTCTTGATTGAATCTAATAGTACCTCAGTCACATTAGTTGATTTATAGCCTGATGATGAATCAACAATCTGAGTACTGGTGGAAGTAACCAAGCTTGTATTGACCTCTGGTAGGTCTGTTTGTGTCTACATTTCTTTAAGCAATGGTTTTTCTACTTCACTAGTTGCTGGTGGTACTGTTTCTTTATGTACCTGTTCCAATTGTTGTTATTCTAGTTCTGGAGCCTTTTGCTCTATTTGTTTCTCCTATGTGTTATCAGTTTCCTTAGCTACCAGAGGCTCACTAGCCATACTAGTCTTATCAGTTTTATCTTTGTCTACCACAATGTTGATCTTTTGAGTATCAACATCCACAATATATAAGACTTCAGGATTAGGATTATCATCCTCTACATCCATACTCTCAGCTGCTGGTTGATCTTCTATAGCTGTTGTTTTTACCGGTGGAGTAATTAGAGGAGGTGGGGGTAAGTTGTCTCTAACCTTGATACTAGGTGGTCCACCAACTTTACCTTTACCCTTGTCTCTATCTTTCTGATAAACTTTTATGGGTTTGGGGTTCTTGTACTCTTCTTGTTTTTCTTTCTCAACTAGGAATATATCCCATCCATTTTCTATCTCCTCAGTCACCTCATTAATTCTTCCAACCATTAAAGCAACATGTCAGTGTGCAGTAGAAAATATTGTCCTATTGGCTTGAGCAATTAGGTCATCAATTTCTTTGGGTGAGTTTATCGGATATATAGAAAGTAGCTTTTCAATCTTTATTTTCTTGTCCACTTTTATTACTGCTTGTCTTCTTGCTTCTAGTCTTTTAAATAGTTCATCTGGAACTTCATTGACTACTTCCATCAAAAACTTCTTATACATATCCATATGCAATATAACACTATTTTCAACTTGTTCTTTTTCATCAGCTATTAAGGTGTCATATATTTTCTCTATGTTCTTCAATTTACCTTCCTCTATAATTTCATTTAGCAATATATCAAGAGGGACCAAGTCTTTGTTTATCCTCTTCTTCTTTTTGGGTGTCAGTTTCTTCTTCTTTGGTGTAGCCTTTCTTACCGGAGATCTTACTGCTTTTTGTTTTTGTATTGTCCTCCTGGGTGAGGGTGTGGTTGCCAGTGAGGGATCTCTTTTTCTTACAACTCTTTTGAAAGTTGCAGGCATGTCACCCTTCAAAGAAGTGCCTACCGGTGATAGGTGAGTTTCAGGTTGTGGAGCTGCTAACTCATCCTTTGTTATACCGGTTTTCTTCAACACATCTTCTTTGATGGCTTTTGCTTGTTTGGAACCTTTCCTTACAACCACCTCAACCTTTTTTACTCTTTTCTTTGATTTTATTTGGCTTTCAATAGTTTCTGCACTACCAAATACTTCTTCCTTAGGTTCTCTGGGGGCTTCCAGAAGTGCTTTAGCATATGTTTCAATTATATGATCATTTGTTTCATATCCCATCTCAGTTACCCAAACTGTCCTAGGGATGACTGCTTCCATCCAGATTTCATCTTTCTTGATTACAAAGCATATTTTATCTTTGTATTTGTCGACAATCTTTTGTGATAACCTAATTCTTTTCTTCATTTTGGCCTTTAATGCTTGAAAGAAGTCATGAATATTGTTTTCCTTGTCTTCTGCCATGTTATTGAATAGCTCTGTTAACTGTTTGCCTACCGGTATATCATATCCAAGTTCTTTGTAGCCTATACTGCGAACCTATTTTCTTATATTTAGCATCAGACATACTAACAAATTTCCAAACCTGAAAGTTCCTTTCTTGTCCTTCTTAATCTTTCCAAGGTTGTCAATTAATTCATCCTTTAACCACTCACATATATCAATCTTTGCATTATCTGTGACCATATCATAAGCAATCTTAATGCATAAACTTGAAACTTGAAACTACTTTGAGTCTATTTGCATGAGTAGTTTTATACCCTAATATCATGCTAATAAATCTCACATTAATGTCTGTTACATCATTAACTCTTAGGGACCTCTTGTCAAATGTTGCACCAGTTAGGTTTGTAACTAGGTCATTGGATACCTTCTTGGTGTTATCTAGCCTTTTGCTGGTGATTGGTAACCCTGTGATAGCTTTCACAGCTTCCTTAGTGAATTTGTGGACTTCATCTAACCAAAAAAATTCACCATTTACCCTGCTTAAGACTATCCTAATCACATCCTTAGGGAATTCAGGAATGCTAAGGATCTCTATAAATCCTAGGGTCTCAATGATCTTGTGTTCATCTTTTACATTGCCGGTTTTATCACATATCACAGTTTTAAACATGGTTTTAATCTCTTCATCTCCTAGTTCTTCAATGTTGTAGTGGATGTACATTCTGGGGTCTTCAGCATAAACAACTCCCTTAGAAATTTGAGAAAAAGAACCTAAGGTATCATCGTTCTTTGCTACCTCAGGAGCTAACTGAAATACAGGCCTAGGTATTTTTATCACTTCAACAATAGTAGGGTTTTCTATATATTCAATTGCAAAGGTGGATGCCATGATTAAATACCTTTTACTGCCTTTAGGATGGATGATTGCTTGGAATGTTCTTGCTTCTTGCTCGAAATGCCTTAGCTCGGAAACTTTGTGCTCTTCGTAGGTTTGAAATCTCGATGAAATGAAATGGAGCCAAAACCTTGATTTTATAGTGTCCTTTTGCCATCTACCACATTAATTGTATGCCGGTTAAGTATTCACTTAACATTGTTTGCCAGTAATAAGTAATTTCCAACTTCTTATCTCTAACTGAGGGAATAATAGAACATGTGTCAATAGATTGCCAAACCCTCAAAGAAATTTTCTTCAATTAGATGAAGAACTTCCTGCCAGTGGAGCACTGCTTTGTCCTTCTAGTGAAGCATCACTCTGTTCTACTGATAAAGCATTGGTTTGTCCTACCGGTGGAGGAGTATTCCTAATATTTAGATGAGCTTTTCTAATCCATTGTTTTGAGAATTCTTGCTTAGCCTCTTCAACTTTTTCTTTACCTTTCAAGCTAGAACTTTTGTTGTCTACTGGTGTTCCTTTACTTCCATAGAATTTAGCAATATGCCCAATCTTGTTACATGCATAACAAGTTACATTATTCTTCTAAATAGCTTTCCCATAACCTATGTCGGTTTGTGTTCTGCATTGATTAGATAAATGTCCAAATCTTCCACAAACATAATATCTCACATTCATCCTATAGTTTTTAGAGTTATGACCTACTTTGTTGCATTTAGAACATTGACTGGTGGGTGTGTTGATATTGTGATAATTTCTAGATCTACATTCATTTGCTCTATGACTATACTTATTATAGTTAAAGCATTTTCCATTGAATTTATAAGCATTAGGTTGTCTTAACAACTTGTTGTGATCCTGAGTATTTGCAGTACCAGAGCTTTCACCAACTTCAAAGCCAATTCCAGAAGTGTCACCTTTAGGTTTTTGATTCTTCAGCAAGGTGCCAAGTTCCTCTGAGCTTTTTTTGAATTTTTCTTTATGTTGATTTGTTGTTTCTAGTTCTCTTTCTAAGACTTCTTTTTGTCTCATTAGTTCATTTGAGTCATTCTGAGTAAGCATTAGATCTATCTTCAACATGTCATTTTCATAGCTAAGTCTTGTGTTCTCGTTTGCTGCATCACTTAGTCTTCTGGTCAATTCTTCTTCATTCTTCTTCCTATCCTCAATCTCTTTGCAAAATCTCATAGTCATATCCTGCATCTCATTCTTTGTTGTCATGTTCTCTTGTTTTAACTTTCTTATCATATCATTAAGTGATTCCTTTTCATCATTCTCATTTTGCAATTTTTCACAAAATTTCTCTTCTCTTATTTATTGCAACAGTAAAATTTTCATTGAAGTGCCTGAATGATATCCTGAGATACCCTTAAATCATCTTCTAGTTTTATATTTTTCAATTTCTCTGCATCATAGTCTGAAAGAGCTCCTTCCAGTTGCTTCATAAGATTTTCCATTTTTACCGGTGTCAAGATCTTCCTCAAGCTATTAGGCTTCTGAAAATAGAGGACCAAGCTTTGATAGAAATTGTTAGGAATCCCACAGATACTAAGAGGGGGGGGTGAATCAGTATCTAACTAGTATATAGAATTTCTTGACTTAAAACAAGCAAAACATAATATAACAGTGTATCGGTATGCAAGAAATAATGCAATAAAAAGAATCAAGAACATCCACATGAAAAACACACCATAACATAAGGTTTTAATGAGGAAACCCGGTGTGGGAAAAACCTCAGTGGGATTTGTAACCCACAATATTCACTCACTGGCCAATAAGAGAATACTACTTACAATAGGGGCCTATACATGTAGGAAGGCCAACTGCCTAGAGCTCACTGCTCAATGGGAAGTTTCACTGACTTACAATGAGGATTATACAAATCCAATATCTTGTACTGCTTTACAATAGCATCTTCAATGCCTTATCTAGTACCGGTTGCTGCTCTGCTGCTTACATAAACCCCTTAACCTATATTTCGCATAATAGGTCTGCCTAATATTTTTCCTTAATGCTTACATCTCTTCTCTCAAATGTCTACAATGATCTCTTTTATATATAAGAGTCATTTTACAATTTTCCAAGTTGGCTTACAAATTTTTTCAATAATAAACAAAATATAATATAACAAAATCATGTTGGCTTCTATGCCGATATACTTCCTTTCTTCTGTGTTGGTGTTGG
This sequence comes from Cryptomeria japonica, assembly GCF_030272615.1. Taxonomy (NCBI): domain Eukaryota; kingdom Viridiplantae; phylum Streptophyta; class Pinopsida; order Cupressales; family Cupressaceae; genus Cryptomeria; species Cryptomeria japonica. The sequence goes on from NC_081412.1 coordinate 58,835,380, forward strand.
TGTCCTGAGTGCCGGTGTGGAGTGTGATCTACTGATGTCGGTATGATACCTTTGCTGGTGCCATAGGATTGCAAGGTTGCCATCAATGACAAAACCTTCAATCACATACAATGTCTCATTGGAGTGTGCATATGCCAACACACAATAACTGAGGAACAACAACAAACAAAGACACCCTGGTATGTAAGACTGAATCATTCTGAAGATTAGATAATTGGAAACAAGTTTAAAGGAGTTATGACAAGAGGAAGATTGGCAAATGAAGAGGTATGTCTTATTTCTCAAATTGAACCATCATCAGTTAATGAGGCATGTGAAGATAAATTTTGGATTAAAGCTATGGAAGAAGAATTAGAACAAATTGAGAAAAACAACACTTGGACATTAGTTCCTCGGCCTAAAGATGAAAATGTAATTGGAACCAAATGGGTATTCAGAAACAAACTTAATGAAGATGGTAAGGTTGTTAGAAATAAAGCAAGACTAGTGTGTAAGGGATATTCTCAAAAAGAAGGAATTGATTACAATGAAACATTTGCACCAGTAGCTAGAATTGAGGTAGTCAGATTATTTTTGGCTTTTACAGCACATAAGAACTACAAAGTATATCAAATGGATATTAAATGTGCATTTTTGAATGGAGATCTTGAAGAAGAAGTGTACATCAAACAACGTGATGGATTTTCTTTCACAAATAACAAAGATATGGTTTGCAGGTTAAGAAAAGCTTTGTATGGATTGAAGCAAGCTCCAAGAGCTTGGTATGCAAGATTGGATAAGTATCTTTTAAAGATTGGTTTTACTAAAGGGAATGCAGATAGCAATTTATACTATAAAGTAACTAATGATGACATCTTGATTATAGAAGTATTTGTTGATGATATAATCTTTGGAGGAGAAGATGGATCATGTAAATAATTTTCTATTAAAATGCAGCAAGAATTTGAAATGTCTATGATTGGAGAAATACAATTCTTTTTAGGATTGAAGATTTTACAGACTGATAAAGGTATATTCTCGAGTCAGTCCAAGTACTTAAAAGAGTTACTAAAGAAATTTGGGATGGAGAACTCTAAACCAGTAAGCACACCTATTACAACAAATGGCAAATTATCACTAAGGGATGAATCTACACTTGTTAATCCAACTAGATACAAATCTATGATAGGAGGTTTACTGTATTTGACACAAACCAGACCTGATATTATGAATGCAGTATGTATTGTTTCAAGATTTCAAAGTAATCCTAGAGAAAATCATGAGTCAGCAGTAAAAAGGATTTTCCGATACTTACAAGGCATTATAAATCTTGGATTATGGTATCCTAGAGATGAAAACTTTGAATTATGTGCATACACAGATGCAAATTGGGTAGGAGATGTGGATGATAGAAAAAGCACCACTGGCGGAGCATTCTTTCTTGGAAACAGACTAGTTTCTTGGTTGAGTAAGAAACAAAGTTGTACATCTTTATCAACAACAGAATCAGAATATGTTGCAGCAACAACTAACTGTACACAGGTACTATGGCTTAGTAAAATGTTGAAAGACATAAAGGTACAATGTAAGGAACCTATTACTATCTATTGTGATAACACTACAGTAATTGATATATCCAAGATTTTGGTATTATATTCTAAAACCAAACATGTTTCTATCAAATTGAATTTTCTAAGGGAAAATATTGAAGCAAAGGAAATAAAATTGGTTTATGTGAATACTAAAGAGAAGATTGCAGATATATTTACTAAACCTCTTCCTAAGCAGACTTTTGAATATCTCAGAGATTAGCTTGGGGTCATACCTTCACCAATAGAGACTTAGGAAGTTGATGATTGTCATCAACCGACAAAATTAATAGAGAAATATTTTTTTCGGCTTTGATGGAAAGCTACTTCTCAAGGGGAGTAGTTGGTATACTAAATTGATTGGTATTCTGTATATGAACTTGGCTTGGTAAGATGTTTTTGGTAAGAACTTTCGCAATTGATGTCAAAGGGGGAGAGATTGGTATGGAAAAACACAAGGAAAACACATGTTGCTCCCAGGGGGAGAGATTGTTGTTTGGGAGAGATTATTACTCTCTGTATTTGTATTTTGATTTTTGGTTCTAATCTCTTTTTGGAGATTGTTGGTTTTTGGTATTTGGCATTTCTGTTTTGGCACTTTGATGGTTTTTCCATCTTGTGTTGCCATCAATGTCAAAGGGGGAGATTGTTGGTATTTTGGTATGGTTTTGTAATTGATGTCAACACCTACTTAACACTTATCAACTCTAGCACTTTGGAGAATCAACAACATTCACTGGCAAGCAAGTGACTCATGTACAGTCACTAGTATCTGGTACACCGACAAGTTATAATGATCACAGACACTTGGAATAATATGAAAAACACTTGGCTATGTCGAAGACATTTTGTGGACACTTTGTTTTGAAGTTTTGTTTATTGATACATTAGCATTTGCATATTTGTTGTTACCGGCAAATAGGTCCAGGTTACCCCGACGGGTTTATCTTTTCCAGATCAGCACGACATGCTAAGGAGATGATTAATTATTGTTGTAAATGCATCAAGCTGACATGTTGAATCGGTTATTGCATCGGATATTGTATTGTTTGTAAAATGTTTTTATTGTAATATCTTGTAGAGCCAACCTACTAAAATTGGTCTTAGGTTATGGTATAAATGTAAGATCTTATTTGTAAGATCAAGTGTGGAATGCGAAAAAGGATTGTGTGAAGGTATATGTGAGAATAAGCAAAGCTATACATGCAGACATCATTTGAAGATTGAAGGAGGGTTTTTGTGAAGATAATCAGAACTACACTGGTACTGAATCTAGCATATGAAGATGTTATTTTGTGCAGTACATTCTTATTAGATTTAACCATCCAACTATAGTTAGTGTGACTCCCATTTTGTGATTGATCAGTGAGCTCTAGGCACTTGGCCTTTCTACATGTACAAACCCCATTTATGTACACTTACTATCTGCAGTAGTATCATCTGATTGTGGGTAAGGTTTCCCACTGTGGTTTTTCCCCTTATAGGGTTTCCACGTACAAATATTGGTGTTATGTGTTGTGGATGACTTTGTCTTTATGTTTCATGCACTAATCCTTACCGGTATAGCAATTAACTGTTAAAACTATCTATCGGCTTATTAAACTAGTTTACTAATATTAAGCATTAAGTTGGTTAAGTAGTTTTGGTTTGAATTTATTTGACAACTAATTCACCCCCCCCCTCAGTAGCCTCTGGGACCTAACAAAGGGTACCAGTGAAGGTTTTCTTTTCCTATCTACTCTTTTAAACTCAGTCGGGATTTCACTTTCTGATGAAGTTCCAACCAGTGAGAGGTGAGCTTCCAGTTGTAAACCCTCCAAATCACTTTCCTTGATACCAGTGATATTCATTATGTTTTCCTTTATCTCTTTCACCTATTTTGTTGCACTTCTGGTATATTTCTCTCTTCTCTTCCTTTGTTTAAGTGTTTGCACACCACTTTCAATGGTCTCAGCATTACCAAAAACTTTTTCTTCCAATTCTCTAGGGGCTTCAAGTAGGGCTTTGGCATATGTTTCAATAATGTTCACATCTACCTCATAACCCATTTTTGTCACCCAAACAGTTCTAGGAAGAACTGCCTCCATCCAAATTTCATCTTTCTTAATTACAAAACAAATTTCTTTCTGATATTTGTCAACAATACTCTGAGGTAACCTTTTCCTAGTCTTCATTTTTGCTTTAAAGGCTTGGAAATACTCAGTTATTTTGTTGTCCTTCTTTATTCCCATGTCGGTGAAGATATCCAATAGTTGTTTCCCTACTAGTATGTCATAACCAAAGGCTTTTCTGCCTATACTAGGAACTTCTTTTGTAATATATAGCATTAGGCATACAAGAAGATTTCCAAATCTGAAAGTACCTTTCTTATCTCCTTTAATTTTCTTCATATTATCAATTAATTCATCCTTCAACCATTCACATACATCTATCTTAGCATCATTGTTAACCATATCATATGCACTCTTGATACATAGACTAGAAACTGAGTTCAGTTGGTTAGCATGTGTTTCCTTATATCTTAATATCATGCTAATGAATCTAACATTGGCATCTTTCACATCATTAACTCTCAGGGATCTTCTATCATAGGTTGCACCAGTTAAAGTCATCACTATGTTGTTTGAAACTTTCTTGGTCTTATCTGGCCTGCTACTAGTGGAAGGTAAGCTAGTCATAGCCCTAACTACTTCTCTAGTGATCTTATGGATAGAGTCTAACCAAAAGAATTCTCCATGAACTCTACTAAGTACAATCCTCACTCCTTAGGAAATTCTAGAATGCCAAGGATTTCCACAAAACCTAGGGTTTCTATATCCTTATGTTTCAATTTAACAGTTCCATTCTCATCACAAATAACATTCTTGTACATTTTCATGATTTCATCTAAACCTAGTTCCTCAATATGGAAATGTATGTATATCCTTGGGTCTTCTGCATATGCAAATCCTTTAGGGATTTTAGAAAATGCACCTATGGTATCATCCTGTTTTGCTACTTCGGGGATAATCTTGAATACGGGCCTAGGGTCTTTGACCACTTCAATAACAGTAGGGTTTGCAATGAATTCAGGAACAGAGGAGGAAGCCATTGATAAATACCTTAATCTACCTTTTAGGTTTGGATGCTTGAAAGATCTTGCTTCACTTCTCACTAAGGATGCCTTCGCTCGGGTTTTTCACTCTCTTAGGAAATTTGAATGCTCAGTGAGTGAAAAAGAGTGAAAAACATTGATTTATAATAGCTTTTCCTTCAACAACCACAATAAATGCCTGTCGGTTAATTAAAACTTAACACATCTGCCGGTAAAGAAGAAGTTCATCTTCTCACCATCAACCGAGGGTAAAATTGCATGATTTTCAATTTGTTGCCATACCCCAAAAGGTTTTAGTTTAGTTGGATGAAGAATCTCTTGTTGGTGGAGTAATACTCTATTCTACCAGTGAAGGAATAGTCTCCTCAACATTTTGATCTCTCTTTCTAATCCATTGTTTTAAAAATTCTTCCTTTACCTCATCAACCTTCTCTTTGCCTTTCAAACTGGGTCCATTATTATTTGCTGGTGATGCCTTACTTCTACAAAATTTTGCAATATGTCCAATTTTTTTACAAGCATAACAAGTCACATTGTTCTTCTGAATAGCCTTTCCATATCCTATGCCGGTATGTGTTATGCATTGATTAGATAGGTGTCCAAATCTTTCACAAACATAACATCTTACATTCATTCTGCAATTTTATGAATTGTAACCAATTTTGTTACATTTGGAACATTGACCTGTGGGTGTATTAGTGTTCTAATAGCTTCTAGATCTACACTGATTTTCTCTATAACCATACTTGTTACAGTTAAAGCATTTCCCATTAAATTTGTAAGAATTAAGTTGTCTTAGTCTTACAAATTTTTTGTGATCATGATTGTTTGCAGTACTAGAGCTTTCACCAACTTCAAAGCCAAGTCCATTAGTAGCTCCACCAGGTCTCCAATTTTTTAGTATGTTATCAAGTTCTTCTAAACATTTCTTAAATTTCTCTTTGTGTTGATTTGTAGTAGCCAAATCATTTTCCAAGATTCCCTTATGTCTCATAAGTTTAGTTTTGTCATTTTGTGTGTGCATTAGATCTGTCTTCAACATATCATTTTCATGACTAAGTCTTGTATTTTCATTTCCAATATCATTGAGTCTCTTAGTCAAGTCATATTCATTCTTCTTTCTGTCTTCAATGTCTTTACAAAACCTCATAGTCATATCTTGCATCTCATTCCTCATAGCACTGTTTTCTTGTCTCAACTTGTTCACAAGGTCATTAAGGGTTTCTTTCTCATCATCGTCACTCTACATCTTCTCATGAAGTTCTATTCTTTTGTTTCTAGCAATAGTGATATTCTCTTGAAGTCATTGAATGAATTCCTATGCAGTCTTCAGATCATCTTCAAGTTTGAAATTCTTCAACTTTTTTTCTCCATCATAATCTACAAGAGTTGTTTCCAATTGTATTCTCAAGTTTTCCATCTGTACCAGTGTCAGAATCTCCCTCAAGTTGTTAGGCTTTTGAAAATAGAGAACCAAGCTCTGATACCAATTGTTAGGATTCCCAAAGATACTGAGAGGGGGAGTGAATCAGTATCTAACCGGTTGACAAATTTTCTGACCTTATTAAATATTTTGCATTCAAAAACAATGTACCGGTAAACAAGAATTAATGCAGTAAATACAAACAATAAACACAACATAGAAAGAACACCATAACACAATATTTTTGGCAAGGAAACCCGTTGTGGGAAAAACCTTGGTGGGATTTGTGACCCACAATATTCACTCATTGGCCAGTGAATGAATATTACTTATAATAGTGTGTCTGCACATGCAGGGAAGCCAACTACCTAGAGCTCACTGCTCAAATACAAAAGGAAGTCTCACTAACTTACAAAATGGATTATGAGAATCCAATATGATGTACTTCTACATAAAGAATCTTCTATGCTAGGTTCAGTACCGATTGAAGCTCATATAATAACCATAAACCATTCTACAAGATTTACCTTAGTATTCGCTCTACACATCCATCCTATCATGTCTCTACCAAATGATCTACAAGATCTCATACTTATATATGAGTCTTATTACAATATGTCATTTCGGCTTACAAAATGATATTACAATTAAATACAATATACAATAATCAAAATCATGTCGGCTAGGGTGTCGGTAAACATTCTTGTCACTACCAGTGAACTATTTGTCGGTGTAGAGTCTTTCAGTGCTAGTGCCATAAGATTGCGAGGTTGTCATCAATGACAATACCTTCAATCACCTACAATTCTCATTCAAGTGTGCAATGCCAACATTGTAGACCTTAACCGGTTAGATCTCTATATTACAAATAGTGGATCTTGTGGGTACTAACTCCCACCATGGTTTTTCCCATTTGGGTTTTGCACATCTAACTCGTGTCATGTGGTTTATTCTTTGTGTGGTGATTGCATACTTGGTGTTATTTCTTATATGACTTTTGAGTTTTAAGTTGGTGAAATTGATATTCAGATTTTTATTGTTTTTACTATCATTGATTCACCCCCCCTATCAGTGCCTTATAAGTTCATTAATTGGTATCAGAGCCTAACTTTCTTAGGGCTTAACCATTTGGAAGGGATCTCTAATCCTAAGCAAAATATGGGTGAAGGAATGAGCTATAGAGAGATGGCTAGAGAACTTGCTAAAACCAAGCATGACATAGAAACCCTAAGAGGCAAGTTTTAGATATCACTAGCTAAAAGGAAGGAACTGATCGAACAATTGTTGGAAATTTATGAGGCACTACCCCGACTCATCCTAGAATTTTAGTGATTTTCATGTTGAGACTATTATGGATGCTTTATTTTTATGCACTATGGATTTAGAACTTATATGATTCCATGATTTGGATAACATTGATATATATGGATGCTTCATTTCTATGCATTATAGATATAAAACTCTATATGATTCTAGAATAGGATAAATTTGAGATGATGTATGTCATTATTGGATTTGCAAGACTCTACTATGATGATAGAAATAGGACGCATGTTTATGTATGGATCAAAATTATGATGATTATGATAATTGCTTATATGGATTTATTTTGATACAAGATATATTGATTTTGTTTAATATCAATTGTATGCAGAGTGTTTGACGTGTATTCTTATTCATGTGTTTAAATATTATATGAGGTTATTTGGAAGTACTAATGTGTAATTGGGATGCATAGGAAAATTATCCATGTGACCATGGAAATATTATGGAGAACCAAACCTAGACCTATGTACCTTCGTAAAGCTAGGGGTTGTCTATTTGGAGAGACAACACCCCGTATGTATCGTATTTTATTTGTAATAGTAAATGATGCATGTGTGTTAAATTTTATTTATTATTTATGTAAATCCAACAAGAGACAATTTCCATGTGTAATTTTGTAATGTATTTTATTGTGCCACTTGACACGTGTTGATTTATCTCTTGAATTTTGACTTGTCTCTTGAAGGGAGTTGTTCAACTATAGCTTTTTCAAACATTTGAATGTGGTTCTAAATTTTCCTTGGGTAGAGAGTATTTGGAGTGGTCAACATAGGTTTGAGCCGAAATTTAACTTCAGATGGGTTTATAAGGGGTCAAATGGAATCCCAGGGGTAGTTTAAAGGTGTTTCCTAAAGCCCATAAGGTATAGCTATGGGTTAGGAGTATTTTGAGGCATGTGTCTACTCCCATGTGACTGTTTAGTCACCTCAAAAAGTGAGTTTCCTAAGGTGAGCGAAAATTGAAACTAGAAGGTGCCATCTAGGTTAGATAACCTTCCCCTTTGATGAGAGATCCTTTTTGATCTTTTTCTTAGTTTTGCCTTTTTCAGTTTTACAAACCTGTGAGAACTCTCAATGAGGTCTTCTTAGGCAAGAATGAGAGATTTTGTGGGTAATCACCCACTCTCCATTTTTGGGAGACTATGCATTTTGAAAAGTTGTGTTTTGGATTCAAATTTTGGCTAAGTGTAGAAGGGAGGATTGTGGATTTGGGCTGCTCATCCTCAAACTAGTTCTAGCATACCTTTGGGCAAATTGAAGGTTGGTTCATCTCTTTGTTTTTTTTACATTGCATGTCTATGTTTTAATGTTTGGTTGTATGTGAAAGTGATTCTCTTGTATTTTCTTTTGTGAAAATTATTATTATGCAATTTGTCTTTTATTTTCTTGTATACATTTTCTGTGTTTTGGGAGTAACCAAGGCCTTCTACTCTTGGGAGAGTAGGATGGTCTTGTGGGTGGTAGAAGTTTGATAGCCCTCGAGTGAGAGACTCTCATTATGAGAGTGAACTCAAGGGGTGTATAAGTGACCCTTATTGCATGGCCTGGTTTGTGCATTTGGGGGTCATAAGGGGAGAAAGTATGGCATGAATGCCTTGGGGGCCATAAGGAATGTGGGGTTAATGAACTTATGAAATATCTTTGTTTTCCATGAGGGGGCATTGTGATCTACCACTCTTGCAATCTCCTCAGGGTATTTGGTCCAATACCACCAATGTAAAATCATCACATTTTGTGATGAAGTGTAGCCTTGGTTAGAAAAGTGTTGTTGAGTGTTTTTCCCTTGCTTGTTGTGTTTGCATGTCTATAACCTGTCTAGGGCTTGGTTCTCCAAGCTCGAGGGTGGCTTCTAGTAAGCCTAGGATGGGAGGTGAGCACTCCATGGTCAAGCCTTATGATTTATTGCAGGTTGCTTGGAAAGGAAAGAAAAAGTCAAGCTAGGTGTTGTTGTTTGTGCTTGGTTTGTAGAAAAAGATTAAGAAAAGGGATGCTATATTTTCAGTTGTAGGAATGTAAATAAAAAGTTGCATATTGTATTTTCCTTTAAAAGAAAATGTATCTATTTTATTTAAAGTCCTTATTTAATAGAAATGAGAGACTAGTTGGGTATATCAATCCTTTGTATTGTTGGCTATATTGTATTCTGAACACACTTTAAAGAAAGACATTATTTTTATTAAGTATTATTTTGTTGCAAAAATGAAATGTTTATCTTGGATTAAGTTCCCTATAGTTACTGAAATAATATTTGTAGTATGCATGTTAGTTTTGAAAATATAGGTTCATTTTATGTCCTCATGCATATTAAAAAAATAGGAAATGAGTAAAGTAGAAAGCTTGCATGTTAGTAAAAGAAAAATTTGCATTTAGTTCTAATTATTTATTTCCAAATACATATCATGGTTTAATAAATTTAACATGCATAACTCTAAGATTTATTTTAATGTTTTCTAGACTAATATCGTTGCTGCTTAAATTTAATTAATTATGTCATCTTCTCCTTTATTTATTGTAGAAATGAAATTAAATAATTGCACCATAGATTTATGTCTAGATCTAAAAGATGAAATAAAAATATTGGTCTAATATTGTGAAGCTAGTTAATTTAATAATTTCCTGTAAATATTTAAAAAAAAATATAACATTATACATTTATAAAAATCTATATTAACCCTACCTGTGATTTAACTATGGTTAGATTATATATATATAAATACACACACACACACACACACACACACACACACACACACACACACACACACACATATATATATATTTATAAATATAAATATATATCTATATCTATATTTAAATATATATATTTATATATAAAAAAAAAGAAACCAAAAAAAGGTGTTTAAATTTTATTTTATTTTTTAAAAAATATATAGTAAATGGGGGAGCCTCGCCCCCCCCCCCCGCATTGTGGGTGGTGACCCCGTCGCCACTATGGGCTGCAACCCACAGTCGGGGAGGCTTCGCGCCCCCCCCCCCCCCCCCCCCCCCCGTGGGAGGCACTCCACAACGATGGTGCAGTCGTGGCTGCGGGCCGCGACTCACAGCGACTGCCAAGGCCCCCTCTATGGGCCATGACCCGCAAGCATGGTGGCAGCCGTCCCTATGGGGAGTTCCCCCACCATTACCACTGCCTCCCTCCTTCGGCACTGCCCTCCTCCGCCACCCTCTGTGCGCCCCGCGGCCCCATTAAACCCTTGACCCTGCAAAACAAACAAAGGGGCCATGGTAAAATTCGAACCCTGCAAGCCAAAAAGAATAAACCCTAACCAGGTTCAGGTTAGGGTAGGAAGATTTGTAACTGAAAAAAAATAGGTTGTAGTTTGTTTTGGTTTTATAATATCATGTTCGTTTACAGTTTTGTTTTGTTGTTGGTATTTAATAAATTTTAATTAGGTTAAATGGGGGATTTTTATAATAATGTATGTTGGAAAATAAATATCCTCTCATAATAATATATATACGTGTAAAATATATATATATATATATATAGGAATCTATAAATCTAACATTAATTTATTTGTACATTCATTATTTTATTTACGATTATATAACTGTTAATTAAGATGATTTAGAAATTTAAAATACTTATGAAGTTTAATCTTTTAGAAAATTTTATAACAAATTTGGTAAGTTATTTTGGCTATGGGGGATTATTTTTAGTCCACCTAGATATAGCTTTTTTTGGAGATTACATTTTATAGGGAAATTTTCATTATGGATTTAATTGACCCTTTAGTCGAATTAGATTAATCACATTTCAATTATTGTTAAAATAAAATATAGGAATTAATAATCTAAGTGCTAGGACTAATTTATTTAAGTTCCTAAAAGCAATTAATGGATATCGGAGATTAATACTACCTTTGTCAATTAACTTAGAGATTTTTGGTTAAATTAATTTACTGATTAAAATTGGTGAGATAATAAATAACTCTTTTAGTATTCCGCATTTAATTTAAATTATTTTCGCTTACTTGAGTTAGAGGTTAAAGTTAACTCAATACATAGTTAAGACAAAACTTGTTAGTGCATTTCGTATTTGCAAATTTAATTTTATTAGGTTGTTATTTTAAAAAAAAAAAAAATTTATCCCATTCCTGCCCAAAAGTTTGGGCATGACATGTTGGTATCACAGAAAGGTTTCCAACACTAGGAACATTTCTCCATTACGTTTCTCTTTAATTATTTAATTAATTATATCATATTAATTTTCTATGATATTTAAATTTAATTAATTAAATATCTCTCTTAAAAAAAATTAAAATTATTTATTTACTTCATTTTATTTTATTTTCTCATAAGGATGCCTTCGACTACGCGACAAGTTCGCAAGTGCGGAAGGGGACCTAAGTGTGTATGCATAGCACGTGAAGAGGTTGAGAGGGAGGAATCACTTTTGGAAGGGAATCCAGAGGCCCCTCTCGAATGATCGGTTGACCCAAACCGAGACATCTTAGAAGCACTCCAGAACTTGATAGGGATAGTCTAGGAAAGGCTTCCAGTAGAGGATCATCATGTTGAAAATCAGAACTCAGGGAGCCATAGATCGGCAGATAGGGAACGGAGTAGGAGTCCACCTCCTAACCTCATAGAGAGTCAGGATGGGCATGAGCCCAAGTCCGTTCACCTACAAGGACCACCTCTAGTGGAAGAGCTAGTGTATTATGATATATCACATTGGGATCCAATGGATCTAATCAGGTTATGCGCCTCCAGCCACCATCTTTTGGGGGATCTATCGAAGGGGGAGAAGCTAAGGCTTGGCTTTTGAGCCTAGACAGGTGCTTTGCATTGCACTCTTACGAGAGCAATCTAAAGGCATGTGTAGCAGTCTACCTATTGAGAGCAATGGCCTCCACATGGTAGAGACAGGAGGAATACAAGTGTGGTTTAGTTGCTAATACTCTCACATGGGAGATTTTTACAAAGAGGTTCAGGGAGAGGTACTTGTCAGAGTATTATAGACAGTGTAGGATAGACGAGTTCCATGACCTCTAACAAAAGGATCTCTCAATGACCCAGTACGAGAGCAAGTTTTTTGAGCTATTTCCATACGTGGACTACCTGAAAGATGAGAAGCTTCTCGTCAATCATTTTATCAGGGGGCTGAATGCTAGCATAGTAGGACCAGTGAGGATGTGTGCTCCAAGGAGCCTTTGGGTTGCCGTGGAGAAGGCTTTGATAGCAGAAGAGATTCAGGTCAGGCCACAAGATACAAGGGATCAGTACCAGAATCGAAACCCTATACCCCAGACATACGGGTTTGAGAAACCCCATTGGAAGGGTAATAACAGGCACACATCAGGGTTCTCCAAACCCCCTCCTCTACAATAGTCACAATAGAACCAGAGGCAGAGGCCTTCCGCAGAGTCAGCAGGGCATCGTTGGCATTTTTGATGTTTATGTTGTGATTGTCATTGATGGACACACACTTGCATTAAGATCCTCTTTATATGCATGAGTTAGAGCACAATCGGTATTTGTTTCAACCAGTATGTTTCAGGTATGTTGTATTATAGTCATTAGACTATTGATGATTTGCAGAATGTGTTTACCAGTCTAAAGTGGTATGTTGACCTCAAGCAGTACGAGGGATTAAAGTGGCATAACACATTTCAACCAGTCTTCATTTTTGTCAAACCAGCAACCAGCTTTTTGTATGAACCAGTAATACTCTATGATGAGTTAACAACCAACATTTTGTGATGAGTTATTAATCCACCGATTGTTTGATGGTGCCAACACTCTGGCGATGCTTCTTGTGTCATGTTAATAAGTATGTCTAGATTCATTAAACCTAGGAAATTGAAATGTAATCCTATTGGACGGACATGAAATTAGATTCCTTTAAAAAGGACATCATGTCTAGGGTTTTAGGTTGTTGCTGAAAGGGTTTATGTTGTTGCTAGGGTTTAAGGTGGTTGAGGAGTTGAAAAGAATATGAATGTGTAGAAGACTGAAGTAATATAGGAGTGCATTAAGAACAAGCTATCAAGGATCTAATTGAGTAGTCTGTGCTATTAGATAGATCAAACACTTTTTGATTACTCACATCTTTGACAAGTCTGTAGCCCTTAACCGGGTAGGGCCAAAAGCCTTTTGTAAAATGCTCTAACAAAGTGGTTCATCTCTGTGAATCTGAAATCCTCTAGCAAGGTAGTCCTTGATTGAACTTATCTCCTAATAGAGATTGAGATTCCTAACAGGATCTGTTCTGGTGAAGAACATTGTAAGACTTTAACCGGTCTAGTTTCTATTCTGCAGATAGTGACTTGTGAGTTCCATCTCACCGTGGTTTTTCCCATTTGGGTTTCCACGTCAAATATCTTGTGTTATGGTTGTATTTATTTTGTGGGTGAATGCTTTATTTGCATTTTGGTTTTCTTGTGTGATAACCAGTCTATCTATTAAACTATTTTAGCGGTTTATCTTTAGACTGTTTAAGTGCAGTGTTTTTTGGTATACGAATTCACCCCCCCCTCTTAGTATTCATCAATTGGTATCAGAGACTACCTTTCTATAAGTTTAACCACTTGGAAAGAGATATGGGGGAATAAACCTTGAGGGAATTTACTCAATGGCTCACTCAGTTTGAGCAAGCCTATGATGATCTTATGGTCAAATACAAGGCATCTCAAGCAAAAAGGAGAGAACATGCAAAAAAGCTGATGGAGCTATCTAAAAATAGTTCTGCAGATGAAGTAGACATGGAAGCCCTAATTGCAGAAGTAAATAAGTTGAATGAATCAAACTCCAACCTAAGAAAGGAGTTGGAAGGGCTGACTATCTAGATGTGTCAAGAGCTTGAGAACTGGAGAAAAACTAAAGACCTAGTGAAAGAAAGAGATTGTGAGATCTCCAAGTTGAAACAAGAGATGAGTGCCCTAAATGCTCAACTTCATGCAAGAAAAGTGGAAAAGGAAGACATGCAAGGAGAACTGAACACTGCCATCTCTGAGAATGAAAATTTGTTGGAAACAAATGCTGCTATTTCCAAAGAACTCTCTGAGTCAAAGGAAATACTTGCTAAGTTTAGCAAAAGTACTATCAAGCTAGAGCAAAAGCTTGAGTCAGGTAGATCGATAAAGAATACCAATGGACTTGGTTTCTCTAGACATGAGGAAGGAGAATCCTCAGGAACAAATGCTGAAGCATCAAAGAAGCAACCTACATTCAAAGGTAAAGGTAAGAAAAAATTCATTCCTATTTGCTTTAACTATCTTAAAGAAGGACACACTGCCAATGTATGTAGGAGCATAGCCTACAATAATTTTCCTTACTTTATTAACAACGTACCTAGATCAAATAAGTTTAATGGTCATTGTTATGCATGAAACAAGTATGGGCATAGAGCATTTGAATGCAGGTCTATCATGAATGACACTAGAAGATATCATCAGAGGACCCAAGGAGTTGGTCTTGAACCTTTTGTGAACCGAAATCACAACCGGTTTAATGTCTTCAATCATCAACCAAGAAGCGGTGACTATCAAGCGGTAACTGGATGGAGAGAAAATTGTATGATCTGTCATGGTCATGGTCAGATTGCTACAACATGCAGAAGGAAGAATGGAAACATGAACAATGGACCTTAGAGAGCATCTAGATTGGTTTGCTATCACTGCAACAAACTGGGTCACATTGCAAGATTCTGCAGAAGCAGAAAGAGTATATCTCATGATATACCGGTCACTCCGGAAGGAGGAATTGATGTTGAAATAGTTCAAGCGGACATGAACAAAACCTGGAAGAGGAAACCAGTAATGTTGGAAGAAGAACTAGTTTCTACACCTAGTGTGGAAATATCAAAATCGGCGGCAAACTAAGCTTCAAAAGGCTTAGGGGGAGCAAACGTCAAAATGTTTTCGAACCCCCAGTTTATATTGGCAAAAGACCTTAACCAATATATGATACCTGCCACTTGGCAGAAGACCGGAAATGGTAAAAAGGCAAATTAGGGTTTATGCCCTAATGGAGGAGCATTAATGACGGTAAGTGAGAACTATGTTTAAAAGCATTTTTAAAATCATTTCCCACTATCAGTTTTCAAGCGAAGAAAAGTTTTTCAAAGAGTAGAGCGACGAAAAGGCGATTTGAGCAGAGATTTGGAGAAATTGAGAAACCGTGAAGGAGATTCAAATTCAAATAGAAAATGGTCAAGTGGAGAACACAAAGCGGTGATTCAGCTACCGACGAAGTGAGGAGTGAAGGAGAATCAGAAAGCCCTAAATTTATGTGTTTTAAAAGGTATTTCTTGAGTTCTTAAAATTTCTACAATGGCTTTCGCATCTCATACCAGTTCTAGTGCATCTATTGAGTCTGAAAGTTTTATTCAACGAAAGTCAAAGTATAATGCCCTATCACAAGTTCTAGTTGGAGTGATAATAGAAGAGGGAATTTTTGAGTACATAGATTGCAAGATTGAAGACCTAGGGTCTCTAGCCATCCACTCCCAACTAGGTTTATTTTATGGACAAGATAAGATGATCAAATCAAAGTATAGTATTCTGGAGAAGAAGAAACTCCACAATGTTGTTTACTTCCTAGAAGATTTCATAGAAGATCATATAAGGATTATTCTGAGCAGGGTCCATGGTGACAAAATGTACTTGGAGAGAATGCATGATATCACACCATAGGCAATTCATGTAGTCACCAGTTTCTACAATACAGGGGAAGTACCAGCCCTAAGGATAGTTAGCAAAAATGAGATGTCCAAGCTCACTAGTTCAGTGAGTGACTCACGGGGCATGACTATAAATTCAATCAAGGATGATCTGGTTAAGTATGTCTGCATGGTGATAGGCTACCGGATGTTCTCAACCAGCAGAATCAGCTCTATATCTTCTACAGCGGTAAATGCTGCTTACAGAATGATAAAGGAGGATGCTTCATTTGACCTATGCACTCGTATGCAGAGGGAACCCCTATTAAACCTAAAATCAATCAAACAAGATAATGCACTGAGGTTCAAGTTTGACTATTGGTTGGGTTGTTCTTTTACTTTCAAGGATACTTCCCAGGAGTAGGAGATGTTTAGTGGTCTGGTGACCAACTGGTAACCAAGCAAATCAAGGCAAGCATTGAAGCACTTGGAACCAGTTACCCTGATATTCTAAATAAGTATTTTGATGAGTTTAGAAGGAAGATGAGCCAAAGACTGAGGATATCAGGAGACATCATCAAGAAATATGAAGACAATATTTGCTTCACCATCCAAGTAGACAAATGTATAATGGAGGTTGTTGAGCCTAGAATGGAAGAAGTGGAGCCAATGGGCTATGAGGTGATGTATGACATGCTGGAAGGGTATGCCTCTACCCTTATTGCCTCACCACTTGATCCTAAGGTGAAGAGAACCGGCACCTACCTAGAGAAGATAGCACTGACTGAGGAACCACCAACAGTGAAAGAGAAAGGACCAGAAATGAAGAAGGAAAAGGCAGTGCCTATAGCATCAACACTGATTACTACTGTAACTCCAAAAGTGACCAAGTGGTCACCAGCTAAGAAGAAACTAGAAGCTGCACTGGCTAAAGTGTTTGAGAGAAAGAGGAAGACAAGAAGAAACTCTCTCGACTCAAAAGAAACTGTGTGTGAGGAGCAGCCCAAGAAGGCGAGACAGACAAGAAAGAAGAAAAAGAATGAACCGACATCTTTAGCACTAGTAAATATAGATATCTCCTCCTACAAACCTTTGACACATTGTCAAAGAAATATCAAAAACATTAGGAGAAAAGTATTGAATGATTTAATTGATTATTTTGATGACTTTAATGATGATGAAAAGGAGGCGATGGAAAAAGAAATAATTCAATATTTATGTATTAATGACCGGTCCCCTTCAGAAATTAGATTTGAAACACCAGATTCTTTGTATAAGTCCCTAGACAATAAATGGCGCATTGCCATAGAGCAGGAATAGGAAATAAGAGAAAAAAAATTTGTTGAACACTTTCCTGATGTATCAAATTTGGAACTGTACGATGTAATGAACAAGTACAAAGGTCTTTTCTTCATGAGAAGAAGAAGACTCCTGTTACTAGAAGGAAAAGGTAAGGAAGTGCTCAAGGATACACAAACTCATGCCCTAGATTCTCTAAAGATGCATTGATTGGCTGAAGCCAACTGACAAACTGAGAAAGAACCGGTTATAGCCAAATCGGATGAAGCATTTGATGATGAAGGAAATCTGGTTGATGAACTGGTCGACACTATTGATGTCGATGCCTTGGACGGAGAAGATGTTACCCAGAAGATACCACCTGAGGCAACAGGTCAAGAGCAATAGGTTGAACAGGAGAAGAAAGTTGAGGACAGTCAGGAAGCAGCAAAGAAAGAGGCTGAGCAAAGGAAAAAGGAAGAAGAAGAGAAGAGGAAGAAGGATGAAGAAGAGAAGTAGAAAAAGGAAGAAGAAGAGAAGAAGAAGAAAGATGAAGAAGAGAAGCAGAAGAAGAAGGAAGAAGAGAAAAAGAAAAAGGATGAAGAGGAAAAGAAGAAGAAAGATGAAGAGGAGAAGAAGAAGAAGGATGAAGAGGAGAAGTAGAAGAAGGATGAAGAGGAGAAAAAGAAGCTAGAAGATGAAAGGAAGAAGAAGGAAAAAGAAGATAAGAAATAGGAGAAGAAGAAGGAAGCAGAAAAGAAAAAGGCTGAGGAGGACAAGGAAGCAGAGAAGAGGAGAGAAGTGAAGAAGAAGAAAGTGGAAGAGGCAGGAGAAGCAGCGAAGAGCACCCAGATGGAGACTCCAAAGGCAACCGGGAGTCAAGCCAAACCAGCTGACCTCTCTAGTCCTATAAATCTCTAGTTTGCAAGTGAATCGGAGCTAATGTAGAGCATCAAGGTTGCTCAAGCGCGCCTTGAAATCATTTGAAGGAAGAAGGAGTAGGATATAATTCAAGCAGCTATGGACACACTTACCGGTTTGATACCCGGTACAAATCTTCCCAACACTAAATCATCACTAGCAAAACTCAAGCTACTATGCACAGTAGTGGATGATCAGGTGCAGAGCTTGGAAGAAGCAGCTGAGGAAAATGTCAAGAAAGAGCATCAAAAAGCTCTTAACATTGCTCTGGTAAAGAAGTTGAATGAACTCCGGTCTGAATTGCAGAAAGACCAAAAGAATATAAGGGATGCTTTGGATGAGGGAAATCTGCTACTTAGCAAAATCTGCCAACCCCATCTGTTCTATGATGATGTGCTAGCTTAGAAGCAAAAGCTTCAAATAGACTTACAGTCTTACTTGAGCACATTCAAGCCACCCTATGATTCCTTCACAACTTATGGGCAAACCGTTCACCGATTTCATATCCAGTCCGCCAAAATGGAGCAAGAGATCAACACACGGTCTAGAGATTTGTAGGAGCTTCAACTGGTTTTACTTCCATGTCTGCAAATTCTTTAGAAGTGTTATTTGAACCTAGATGCCTTGACAGTTACACAAGAGATGAGCACAGTTGATGCCATGGAAGAACAGGTCTCCCAGACGCAAATAGAGAAAGAAGTGGCCACCTCCCCACTTGAGTCCTGGTCTCTATCAATGAAGCAATTCTTGTAGGACTATAAATCTATTTTTGACAAGTACTATTCCTTGTTCTCATAAACTTTTATTATTTTTATATATCAAATGGAAACAGGGTTGTTTAGCAGTAATTTGTCATTGTTGGCAAAGGGGGAGAAGTATCTGGTATTTAAAATTTTGCTATATGCTTTGATATATGCTATATGCTCTGATATCTCAATGTTATGCTTTGTATGCAAAATTGCTATACATTGTATTGCTTAAGGGATAGTGTATATGCTTAAGGGGAGCAATTTTGCTAATCGCATGATTTTGATGTAAATCATGATTTTGTTGTAAAACACTTAGATGTCAAAATTTTATTTCCTAAGTGTTGCCATCAATGCCAAAGGGGGAGATTGTTGGCATTTTTTATGTTTATGTTGTGATTGTCATTGATGAACACACACTTGCATTAAGATCCTCTTTATATGTATGAGTTAGAGCACAACCAGTATTTGTTTCAACCGGTATGTTGCAGGTATGTTGTATTATAGTCATTAGACTATTGATGATTTGCAGAATGTGTCTACCAGTCTAAAGCGGCATGTTGACCTCAAGTAGTACAAGGGATTAAAGCAACATAACACATTTCGACCAGTCTTCATTTTTGTCAAACCAGCAACTGGCTTTTTGTATGAACCGGTAATACTCTGTGATGAGTTACCAACCGACATTTTGTGATGAATTATCAATCCACCGATTGTTTGACGGTACCGACACTCTAGTAGTGCTTCTTGTGTCATGCTACTAAGTATGTCTAGATTCATTGAACCTAGGAAATTGAAATGTAATCCTGTTGGACCGACACAAAATTAGATTCCTTTAAAAAGGACATCATGTCTAGGGTTTTAGGTTGTTGCTGAAAGGGTTTATGTTGTTGCTAGGGTTTAAGGTGGTTGAGGAGTTGAAAAGAATATGAATGTGTAGAAGACTGAAGTAATACAGGAGTGCATTAAGAATGAGCTATCAAGGATCTAACTGAGTATTCCATGCTATTAGATAGATCAAACACTTGTTGATTACTCACATCTTTAACAAGTTTGTAGCCCTTAACTGGGTAGGCCCAAAAGCCTTTTGTAAAATCCTCTAACAAGGTGGTTCACCTTTGTGAATCTAAAATCCTCTAGCAAGGTAGTCCTTGATCGGACTTATCTCCTAATAGAGATTGAGATTCCTAACAGGATCTATTCTGGTGAAGAACATTGTAAGACCTTAATCGGTCTGGTTTCTATTCTGCAGATAGTGACTTGTGAGTTCCATCTCACCGTGGTTTTTCCCATTTGGTTTTCCACGTCAAATATCTTGTGTTATGGTTGTATTGCTTTTGTGGGTGAATGCTTTATTTTCATTTTGGTTTGCATGTGTGATAACCGGTCCGTTGGTTAAACAGTTTTACCGCTTTATCTTTAGACTGTTTAAGTGTTTAAGTGTAGTGTTTTTTGGTATACTAATTCAGCCCCCCCCCTCTTAGTATTCATCAGCCACAAAGCCCAAGTAGTGGCAATCTCAGGTTCAGAGGTGAGATCAATGATCTTAGGTTCCTTACACACCTTCGGTGAGGACTCAACAATCCTCCAAGGGTGGGTACAGTGGTTCTAGCAGGACAGGGGGACAGTCTTTTTCTAAGCCTCAGGGCCTCTAGTTTCAGGCACGTGGTGCTTGCTTCACATGTGGAGCCATGGGACACATGGCGAGAGAGTGTCCTCAGGGTCAGATGGCAGGAAATCAGAGGATGGTAGCATCAAAGCCTACAATTGGAGATAAGGCCAGGTGCCATAGAGTCTTCACAGCGGTTGACAACCGCTAGGCAGAGCACCAGGCCACAGTCATTGAGGCTACAAGTATGATCAAAGGTAGCAGTGTATCTATATTATTTGATTCAAGAGCTACTGACTCCTTTATATCTCCATTGGTTGTGGAGCATTGTGGGATAGTGGCAACTAGACAAGGTGTCAATTGGGAAGTGGAGTTAGCTTCAGGGGCTAGAGTGTCAGTGGAATCAGAGGTTAGGGCATGTCAGCTTTAGATTGGCAATACCACCACCTTAGTAGACCTTAGAGTTACACCACTTGGATCATATGGCATCATACTTGGCATGGATTAGCTTTATGCCCACAGAGCCAAGATGGATTGCTACCAGAAAGAAGTCAAGTGTGAGGATGATCAGGGTTTGCCCATAATAATCACTGGGATTTAGAGACCCATGTCTCTTCGTATGATTTCTACAATGCAGCTTAAGCGGAGCATGCAAAAGGGATGTTAGCTATTTGCCATCACCATCAATTATAGAGAGGAAGAGGATGAAAAGGAAACATCGATTGATGACCATCCTATCCTTAAGGGATATTTAGACATGTTTCCTTCAGAGTTACCTAGAATGTCGCCCCGTAGAGAGATTGACTTTCATATAGACCTTGTACCAGGAGCTGAGCCAGTTTCAAGAGCACCTTATAAGATGACCACAAATGAGCTTAATGAGCTCAAGATGCTACTTGAGGAACTCCTAGAGAAGAGTCACATTCATCCTAATGTATCCCCTTGGGGTGCACCAGTCATTTTCATGAAGAAGAAGGACGGATCTCTTCGGTTATGCATGGATTATCATTAGTTGAACAAAGTAACCATCAAGAACCGATATACCTTGCCCAGGATTGATGATTTATTTGACCAACTTCAGGGTGCCAAAGTATTTTCCAAAATTGATCTAAAGTCAGGATACCATCAGTTGAGAATAGTGGAAAGTGATATCCACAAGACCACATTTCGCACTAGATATGGCCACTATGAGTTCATTATGGTTCCATTCGGTCTTATGAATGCTCCAGCTATTTTCATGAGCCTCATGAATGGGGTATTCCACACATTTGTTGACCATTTTGTGATTGTGTTCCTCGATGACATATTGATATATTCTCGGAATGAGAAGGAGCATGAGGTGCACCTGAGATAGGTTTTGCAGTGTTTGAGGGACAATCAGTTGTATGGCAGTTTGTCAAAGTGTGCTTTCTTTCATTTAGAGGTCAAGTACCTTGGGCACGTTATTTTCAGTGATGGGATCTCAGTTGACCCATCAAAGATCAAAGCTATTATGGATTGGCTAGTGCCAATGAGTGTGACAGAGGTTAGGAGCTTCATGGGCTTAGCAGGTTATTACTGACGCTTTGTTGAGGGATTCTCTAGAGTCGCACATCCTATTACTTCTCTTCAGCGTAAAGGGAATAAATTTGAGTGGATAGAGAAGTGCGAGAGGGCCTTTCAGGAACTCAAAAAGGCACTTACTAGCACACCTATCCTTGTAGTACCAGATCCCTCAGTTGACCTCATGGTTTGCATAGATGCTTCCCTAGAGGGTTTAGGAGCAGTCCTTATGTAGGATGGTAGGGCTATAGCTTTTTAGTCTAGGAAACTTAAGACTCATGAGCTTAACTACCCTACTCATGACCTTGAGCTTGCAGCAGTAGTGCATGCACTTGTGAGGTGGAGACACTTCCTTTTGGGTCATCATTTTGAGCTTCATTCAGACCATCAGAGCCTTCAGTACATATTCATTCAGCCAAACCTTAATGCATGTCAGAGGAGATGGATGGAGTTCTTCTGCGAATATGATTTTGACATTCACTACATCAAGGGGAAAGAAAATGTAGTTGCAGATGCTTTGAGTAGGAGACGTCACGAAGTATACACCATATCTATGGGCATGGATTTGAGAGATCAGATATTGCAGCAGTTGCCAGAGGATGGATGGTATTTAGAGGTTTGTCAGGTAATACGATCTTAGAATGCTCTAGAAGGGAAATATGTGGATTATTCCTTGGAGTCTGATGGGCTATTATGCCATAGAGGGTGCATCTATGTACCTTCTTCCAGGGATTGTGAGAGTTCATTGTCACAGAGGCTCATAGAGCCCCTTATGGAGTAGATCCTGGAGTTAAGAAGATGCATGCTAACTTGACATAGTTATATCATTGGCCAGGAATGCGGCAACTCATTGCTGAGTTAGTAGCCCTATGCCTCGAGTGTCAGAGAGTCAAAGTGGAGCACCGCCATCCAGGTGGGTTGCTCCAGTCTCATGCTATACCAGAGTGGAAGTGGGAAACTATATCCATGGATTTCATCATTGGTCTCCCTATGTCATCTTGTCGCCATGATGCCATCTTGGTGACAGTTGACAAGTTGACCAAAGTGGCCCACTTTTCTCCAGTTCGGACTACCTTCACAGCACCAGTAGTAGCACAAGTGTTCTTGCGAGACATTGTCAGAATTCATGGCATTCCATGCAAGATTATTTTTGACAGGGATTCCCTCTTCACTTCTTCCTTTTGGAAGGCACTACAGGCAGCTATAGGCACCAAGATCAATTTCAGTACAACCTATCATCCGGAAATGGATGGTCAGACAGAGAGGGTTAATCAGGTGTTAGAGGATATGCTTCGCATGTACGTCATGGATCATTAGACCAGATGGGAAGAGTACCTTCCCTTAGTGGAGTTTGCCTATAACAATGGGCATCACACTTCATTGGGGATGCCACCCTATCAGGCATTCTACGACAGGCCTTGTAGGACACCATTGAGTTGGGACCACATAGAGGACAGAGTTTCTATTGGTCCTGAGATAGTTTGGGATATGGAACAGTAGGTGGATTTGATTAGGCAGCGTCTTAGAGTAGCACATGATAGATAGAAGAAGTATGCAGATGCGAAGAGGATAGGTCGTAGCTTCTTGGTTGGAGATAGAGTCTTTTTGAGAGTGCGACCACATAAGAGTCCAATCCATTACGAAAAGGGTTCTAAGCTCGCACCTCACTTTGTAAGAGCATTTGAGATCCTTGAGAGGATAGGACCAGTTGCCTAATGTTTAGCATTGCCACCTAGCCTATCACGCATCCACGATGTGTTTCATGTATTATTTTTGATGAAGTATATCTATGATGAGTCTCATATTTTAGATTAGGATGCGTTGTAGGTGGAGTCGGACGGGCAGCTAGCTTTGGAGTCCATTCACATTTTGGCATGCCGGACGCTGGCCCTTTGAGGTCGAGAGCTAGGCTAGGTTAGGGTCCAGTGGGATTGCTATGATGAGGTCATGGCTTCATGGGAGGACACAACATGGATGAGATCATAGTACTCCCATCTTTTTGATGAACTCCAGGAGGAAGTTCATGCCTAGAGGGGGAGGGTGTGAGGCCCTACCCCGACTCATCCTAACATTTTAGTGAAGTTCATGTTGAGACTATTATGGATGCTTTATTTTTATGCATTATGGATTTAGAACCTATATGATTCCATGATTTGGATAACATTGATATATATGGATGCTTCAATTCTATGCATTATAGATATAAAATTCTATATGATTCTAGAATAGGATAAATTTGAGATGATGTATGTCATTATTGGATTTGTAGGACTTTACTATGATAATAGAAATAGGATGCATGTTTATGTATGGATCAAAATTATGAGGATTATGATAATTGCTTATGTGGATTTATTTTGATACAAGATATATTGATTTTGTTTAATATCAATTGTATGTAGAGTGTTTAACGTGTATTCTTATTCATGTGTTTAAAAATTATATGAGGTTATTTGGAAGTACTAATGTGTAATTGAGATGTGCAAGAAAATTATCCATGTGACCATGGAAATATTATGGAGAACCAAACCTAGACCTATGTACGTTCGTAAAGCCAGGGGTTGTCAATTTGGAGAGACAACACTCTGTATGTATCGTATTTTATTTGTAATAGTAAATGATGCATGTGTGTTAAATTTTATTTATTGATTTATTTAAATCCAGCAAGAGACAATTTCCATGTGTAATTTTGTAATGTATTTTATTGTACCACTTGACACATGTGTTGATTTATGTCTTGAATTTTGACTTTTCTCTTGAAGGGAGTTGTTCAACTATAGTTTTTTCAAACATTTGAATGTGGTTCTAAATTTTCCCTCGGTAGAGAGTCTTTGGAGTGTCAACATAGGTTTGACCCAAAATTTAACTTCAGATGGGTTTATAAGGGGTCAAATGGACTCCTACGGGTAGTTTAAAGGTGTTTCCTAAAGCCCATAAGGTATAGCTATGGGTTAGGAGTACTTTTAGGCATGTGTCTACTCCCATCTGACTGTTTAGTCACCTCAAAAAGTGAGTTTCCTAAGGTGAGTGAAAATTGAAATTAGAAGGTGCCATCTAGATTAGATAACCTTCCCTTTTGATGAGAGATCCTTTTTGATCTTTTTCTTACTTTTTCCTTTTCCAGTTTTAGAAACCTATGAGAACTCTCACTGAGGTCTTCTTAGGAAAGAATGAGAGATTTTGTGGGTAATCACCCACTCTCCATTTTTGGGAGGCTATGCATTTTGAAAAGTTGGTTTTTGGATTCAAATTTTGGCTCAGTGTAGAAGAGAGGATTGTGGATTTGGGCTATTCATCCTCAAACTAGTTCTAGCATACCTTTGGGCAGATTGAAGGTTGGTTCATCTCTTTATTTTTTTTTACGTTGCATGTCTAAGTTGGAAAGTTTGGTTGTATGTGAAAGTGATTCTCTTGTATTTTTTTTTGTGAAAATTATTACTATGCAATCTGTCTTTTATTTTCTTGTATGCATTTTCTGTGTTTTGGGAGTAACCAATGCCTTCTACTCTTGGGAGAGTAGGATGGTCTTGCGGGTGGTACAAGTTTGATAGCCCTCGAGTAAGAGACTCTCATTATGAGAGTGAACTCAAGGGGTGTATAAGTGACCCTTGTTGCATGGCCTGGTTTGTGCATTTGGGGGTCATAAGGGGAGAAAGTATGGCATGAATGCCTTGGGGGGCATAAGGAATGTGGGGTTAATGAACTTATGAAATATCTTTGTTTGCCATGAGGTGGCATTGTGATCTACCATTCTTGCAGTCTCCTTAGGGTATTTGGTCCACTACCACCCATGTAAAATCATCACATTTTGTGATGAAGTGTAGCCTTGGTTGGGAAAGTGTTGTTGAGTGTTTTTCCCTTGCTTGTTGTGTTTGCATGTCTATAACCTATCTAGGGCTTGGTTCTCCAAGCTCGAGGGTGGCTTCTAGTAAGCCTAGGATGGGAGGTGAGCACTCCATGGTCAAGCCTTATGATTTATTTCAGGTTGCTTGGAAAGGAAAGAAAAAGTCAAGCTAGGTGTTGTTGTTTGTACTTGGTTTGCAGAAAAAGATTAAGAAAAGGGATGCTATATTTTCAGTTGCAGGAATGTAAATAAAAAGTTGCATATTGTATTTTCCTTTAAAAGAAAATGTATCTATTTTATTTAAAGTTCTCATTTAATAGAAATGAGAGACTAGTTGGGTATATCGCCCCTTTGTATTGTTGGTTATATTGTATTCTGAACACACTTTAAAGAAAGGCATTATTTTTATTAAGTATTATTTTGTTGCAAAAATGAAATGTTTATCTTGGATTAAGTTCCCTATAGTTACTGAAATAATATTTGTAGTATGCATGTTAGTTTTGAAAATAAAGGTTCATTTTATCTCCTTATGCATATTAAAAAAATAGGAAATGAGTAAAGTAGAAAGCTTGCATGTTAGTAAAAGAAAAATTTGCATTTAGTTCTAATTATTTATTTCCAATTACATATCATGGTTTAATAAATTTAACATGCATAACTCTAAGATTTATTTCAATGTTTTCTAGACTAATATAGTTGCTGCTTGAATTTAATTAATTCTGTCATCTTCTCCTTTATTTATTATAGAAATCAAATTAAATAATTGCACTATAGATATATGTCTAGATCTAAAAGATGAAATAAAAATATTGGTCTAATGCTGTGATGCTAGTTAATTTAATAATTTCCTATAAATATTTTAAAAAAATATAACATTATACATTTATAAAAATCTATATTAACCCTACCTATGATTTAACTATGGTTAAATTATATATATATATATATATGTATATATATGTACATATATGTACATATATATATATATATGTACATATATAGATATATGTATATATATATATATATATGTATATATATGTACATATATATATATATATATATATATATATATATATATCTATATATGTATATATATATATATATATATGTACATATATGTACATATATATATATATTTATATTAAAAAACAAAAAAAAAACAAAGAGGTTTAATTTTTTTTTTTTTTTTTAAATATTTATAGTAAATGGGGGAGCCTCGCCCCCCCCCCCCCCCCCCCCCATGCGCTGTGAGCGGCGACCGCAGCCACCACTTTGGGCCACAACCCACAGTCGGGGAGGCTTCGCCCCCCCCGTTGTGGGCGGCACCCCATAGCGACGGCACAACCGTGGCTGTGGGATGCGACCTGCAAGCACAACGACGGTCATCCCTGCGGGGAGTTCCCCCCACCGTTATCACCACCTCCCCTCCTTCAGCACCGCCCTCCTTCACCGCCCTCTATGCGGCCCGTGGTCCCATTAAACCCTCGGGCCTGCAAAACAAAAAAAGGCGCCATGGTAAAATTCGAACCCTGTAAGCCAAAAAGAATAAACCCTAACCCGGTTCAGGTTAGGGTAGGAAGATTTGTAAATGAAAAAAATAGGTTCTAGTTTGTTTTGGTTTTATAATATCATGTTCGTTTCGGGTTTTGTTTTGTTGTTGGTATTTAATAAATTCTAATTAGGTTAAATGTGGGATTTTTATAATAATGTATGTTGGAAAATAAATATCCTCTCATAATAATATATATATATATATATAGGAATCTATAAATCTAACATTAATTTAATTATTTTATTTACAATTATATAACCGTTAATTAAGATGATTTATAAATTTAAAATACTTATGAAGTTTCATCTTTTAGAAAATTTTATAGCAAATTTGGTAAGTTATTTTGGCTATGGGGGATTATTTTTAGTCCACCTAGATATAGTTTTTTTTGGAGATTACATTTTATAGGGAAATTTTCATTATGGATTTAATTGACCCTTTAGTTGAATTAGATTAATCACATTTCAATTATTGTTAAAATAAAATATAGGCATTAATAATCTAAGTGCTAGGACTAATTTATTTAAGTTCCTAAAAGCAATTAATGGATATTAGAGATTAATACTACCTTTGTCAATTAACTTAGAGATTTTTGGTTAAATTAATTTACTGATTAAAATTGATGAGATAATAAATAACTCTTTTAGTATTCCGCATTTAATTTAAATTATTTTCGCTTACTTGAATTAGAGGTTAGAGTTAACTCAATACATAGTTAAGACAAAACTTGTTAGTGCATTTCGTATTTGCAAATTTAATTTTATTAGGTTGTTATTTTTAAAAAAAAAATTATCCCATTCGTGACCAAAAGTTTGGGCATGACAAAATCTTTGACAACAGCTCTTCAGATGAGGCAAACATTGATGCACTAGTTGAAGAAGTGGAGAAGCTAAATGGTTAGAAGTGTCTAAGCCCAGTTAAGAGCTATACAATAAGGCCTGTGAGGACCAGCCTTGTTAGGAGCTACCCAAGTTACTAAGATTTGCAAACACAAGTTAATGTGTCACCTGGTTAGAGGATTTAATGATCAGAACTATTAGGATCTGAGTACACCCTGTTAGGAGTGACCTTGTAAGATGATATTCTTGTTGCAATTGTTAGGGAGACAACAAGTACAAATGATCTCAGTATAAGACCTTATGTGTCTGATAAGATCTGCTTCAGAATATTACAACATCACAAATTCTTCATATCTCAACTCCTCCGATCTTCGCACTATGAGAAATACAAAATTTTCTCATCACATATCACACTATCAAGCTCATGTATATATATCCTTTCATACCTCATCACAATTAAAATCATCATAAGGTTGGCTAGAACCTTATTACAATTCCCTAGGTTCAATGCATCTAGACAATCTTGCATTGTACACTTTAGTTATGTCGGCCACAGACATAACAAAGCCAATTCTGTTTCGTTTTACTGATCTAAGTGATTTTCATCACTATCGGTTAAGTCTCCATCAACTAATTTGTTCTGTCAAACAAATTTTGTTCACTTGATTGATTCAGCATGTGTGGTCACAAATGTATCTTCATCTGAGAGTCTTCAATGCTGCTTCAAAACCACATCATCTTAATCTTCATGATTTTCATGTAGTGGTTGTCAGAATGTAACACTGTCTACCATTTATCGGTTGAAGTCCTAATTATCAGTTTTGATAAAATTGTCTCTTCTTTATCGGTTAAGTCTAGCCAGTAGAATTGTAGGACTTAGACAACTTAAAGAAACATAGTTGCCATCAATGACAACATACAAAATAGTCATCATACATAAATCTAATATGTTGGTATTATGGATGTGTTGCATTGGTTTTGTCATTTATGTCAACACTTATCAACACTTATCCTTTTGGAGATCTTTGGTTATGTTCACCGGCAAGTTCAGTGACTTATGCATAGCCACCAATTTATTGTTCATCGGCACTGAGGATGACTTGTTATCATCTAGAGATCACTTGGTTATGTCGAAGACATGGTTTGGACACTTGGTTTTTCTATTTTGGTTATTGGTCTAATCGGGTTGATATATTTGCTACTACTGGCAAATTGGTCTAGGTTATGGACCGACATGCATTATCTATTCTAGATTAGCATGACACATTATAGAGATTATATTGTCATAATTGCATTGAGCTAACATGATGCATCACATCTTGACTTATCTGTAATTGACTTAATTGTAATATTCTTTATTAGCCGACCTACACATTTGGTCTTAGGTTTTGGTATATATGTAAGATCTCATTTGTGAGATGACATAAGAAAGAAAGAAAAGAAGAGAGAAGGTATATGATTGTGGTGTTGTAACATGGTATGTGTGAATATTTAAGATCATATGAGCAAACCATAGAGAAGGAGATTATCAGAGCTTAACTAGTAGTGAATCCAACATTGGAGATGCTACTTTGAATAGTACATTATCATTGGATTTAATCATTGAATTGTAGTCAGTGTGACTCCTATTTTGTGATTGAGTAGTGAGCTCTAGGCGGTTGGCCTTTCTGCATGTGTAGAACCCCATTTGTATACACATACTATCTACAGTAGTATCATCTAATTGTGGGTAAGGTTTCACATCATGGTTTTTCCCTTTATAGGGTTTCCGCATACAAATCTTTGTGTTATGTGTTGTGGATGTTGTTTCTCTTTCTGTTATATGCATTGAGTTTCACCGGTACTGATATTAATTGTGAGACTATTAACCAACATTAAGTTTGGTTCATCGGTATTAAGTATCAAGTTTGATTAAGTTATATTTGTATTGAAATTAATTGACAACTGATTCACCCCCCCGCTCTCAGTTTCCTCCAGGTCCTAACATAATCTTTATGCACAACAAACATATACTAGTTGCATCAAGCAAACAAACATTACCGGTTTAGTTCAAATGATCAAATGCCAACAATATGTCTAATCTTGGTAGAGTTCATTAGGATGCAGTCAAAAGAGTCTTCAAATATTTGAAGGGTACCTCAAAGCATCCTTTGTGTTATCATGGTAATTTAGTTGGAGACATGATTTCCCTTGATACTTGTGGTTATGTGGATTCAAACAGGGAAGGAGATATTGATAGCAGAAGATCCACCAATGCTTATGAGTTTACTTTATTTGGTGGTGCAACTAGTTGGATGAGTAAGTGATAAGTTGTGGTTTCTTTGTCCACTACTGAAGAAGAGTATATGGTAGCTACTCATGCTTGTAAAGAGGCCATTTATCTTAAAAGAATATGTTCACCCAATGGAATAAAACAAGGAGTCATTACAATTTATTGTGACAATAAAAATGCAATCTACCTAGCTAAGAATCCGACATTTCATGACCGGACCAAGCACATTGATGTTCAATATCATTTTGTCAAATATATGTTCAAAGATGGTAGGGTGAAGCTGGTTAAGGTAGAAACTTTGATGAAGGTTGCAGATTCTTTAACTAAGGTTGTGACCACAAAGAAGTTCAGATTGTGCTCAGAGTCTATGGGCCTCATGGCCCCTAGCAATTGATTCATTTTATTGATACTCCCTTTGCTCTTGCAAGGTGTTCGACAAGTGAGCGATTGTTGGGAAAATGGTGTCTAACCTTGCATTTACATGAGGTTACTATTTATAGTAACTTTTCATTTGAGCATAAAATGGTGTGAAATTCTCCCTGAAGCTTCTAGTTGGCTAGATAAGCATTCCGATAAAGTTACGTCACAAGATCACAACTATATTTGAAGATATTAAATTTTTTGTTTTGGAGGGGACCAATGAAAGGTTTAAATTTGATTTTAAGGAATTTAGAGGCCTTGAAACACCCTAAAAAGTGGGTTTAAATGGTGTAGTAGTTTACAAGGCAATAGATAACTTCGTGAGCTTTTCGGTGCTTCAAACAGTTCATCAATAGAACACACAGTTCTCAAGTTATGGCCTCTACAAGTTTGTATTCCTGAAACAGGATATATAAAATACATTAGACACATAAATGAGTTGTAAAAAGGGAGGGACACATCATAGAAGGGAGATAAGGTCGGCTACACCTTATTGGGTGGTTTTAGCCCATGGTTTTGTAATACTGTTTGATGGTTTCTTGCATTGTATCTCCTATATATGAGGTGTGTGAGATAGAGGTTGTGTGAAAGAGTCTTATGGCTATTGAGTTACCTCTGAATCTCTGATTAGTGGTACTCCTGCGAAGAGATTTCTTTGTAAGTATATTGTAATTTGTTTTGATTGCTAAATAATATATGGGGCGGCTTTTGGAGTGTGGCATTTTTCTCTCGAAAGGGTTTTCCCCATGTAAATCACTGTGTTATGGTTTGAATATTATATCTATTTCTATTTTCTATAACTATTGTGAGGATTTGTAAAATTTTTTGCATTACCCTCCTCTCAAGATTAGTGTAGGAGGTTGTTCTGCTACTTAACTTCCTTACAGTAGGCTTGTAATGTAAATTTTTCACTCTTTGGGTACCACAAACTGTAGTCCAAAGTGCCCTAAAAATACCTAAAAAATTCTTCTAACTATGTTTACATGAGATTGCTTTAGAGTTGATTGTAATCTAGCTACCATGCACACAATTTGCAAAATTTCTAGCCTAGAGGCAGTTAGATGTAAAAAACTTTTAATAATTAATCTATACAAGGTTTGATCAACATCAGGTGACTCATCATTTTTTCTCAACTTGCATCCAGTCACCATGGGAGTACTAATAGGCTTACAATCATCCATTTGAAACTTCTTCAACATATCCTTTGCATACTTGGTTTGTGAAATGAATATCCTTTTCTCAACTGGGATATTTACAAACCAGAAAAGTAGGACAACTCTCCTAACATGGACATTTCAAATTTTGATTGCATTTTATCAGCAAAGTCCTTATATAATCTATCTATGTACACAACAAAGATAATATCATCTATATAAACAACTATAATCATGATATTACCTTCATCTTTGATGTATAAGTCATTGTTAGCACATCCTTTCTTGAAGCCTTGTTGATGTAGATACTTGTCAAGTTTGGAGTACCATGCTCTAGGTGTTTATCTCAAACCATATAGTCCCTTCCTCAATCTTTACATAAAATCTCCGTTTTTAGATGACTTAAATCCTTAAAGTTTATCAATGCATACTTCTTCTTTAAGGTTGCCATTTAGGAATGCAGATTTGATATCCATTTGATAAAATTTATAACCTTTGTAAGCTGAAAAAGCTAAGAAAATCCTAATGGCCTTGATTCTAACAATAGGGGCAAATGTTTCTTCAAAGTCTATTCCCTCTACCTATGAGTATCCTTTGAATATAAGCGTAGCCTTATTTCTTATTACCTTGCCATCTTCATTAATTTTATTCCTAGAGACCCACTTTATGCTAATTACATTTTTATCAGCAAGCATAAGCACTAAATCCCAAGTTTTGTTCTTTTCTATATATTGTAATTCCTCTTTTGTTGCCTTTACCCATTCTTCACTCTTGTTGTCTTCATTGTAATTCTTTGGTTCCATTTCAATAAAGAGACAAAAATTGACTTGTTCATTTTTTCTTGCATGTCTTCTCCTTGTCTACACACCTTCATTCTTGTTTCCTATGATCTAATCTTCAAGGTGATTCTTTTGCACATATCTATTTGGGGGCTTGTTAGTGACTTCTTCATTTTCAGATTTTTCTTCATCTTTATAGCACAATTCCTCAATTTTATTTTCAGCATTTTGGTTTTCTTTTTACAAGTCTTCATCAACTATTACATTTACACTATAAATAACCTTTTTTGAGGCATTTATTAAAGTATTTGTATGCCTTTCTATGAGTTGCATTACCCAAGAATATGCCTTCATCACACATTGCATCAAAATTTCCTAGCCCATTCTCATCTCTTTTATAAATTATAAAGTACTTACTTCCAGAGACTTTGAAGTACTTAACAAAGGGTTTCCTACCATACCACAACTAATAAGGTGTCCTTTTGTTTTTCACTCTTAATTAAGCTCTATTAAGAGTATAGACCATTGTATGGACAACCTCTTTCTAGTAGACATCAGGAAAGTTTGATTCATTTAGCATTGTTCTTGCCATTTCTTTAACCGTTTTGTTTTTTCTCTCCACAACATCATTTTGTTGAGGTATTCTAGCAGCAAAAGATTGTCTTTTTATTCCATGTTGATCACAATATTCTTCAAATTCATTTAAAGTGAATTCACTTCTATGATCTGAGCTTAATCATTTTACTTTGTATCCTTCTTTCTCAACTATTTTTCTAAAAATTTTGAACTTTTCAAATGCTTGTGACTTGTCTTGTAGGTAAGTTATCCAAATCATCCTTGAGTAATAATCTATAAATAACATGATATAATTTTCATCATTTAAAGCTCTTGTTCTAGTAGGACCACATAAGTTTGTATGCACTAGTTCCAATGGTCTTGTGGTTGAGTATTCTTTTGTCTTGAAGCTTACCCTAGTTTGCTTTCCTTTTTGACACTCATCACAAATAGTGTTTGTTGGTTTATTAATCTTAGGTATGTTTCTCGCATATACCTTTGAGCTCACTTTGAAAAGATTGTCAAAGTTTATATAGCCTAATCTTCTATGCCATAACTATATTTCATCAACCTATCCCATCATGTATTGTGACTCATGACACTCTTTTAGATTATACACATTTTCATCAATACTTTTACTTTTAGCCACAAGCCTTCCAGTTCTTTCTCTCCTAATTTCATGGCCTTTAGAATCAAACATGAATTTGTACCCATTGTCACACTTCTAATTGACACTAAGAAAGTTTTGTTTTAGCCCTTCCACATAGTATATGTCCCGTGTCAATGATTTTCCATCTATCTTTAAGGTTCCTTTGCCTTTTATCTTGATGGAGGAGTTGTCACCAAACTTGATTGAACTTCCATTCCAATCTTCATGTTTGGTAAACATATATTTGGTTCTAGTCATATGATTGGAACAACCATTATCAATCACCCAAAGATTTTTCCTTTTGGCATGAAGTGTTGTTGTACTAATAGGTTTGACACTGCCTTCTCTTTACCCTTTTCTTTCCAAATTTGTTTGATCTCTTTCTTCTTCTTAGTTGCAACATTTGACTCATATTTTTTCAAGGAACATCTACTTTCTTTTCTTGTTTTATAATCTTAGATCTATGATGTTTAGAAATATGGCCAAAATTGTTGCACTTGTAGCATACTATATTTTCTCATTAAATTGATGAGTGTGGAATCATTTACTTGACTAATTTGTTCTACTGCTACACTCAACACTCCTGTGTCCTAGCTTGTTGTAATTATAATAAACTATTTTCATATTTCTGAAAGGAGTGAAAGGATTATTTCTTTTGAATTCTACAGTTGGTCTATTATAGAAGTGTTTACAATTTGAAAATTTGTGACCATACACACTAAACTTATAATAGTAGCCTAGGAAATGAGATACATAGTAGTTGTTGCACTAAGTATCATTCCATGTTGGTCTTCTTGTAACAGAAGGCCTTCTAGGTCTTTTTCATGTATCTTTGACTCTTGTGAAGCCATCATCTTTATGCTTGGTCTTCTCTTCTAGGACTATATTCTCTTGTTTTAAAGCATCGGAGACTCTATTTTTACTATGAATAGGGGATTTGAAATTAGTCTTCTTCTTCATAGTTTCTTTTGCTTTAGAGGTCTCCCCTTGTTCATATCCTAGACCTTGATTATCTTTATTCTTCTTTTGCCTATTGAGCATGTCATTTAATGAATTTGTATTGCTCTCATATTTCAATCTCAACATGAAATCATCCTTACATTTCTCAAATTTATTTCCAAGAGTTACAACTTCTTGTTCCATCTTTTGACATTCCTTTTCTTTTGCATTCAATTCTGATTTTATTACATCACTCATCCTCTTGGCTTCTTCTAGCTGATTTCTCAAAATGATGATGTTCTGATTAGACTATTCAAGGATCTTGCTCAACTAATTTTATTCCTTTATGGCTTAGTTCTTTTACTTGTAATTCTCTTTATTTAATATATTGATTTATTCAAGATCACAGATTAGCTCTCCTTCAAGGTCAACTTCAATATCATCTTCATTTCCCTCATCACAATCAAACAAATTTTGATTTTCAAATTGAGCTCCACTTTAATTCTTTGAATTTTTCTTCTCATTTAGAACCTCTTCAGCCATGAAAAAGTTAATCTCTTTCTCACTATCACTATGATCCTCAGTTGACTCACTTTAATCATCAAAGATGTCACTATCTAAGGTAAACTGACTTTTCTTCTTTTGGAAATTTCTTCTCCTTGATTTGAATTTTTTTTACCTTTGTTCTTCATACTTTTCTCATCATTATCTCCCTTCTCCTCATATGGACACTTAGCAAAAAATTGTATTATCTTACCATAGTTTAAATAATTGAATGGAAAATTACCTTTGTATTTACTAGTTCATTTCTTTAGCTTCCTAAAAAATTTCTTTTGGGTTGTGTCAATATTTTCTTCATCAACATTTGTTGTCACTTCCTTCCCTTTTTTAATAGAGTTGAAGGAAATTCTCTCTTTGATGACTCAACAATCACAGTCCTCATCTCATAAGTTGATAATGAACCAAATTATTCATCCATGGAGAATTTTTTTAGGTCCTTAGTTTCTTCTATGACAGAGACTTTTGTGTCATACTTTGTAGTTAGGGATCTTAGCACCTTCTTCACTATGAATTTATCTACACCATCCTCACCAAGCCCTCTGAATGAATTTACTATTTCATCCACCATTTGTATATAATCAAAAATATTTTCTTCTTCATTCATCTTTATAACTTCAAACTAAGCTCTGAGATTTTTTAGTTTGGCCTCCTTCACCTTAACATCTCCTTCGTACATTCTCTACAATGCATCCCACGTTTCCTTTGTAGAATTTTAGTGCATAACTTTTACAATTTTTATATCAATTAACCTTCTTAGAATGGCATGTTTGTATTTGGCATTGTACTCATATTCCTTTTTAGCATCAGGGTCAGTAGGTGGAGTTTGGGGAACGGTATAACCCTTTTTAACTAACATCTAGACATCACAACCTAAGGAGGATAGATAGGTTTCCATTCTTTTTCTTCAAAAGGCATAGTTTGTGTCATCAAACATTGGCACTTTAATAGAGTAGGATTCATTTCTAGCCATTGTGTTCACAAACCAAAATCTACCCAAGTTGGAGAAAGCTTATCTAATGGGGAACCTAGGGGAACCTAGTGCTATGATACCAATTGAAGGAACACAAATAAACCACTAAGAGGAGTGAATTAGTGGAAATTAAAAATTTACTTTCTAATAAATCAAGCACTAATAATGGTAATGTAGAGAGATCAAAACACGAGCACAAGTAAAGCATATAGACATATAACACTAAATATACGAGGAAAACCCACTATGGGGAAAAGCCTTAGTTAGAATAGCTGCTAGATTCTATTTCTCTAATCCAACCTCACAATGAAAATATTTTTGATTACAATTTTATGGGAACCAACCCAAAGGAGCACCAACCCCCAATCTATGCAACCACTTAGATGAATTATAATAAAAGGATTTTAATGACAATTTAGGTACCTTGTTACAAATAATGTTTTGCAACTCTCTATTGTACTCTGCACCTTTGCCTCTGTTTCTTTCTCTATCTTCCCTCTTTCTCTCCAATAGAAAAATATTCTCTAAATCTATTTTGGCTCTGTATCCTTTTCTTCTTTCTATTATTCCCTTCTTTCAATTCTCCTCTCTGATTTGCTCTTTTTTCTCTCTATTCTCCACTACTCTTTCAATTTTTCTCACTTCAAAACGTATTTTCATAATTACCTTTTGTTGATCTCTATCTAGCTCATAAAAACTCCCACCTTTTCCTTAATTAAATGCACTTGTCGAGCCACATAAGATTTAATCTTGGTCAATTTGCCTTACACATTGATAGCCACTAATATTTATTTTTCCATCTTTTGTTTCCCAATGTTTCCTTTTTAGCATTTATTTCCTTCCTTAGAAAAAAAAGAATTTGTCTTTGGCAAACAACATTAGTATCATACTTGCCACATCTATAAGATTTTCTTTGGTCAGTGAGTCAACCTTGGTCAACCATCCCACTCTATTGGGTCATTA
The DNA here is from genome assembly GCF_030272615.1 of Cryptomeria japonica. Lineage (NCBI taxonomy): Eukaryota > Viridiplantae > Streptophyta > Pinopsida > Cupressales > Cupressaceae > Cryptomeria > Cryptomeria japonica. The sequence goes on from NC_081412.1 coordinate 58,873,009, forward strand.
TGGAAATCTCTCTTAGCTCTCGTTGATGCCCCAGATCTCATGGATGACCATATTTACTCTGTAAGTGAACCTATCGATGAGACTCCATAGTTTCACATTGATGAACACAATTCTCCCATTGTTTATCTGATTGATGAGACAAAGAAATTATCTTATCGATGTGTCCATGTCTACTCGATGCCTTTCCACTCAAAAGTTCTTCATGTGATTGATGTGACATACCCAAAGTCCCCTCGATATAGAAATCTTACAATTCACCTTTCTTGATCGATGAGACATATATTATTTTTATCAATGTCTCAATGTTTTCTTGATGGAGATGCTCACTTCACTACAATCTCTCATTGGCTTGTATGATCAGTGAGACAATCACAAAGTCATGTTGACCACATCCTTACACTACCGCGAGCTCACACTACCTTGATTATGTTGGCAATAGACACTACACATGTCATCAAAAAATTTATCAAGTGTATTCATTGATGGCAACCCTTTTTAGTGATCCCATCCATAGTGTGTTATTTCAACATACTGGAAGTCAGAGTGCAAATTTGGTTGAGTCCGACAAGCTAGAACAGAGTATGCAGGAGAGTTTAGTATTTTGGTTGGCACTTTATTTTGGGTTATCATTTTGTGTTGCAGATTTTTGATAAGGCTATTGGATGGATGTATTTCCTTATTCGAAAATATTAGCCTCCAGTGATGTTTGGTTCATCAATTAGAAGCTTTGGTATATCAATTTTTGGTTTGTCAGTGCAGAACAACGGTCTTGTATGGATAACCCATATGCGTATTATGTGGATTGATTTTGGTGATCATTTATATAGTCCAAATTCTTTTTCCGATGGTTGTGGTAATGTGTAATCAATTGTTTTGGTACTCATGGTGATTTGATCGAGTTATGAGATCTGGTATTGCAGTTGGTTTTTTAGTTGTTCAGTGTTTTGGATTTTGCTCTGTATTGCTCTGTGTTGCAATATCTTGGTTTGTAGATTTGGCAAAGTGTTTGGGACATTCATATGTGTCCTCAATTTAGATGGTTCATGATTTTGAGATGCACAAGTGAATCTTTTAGTTTGATAATCAGTTAAGTTAGTGTTCTTGAGGTTTGATATAATGATGATGAAGATTCTAGTATGTGGTGATGTTGCAGTTGTTTATGTGGTAATTCATGATTATTTTGGATGTTTCTAGATCATTTTCTATCCATGTTGATGGTCCACATTGATCATTGTGTTCATTATTGATGATTTTCCTTATCTAGTGGTGTTCTTCATGTTCTTGACCGACATGATAATTGTAGCATGTTGTGGATGTTCGTGGCATAATTATTAGAGGTGTTTCATGTTCGAGGTGTTGAGTTAGGTCCATACTATGTCCTAGATAACATTTCTTTTGTCCACATTAGTATTTGGGTTAGGATCTAGCCAATAGTTTGCACATGTTTCATTATTTGTAGAGTGTTCTTGAAGCCGACATGAAGTTTATGTAATTCCTTGTTGTGGATATATAAGAGAGATTGTTATGATCATTTTGGATATGGGTTGAGGTGTGAAATATGTTGGTGATTGTTGGTGCATAGTTTTACTTGCATAGGTTAGAGATTTATGCACTAGATTATTGCAGAACAATGGAGCAGCGGAGTATTGAATAGAGTGAGAAAAATTTGTGTTATGTGCTTAACCGAAACTAAACCCAAGCTTTTGTGGATGCTATTTCCTAGTTCAAAGTCTTCAGTAATGTATTGGAATTCATCTATAAGATAGTGAGTCTTCCTTTGGCAATAAGACTCTTTTTTTTTTACTAGTGAGCTCTAGGAAGTGTGCCGGAATGCATGTGCATTCCTAATGTAATATTCTTATACTTCTAACAAAGTATAATTATATTGTGGGTGTAGCATCCTAAAATTGTGACACTTGCAATTTCGACTGCATTTGGGTCTTCACGATGGCGGCGCAACGTTGAACTTGAATGGAGACCTCGAAACCTATTTACAACACCAAAAACTACATTTTTCTGCACCTTGGCATGATCCCTCCTTGCACCCTACTATCCCGGGAGGTGGGACCATGGCGCCCAGTGCCCTGGTCCCTAGCCCTATTTTGGGCCCAGTCTCCTTTTGGGCATCGGGTCTTGAAGTTTGCAAATTGGAAAATATTGTTTCTAGGTCGGCCTAAGGTCAGGAAAATCAGTCTCTCAACCCTAATTGACAAGTATATAAACTACTTTTCCTCTCCTAGAAAGGGAGGAAGGAAATAGGCAAGAGCAAGAGGTGAAAGCGATATTCAAACATTCAAACATTCAAGCATTCAAGTATTCCTTCAAGCAATTGAGCATTCTAAGTCTCCATTCAAGGCTAGGTGTTGCATTCAAGACAAGGATTCAACCATTGAAGAGGAGATCACTTACAACACATAACACATAACATACATTACACCTTCGCATGTAAGAATACAAACATTCTTACAACAAGGTATCAGTACTTGTTTACATTACAAACATTTACATTTACAGCATTCTCATTTCTTGGTTAATTCCAAAACTGGGGTTTGACCTAAAGGCAAACCCCTAATCCGTAACCCCCCAATCGTCCTCTCTTTTCTATGTGTAGGTTGCAGGTATGCGGCTGTAATTGAAGATCAGGAATCCTTGTGCAGAGATGAACAGGTCCCCCTTCGTTTCGCGGATTTTTCGGAGGACCGTGTGCACGTCGGGCGCCATCGTCCCATCAACTTTTGCTGAAACTTGTAGAACAACACTGTCTCGACATTTTACTACTAATTCCAGGTCCGCAGCTTCATCCCATATCCCTATCTCTGTTTACAAGCGAATCTTTCTTACATTACATGCATTCCTAGTTCAATCATTCTATCTATATTCTTTACAAAAGAGGGTATCCTTGATGTCTTAACCCTTGAAACTCATTTAGAATCCAATCCTGCATTGTGTGGGATTGTATCTTGTGGGTTTCAACCCCTCTTTTGAATGTAAAGTCTCTCCTAAGTGAAAACCATCAACCCTAGTGACCTCCCTTCTCTCTCCTTGGAGTTGGGGAGGGGAGAACAACTAGGGTTCAATTTTTCCGCTTTACATTTTGGTGAACCCAATGTGAACATCCTCATTCTGATTATTCATGGTTAGATCTGAAAAATTTGCTTCCTTAATTACATTTCCATGTTTGATCTTTTGCAAATTTTAGAGGCTAATGGCATAAAAACCCTAAAATTTTCTTTTTAGTAATTAAACTTGTGGAATGTTTAATTGTTAATGCTTGTTTCAGATTTACCCTTCTATTGCAAATTGTCAATTCATATTTGTGCTTTAATTCTGAAAATTAAGTGGTTAAGTGTCCAAACCCTAATTTTTAAAACCTTCTTGATTCAACCTTTGACTGATAATTTCACTGATCAAAACACCTCCAAATCGGCTGTAATTTTGGATTCTGCAACAAAATCACAATATCTTTCATCCCTAAAAATTTGGAAAAAAGTTGCAAGGACCGTGTGCACCCCGAGCACCATCGTCCCTGACATTTTTTCTGAATTTTCAGGAGCTAGATCTTACTGTATTTTTCTGCTAAAATCCAGAATTTAGGCTAATTTTATCAATTCTAACACTTTCAAAATTAAAGTCAAAGTTGGTCTAGTGATTGCTCGGATAAAGGCTTATAATCATTCAAAAATTGTTGAAATTGAAATTTGTGTTAAAATTGTGTTTCTTACAGTCCTAAATCTGAAAAGTGTGTTGGCATTCATTCGAAATTTCAGTGCTTTATTCAAATTTTTGCAGTTTGTGACTTTTGAAATTAAGTGTTTAATTGCAACAACCTTGATTTCCACTTTCAAAATTGAATTTTGCATGAAATTGAGTCAATTTTTAAAATTTCAAAACTTGCATTGCTTTTAGTATTCCCTCTAAAATCATAAAATTCAAAATTTCAGTTTCCCCCTCTTTTTCAAAATTCAAATTTTACATTTTTCAACAATCTTGGTAGGGTTCAATTTTGAGATTGCAACTTTAATTTGGCCTATCTACAAATCGTAAAATCACTCAATTTTTTCAGATTAGCTTTAAAATCATCATAACTTTCATCCCTGAAAATTTCAAAAAAAGTTGCGAGGACCGTGTGCACTCCGTTCGCCATGGTCTCGGACATTTTTTCCGAAATTTTGGGAGATTGTCCTGATTGCATTTAACAGCTTACATCTAGGAGATTGGCTGATTTTATTGAAATTTACTACCTCTAAAAATTCAAAATCTTCTATCTCTCTTTAGTGCATGAGTTTTACAACAATAAGCCCTACTTACACTATTCCCGTTAGACGAAGCCTTAGAATTAAGTCCTTCCAAGGTTTAATTACTGAGGAGATGGAACCTAATTTGAATGGCCTATTTAACGAGGACATGGGTAATTCCTCTAATCCTCTTAATGATGAAGAAGCTCTCCATGAGGTTTCTGTAGAACAACTTTCAAAATTAGATAACCAATTTGATGATTTTCGACAATGGATGTCTCAAGAATACGCCGATAGTCAAGCTCTTTCATTAATTGAGGGTCTAAAACGTATGGTTCAAAGTGATAAGAATGGAATTGATATTTTGCGTGGTATTGCACACATTGTGGATTCGAATGTGATGCCTATGAAGAGTTGTGCTGAAACTTTGGGTTATACACAACCTCCTACTCAAGTTAATCATTCTATTCCTTTGACAACTCCTATTGCTAGTATACCTACTTTTACATCAAACATAGTGACTACATCAATACAAGACATTCCTCCTATGATCACTAGTCATGGGGGCAATCCTTCTTCTTCAATCAACCCTCTTCCTTCATTCAATCCAACTTCTTCATTCATTCCTTCAATGAGTGTCCCTATTTCATCTCCACAAATAAACATGATGCAAGGGGGCAATTCATTTAACCATTCCATTCCTCCTTGTAGTGTTCCTCCTTTCCAATCATCTCCTATGACTAACTATCATAGTGTCCCACCACCTTACTCTCAATCAATACCTTCTTTCAATAACATAATACCTCCATCACAATCTAACACGTCTAATATGAACTCTTCGACTGAAGCGACCATTAACAATCTTGTACAAACTGTCTCTTCTTTGCAGCAACAAATTGCCTCTATGAATCAATCTAAGTTTAGTGTGCCCACATTTGATGTCGCAAGCCCACTTTCTCTTGACATTGTTCGAGCTATTACCCCTAAACATGTTGAAATTCCGCATTTGGAGCTTTATAATTGTAAGGGTGACCCTCTAACACATGTTAAGACCTTTCAAACAATATGTACTAATTTTGCTTATGACCAAAGGTTTCTTGCAAAACTATTTACTAGAACATTAAGAGATAAAGCCCTACAATGGTATTGCTCATTACCTTCCTATTCTATTACTTCTTTTGAACAACTTGCAAATGCTTTTATTCAACAATTTCAAAACAATATAAGTCCTAAAGTTACTTTGATTGATTTAATGCATTGTAAACAAGGTGTTAAAGAAAAAGTGACTGATTTCATTGGTAGATATAAGCATTTGTATACTCAAATTTCTTTTCCAGTACCTGACAATGACATTCAAAGAATCTTTATTTCTAATTTACAAAAAGATATTAGAGAAAAACTTCTGTTTTCTGAGTTTACTTCTTTCCAACAGTTGTGCGCAACTCTTCACAATTATCAACTGACTGTGAGTCAAATGGAACAAGCAAATCCTATGGCTCCGAGTGATAAGGGTGATAGTAGTCAACAACCATTTGGGAAGTTTAAACCAAACAGAGAGTCCATTAAATTCAATGAAAACATCATCAACAACAATGTGAATGCAGCATCAGGTGTGCCTCCTATTTCTAAGTTTTTCAAGAAAGAAAGAAAGTTTACTCCTTTGAATGAATCATTGCATAGTATTATGAATAAGTTATTGGAACAAAATGTGCTTACTCTTCCTCCTATAAAGCAAATAGATCCTGCAAAGATTAATTCACCCTATTTTGATAACAAATCTTTTTGTCAATTTCATCGTCATCCTGGGCATGATACTGAAAAATGTTTTGCTTTAAAGGGTAAAATTCAAGATTTGATTGATAATAATACTATCTCTGTTTCTGGTGTGAATGATAAAGGCAACACATCTGTAGCTCCTCCTAACCAAAATCTTAAGATTTTTATTGATCTATTGCCTTCTCATACCTCTAATGCGATTGATACTAATGATTCCTCTGTCTCACCTGATGATCTTGTGTCTATGACTCCGAATGTGATTAACTTTGTAGAGCAGCAGAAAATCCCTAAAGAACCTTCCATCACCTTTGATTCCAGTGAAACTATCAGGGCACCTGATGGTCCTTTATATGTAGCTGCAAAAGTCAAGAATACACCTTGTCGTGGAGTGCTTATTGATCCTTCTTGTATGGTTAATATCATTACTGAAGAATTTCTTTTTACTTTGCAATTGAATCAAGTGATCTATGACGAAACAAATGTGGTTGTGAAATTATTTGATGCATTTTCTTCTCCTGCAATTGGTTCTCTACATTACCTATTGAGGTCCATAACAAATCCCTTGATATGAGCTTTGCTATTATTCCATCATCCGAAAAATTTCGTGTGAAGCTAGGCTATCCTTGGCTATCTTCCATGAAAGCTATTGCTTCTCCTATTCACAAGTGTTTGAAATTTCCCCATAATGGTGAAGTTGTTACTGTCAATCATAGCCTCTTTAAACTAGCTGAAAGAACTTCTAGCATTCCTATTGATTACTTTTGGCCTAAACAATTCCAATCTCTTCCTCTGCGAAGTGATCATCTTTTCAAAGCTTATCAAAGGTGGAAAAAAGATATGATCCTATCTCTAAGTGAACCTAGAACACCCAAAATTGATATTCCTATCATTCTTGAGAAGGAAGTTCTTCCTTTGAAAGATAAAACTAATGTCTTTCCTCAAGAAGATTCCCAACCCATCCCTATGAATGTGACTATGCCTATGACTAATAAACTTCCTAAAAGTAGACCTATACTTCCTCGTCATGATGGACTTGGTCTCCTTCCTAAACCAAATATTCCTCCCTTATATGGAGCAGTTCCTCCTCCTTCCTCTTATGGAGAGAAGAGACCTTCCTCTTCTCCTATTATTCAACCTAAGAGACCACAACCTAAACACCCAAGTGAAAAGGATGAGAACATTCCTCCTCCTCAATCTTCTCAACTTCCTACTAAGACTAGACAAAATTGTTCTGCACATGAACGCCGATGAAAGCATCATCTTAGAGCTCAGGCAGCTGCTTCTCAAACTTTGCAATCCCCCAAAACACCTTCAGCCAGTATTATTCCATTTTCTCCTCAGCCGAAGATTGAGCCGAAATCTCCTAAACATAAGATGCATGATGGTCTTGATCCTGTGCGAGTTAAAGATCCTATTTTTATAAATCTTGATGATGATATAGATGAAAATGTTATTCATGATGAAAATGTTACTCCTATTCATTCTGATAGTGAATATGAATATGTTGATGTTGATAACCATTTATCTAACGAATTTTCTAAAGCACTTATCCTAGCTCCTAGACAAGAACAACATGGCTCGGAACATGAACATAGCCCTTGTTTGGATCTTGTGATAGCTCCATCTGCTATGTTGGATGTTCCTCCTCTAGCATGTTTCCTACCTTCCTGAAATATTGATCAGCAAGATTGGGGGGTAGATGACGTGCTAGACTAGTTTCATTAGCATAGCAAACTCTCTCCTCCTCTCTTGATCTCTTTTGTTACTTCTTCTATGTGTTATTCTCATTCTTCTATTTGTTGTCCTTAGTTCTGTCTACTTGAGGACGATGCAAAGCATTGAGATCCCTTTTGGTCTCTCTCATGTTGACTCAAAAGACACATGTGCTCCCTTCTTCTAGGTGACCTTCCTTGATTGGGGAATGAAGAACAATTATGCATACATACATATGATATACATGAATTATCATACAACATACTGACCCTGAGGAAAGCGAAGTCACCTTGTGCTTTGTGTTTTGTGTCTATTATCCTTGGGCTTATCTCACACTTGGGGGCTAAATCCTTGTGATAACATGCTCCTTTCTCATTTCTTATATGTATCACTACCTTAAAGCAATCACCCCCGATGAGGTGTGTGCGATCGCTTTAATGTAGGGGGGCATACATCCCATTCATATCTTTTCAAGATACTTGAAAATTTCTTGACAAATTTAGCTTTGCCTTGAAAATTTTTGATATCTTTCTTGCACGACTCATAGTGAGGGAACCTTACTACTGATAGTCATGGTTCTCCCTCATGATCTTCCCTTTTACTTTGTCAATCGAAGTCGTAAGATCCTTAGTCCACTAGGGGCTTGGTGTATCTTGCCTCCTTGATGTGGTGAAAGTTTTTCAATGTTGTTTCCTTGTACTTTATCGGAAGTATGAGCATACGCTTATAATCCTGCTAAAGTGGGGGCTAAATGTAGCATCCTAAAATTGCGACACTTGCAATTTCGACTGCATTTGGGTCTTCACGATGGCGGCACAACGTTGAACTTGAATGGAGACCCCGAAACCTATTTACAACACCAAAGACTGCATGTTTCCACACCTTGGCATGATCCCTCCTTGCACCCTGCTATCCCAGGAGGTGGGACTATGGCGCCCAGTGCCCTGGTCCTTTAGGACTAGGGCACCCAGTGCCCTGGTCCCCCAGGACCATGGCGCCCAGCGCTCTGGTCCTTAGCCCTATTTTGGGCCCAGTCTCCTTTTGGGCATCGGGTCTTGAAGTTTGCAAATTGGAAAATATTGTTTCTAGGTCGGCCTAAGGTCGGGAGAATCAGTCTCTCAACCCTAATTGACAAGTATATAAACTACTTTTCCTCTCCTAGAAAGGGAGGAAGGAAATAGGCAAGAGCAAGAGGCGAAAGCGATATTCAAACATTCAAACATTCAAGCATTCAAGTATTCCTTCAAGCAATTGAGCATTCTAAGTCTCCATTCAAGGCTAGGTGTTGCATTCAAGACAAGGATTCAACCATTGAAGAGGAGATCACTTACAACACATAACACATAACATACATTACACCTTCGCATGTAAGAATACAAACATTTACATTTACAGCATTCTCATTTCTTGGTTAATTCCAAAACCGGGGTTTGACCTAAAGGCAAACCCCTAATCCCTAGCCCCCCAATCATCCTCTCTTTTCTGTGTGTAGGTTGCAGGTACGCAGCTGTAATTGAAGATCTGGAATCCTTGTGCAGAGACGAACAAGTCCCCCTTCGTTTCGCGGATTTTTCGGAGGACCGTGTGCACACCGGGCGCCATCGTCCCGTCAACTTTCACTCAAACTTGCAGAACAGCACCGTCTCGACATTTTACTACTAATTCTAGGTCCGCAGCTTCATCCCATATCCCTATCTCTATTTACAAGTGAATCTTTCTTACTTTACATGCATTCCTAGTTCAATCATTCTATCTATATTCTTTACAAAAGAGGGTATCCTTGATGTCTTAACCCTTGAAACTCATTTAGAATCCAATCCTGCATTGTGTGGGATTGGATCTTGTGGGTTTCAACCCCTCTTTTGAATCTAAAGTCTCTCCTAAGTGAAAACCATCAACCCTAGTGACCTCCCTTCTCTCTCCTTGGAGTTGGGGAGGGGAGAACAACTAGGGTTCGATTTTTCCGCTTTACAGTGGGTCTCATCCCCACCGTAGTTTTTTCCTTAATCAGGTTTCCACGTATAAATCTTTGTGTTATGGTGTTGTGGTTGCTTGTTTTGTGTTCTTATATCTTTCCTTTGATTAAATGCATTAAGTGGTTAAGACATCAAATTATAGTTAAAGGTTGTGGAACACTAATTCACCCCCCCCCTCTCAGTGTTCCTTGATTCCAATAAATTGATCGATAAGACATACTATGTCTTATCAATATGTCATTGCCACACTAATGATAATCCATACTCTTGATCAAAGAGACATGAGCATGTCACCTCGATGTCTACCTTGCAATTTTTACACATCTTGTCACATACCACATCGATGTGACAACATCGTATCAAAGAGAGGAGTTTATATCTCTCTTCAATCACACATCTCCTACCAATGATCTTCTGACCTTTAGATCCTGGTGGTTCCACGGGCCACCTTATTTTCTATGTTGTCTATTCATGTCGACACTCTGCCTTTCATCTAATCAGCGAGACATGTAGGATATCTCAACATCATACCGATGAATCCCTTCCCATTTTGTTTGATTGATGAGACTAAGAATAACTCTTGTCAAACTTCCAAATTGACCTTTCAAACCTTCCATATCGATGTGACATTTCATGCTTGTGAGACAAAGATTAACTCTTACAGAAATCATTGTACCTCATCGATGAACTTCCACAACACTCTTCACATTGGTGAGCCACTATATATCAATGAGACTAGAATAGCTCACACCAAAGGTAATGTCTCATCCACACAACTTTCTTGAGACATGCTCTAAGATGAGAAACGAAAAGCATGTGAGCTATTACTCACTTGAACTCTACACATAGGTCAATAAAAAAAGATGAAACCATCTCAACACAACTGATTGTGGCATAAATTGTTTAGACTAATTCACGCATCCAATGGAGATCAACTCAATGTCTTCGCTATCCAAATGCAACCTGCAAGCTTTGTCCAATTTGTGTAAACCCTTCTCATCTACTCAATGTCTTTTCTTCTCTATGACAATCAAATATGCAGCTTAGGTTGACATCAATGACAATCCAATGCCAACAATGCTTTATTGATCATTTGCACATTTTGGTTGACATTAACTTTCAAGTATGTGTTAGTGTGTTTGGTGTTGGAATCCAAGAACACTGAGAGGGGGGGTGAATTAGTGTTCTACTGGTAATGCTAATTTTGAACTTATTACTTATTAACTAGTTAGCAATACATAAAATTAGAATGCATACACCAAGTAACACACACAAAGGCAACACCATAACACCAAGATTTATACGTGGAAAATCCTGCAAAGGAAAAAACCATGGTGGGGTTGATACACACAATATCTATATACTTGATCAAGGTATACAAATATTACATAAGAGGGTTTGCACATGCAGAAAGGCCAACTGCCTAGAGCTCACTACTCAAACACAAAATAGGAAGTCTCACTGACTTATAGAGTATTACAAAGTGTTTACAAAAGAAAATGATCTTATAAATTGCATTTGACCATGCTGGATAAGTTTTGGTGAATTCTCTGATTCCCTTCTCTGTATATCAATTCATTGATGCTCTTGTTCTTCTCTATTTTGCGATTGGTTATGCAGTGCATGTGAAACTACACACAGACTCTTCCAATCATTGACCAAAATGCATATGAAAACTTACTGAAATATTCACAACCAAAAAAATGCATTCCATTCCATCACTGATCTATCAGTAATGTGATCTTCTTAAATATCCTTCTATCTTTACCATGTCGGCTTCCATGAGAAATATGAACAAGTCGGTTGTTGAAATATATTGAAAATCAAACATAAATCTAATGACCACGTCAGCCATCACACGTTACCACCAAAATCCATGAAGAGATAAACGAGACCAAAAGATTTCTTTAGTCGGGTCCTATCCATTATCGGGTTCCATATATTTTGATTATATGCTCTATATATCTCAATGTTTATGCCATTAGCAAAATTGCTCCCCCTAAGCATATACACTATCCCTTTGACAATACAATGTCTAACAATTTTGCATAAAGAGCATAAACATTGAGATATACAGAGCATATAATCAAAATTTGATTACCAAATACTTCTCCAAATAGAATTCTTCTCCCCCTTTGCCAACAATGACAAAGTACAACTGAACAACCCTATTTTCATTTGATATTAAAAAAAAAAAAAAGTTTAGGACAACAAGGAATGATACTTGTCAAAAATAGATTTAAAGTCCTATAAGAATTGTTTCATTGACAAAGATCAGGACTCAAGTAGGGAGGTGGCTACTTCTTGCTCTGTCTACATTGGGGAGACCTGTTCTTCCATGGCATCAATTGTGCTCATTTCCTATGTAACAGTTAAGGCATCCAGTTTCAGATAGTGCTTCTGAATAATTTGTAAGCATGGGAGTAGAACCAGTTGTAGCTCCTACAAATCTCTAGACTGAGTGCTGATCTCTTGCTCCATTTTCGTTGACTGGATGTGAAATCGGTGAACGGTTTTCCCATAAGTTGTGAAGGAATCATAAGGCGGCTTGAATGTGCTCAAGTAGGACTGCAAGTCCTTTTCAATTTTTTGCTTCTGAGCTAGCGCATCATCATAGAACAGATGGGGTTGGCAGACTTTGCTGAGTAGAAGATTCCCCTCATCTAGAGCGTCCCTTATATCCTTTTGTCCTTTCTTTAGTTCAGTCTGGAGCTCATTCAACTTCTTCACTAGAGCTATATTAAGATCTTTTTGATGCTCCTTCTTGACATTAGCCTCTACTGCCTCTTCAAGGCTCTGTACCTAATCATCTACTACTGTGCATAGGAGCTTAAGTCTAGCTAGTGATGAATCGGTGTTTGGAAGATTTATACTGGGTATCAAACCCGTAAGCGTATCCATGGCTGCTTGGATTACATCCTGCTCCTTCTTCTGTCGAATGATTTCAAGGCACTCTTGAGCTACCTTGATGCTTTGCATTAGCTCCATTTCACTTGTAGACTGGAGATCAATTGGACTGGTGAGATCAGCTGGTTTAGCTTGACTCCTAGTTGCCTTCGGAGTCTCCATCTGTGTTCTCTTCGCCGCTTCTCCCGCCTTGTCCTCTTCCGCTTTCTTCTTCTCTACTTCTCTCCTCTTCTCTGCTTCCTCATCCTCCTCATCCTTTTTCTTTTCTGCTTCCTTCTTCTTCTCATGTTACTTATCTTCTTCTTCCTTCTTCTTCCTCTCTGCTTCCTTCTTCTTCTTCTCCTCTTCATCTTTCTTCTTTTTCTCCTCTTCATCCTTTTTCTTCTTTTCTTCTTCTTCCTTTTTTTGCTTCTCTTCTTCTTCCTTTTTCTGCTTCTCTTCTTCTTCCTTTTTCTGCTTCTCTTCTTCTTCCTTTTTTTGCTTCTCTTCTTCATCCTTCTTCCTCTTCTCTTCTTCTTCCTTTTTTCGCTTCTCTTCTTCTTCCTTTTTCCGCTTCTCTTCTTCATCCTTCTTCCTCTTCTCTTCTTCTTCCTTCTTCCGCTTCTCTTCTTCTTCCTTTTTCTTCTTCTCTTCTTCATCCTTCTTCCTCTTCTCTTCTTCTTCCTTTTTCCACTTCTCTTCTTCTTCCTTTTTCCTCTGCTCGACCTCTTCCTTTGTCGCTTCCTGTTTGTCCTCAACTTTCTTCTCCTGTTCAGCCTGTTTCTCTTGTCTTGTTGCCTCAGATGGTATCTCCTAGATAACATCTTCTCCATCCAGGGCATCGACATCAATAGTGTCAACCAGTTCATCAACCGGATTTCCTTCATCATCAAGTACTTCACCCAGTTTAGATATAACCGATTCTTTCTCAGCTTGCCGGTTGGCTTCAACCACTTCATGCATCTTCAGAGTGTCTAGAGCATGAGTGTGTGTATCCTTGAGCACTTCCTTACCTTTTCCTTCTAGTAACAGGAGTCTTCTTCTTCTCATGAAGAAAAGACCTTTGTATTTGTTCATTACATCGAACAGTTCCGAATTTGATACATCAAGAAAGTGTTCAGCAAAAACTTTTTCTCTCATTTCCTGTTCCTGCTCTATGGCAATGTGCCATTTATTGTCTAAGGACTTATAAAAAGAATTTGGTGTTTCAAATCTAATTTTTGAAGGGGATCGGTCATTAATACATAAATATTGAATTATTTCTTTTTCCATCGCCTCCTTTTCATCATCATTAAAGTCATCAAAATAATCAGTTAAATCATTCAATACTTTTCTCCTAATGTTTTTGACAGTTCTTTGACAATGTGTCTAAGGTTTGTAGGAGGAGATATCAATATTTACCAGTGCAGATGATGTCGGTTCATCCTTTAACTTCCTCTTTTGTTGATGTGTTTTCTTTGTCTTTTCCTCAGACAAGGTTTCTTCTGAGTTCAAAGAGGTGTTCCTTGTCTTCCTCTTTCTTTGGAACACTTTAGCCTGTGCAGTTTCTAGTTTTTTCTTAGCTGGTGACCACTTGGTCACTTTTGGAGTTCCAGTAGTAACTGGTGCGGATGCTACAGGCACTGCTTTTGCCTTCTTCACTGCTAGTTCATTTTATTTCATTACTGGTGGTTCCTCAATTGGTGCTATCCTCTCTAGGTAGGTGTCGGTTCTCTTCACCTTAGGGTCAAGCGGTGAGGCAATAAGGGTAGATTCATACCCTTCCAGTATATCGTACATCACCTCATAGCCCATTGGATCCACTTATTCCTGTCTAGGCTCAATAGCCTCCATTATGCATTTATCTACTTGGATGATGAAGCAGATATCATCTTCATATTTCTTGATGATGTCATCTGATATCCTCACTCTTTGGCTCATCTTCCTTTTGAACTCATCAAAATACTTGTTCAGGATATCAGGGTAACTGGTTCCAAGTGCTTCAATGCTTTCCTTGATTTGCTTGGTTACCGGTTGGTCACTAGACCAGTGAACATCTCCTACTCCTAGGAAGTAGCCTTGGAAATAGAAGAACAACCCAACCAGTAGTTGTCCAAACTTAAACCTAAGTGCATTATCCTATTTGATCACCTTCAGATTCAACAAGAGTTGTCTCTACATACTAGTGCACAGATCAAATGATGCATCCTCCTTTATCATTTGATAAGCAGCATTTACCACTACAGCAGATACAGAGTTAATCCTACTGGCTAAGAATGTCCAGTATCCAATCACCATACACGCATACTTCACTAGATCATCCTTGATAGGATTTACTGTCATGCCTTGTGAGTCGCTCATTGAACTGGTGAGCTTTCCCATTTCAGTTTTGCTTACCGTTCTTAGGGTTGGCACTTCCCCTGTGTTGTAGAATCTGGTGATTGCATGAATTGCCTATGGCATGATGTCATGTGTCCTCTCCAGGTACATCTTATCACCATGGACTCTACTCAGAATGATCCTTATGTGATCTTCTGTGAAATCTTCTAGGAAGTAGACAACATTGTGGAGCTTTTTCTTTTCCAAAATATTAAACTCCAGTTTGATCTTCTTATCTTTACCGCAAAATAAACCTAACTGGGTGTGGATAGCTAGAGACCCTAGGTCTTCTATTTTGCAATCTATGTAGTTGGAAATTCCCTCTTCTACTATCACACTAGCCGGAACTTGTGATAGGGCATTATACTTGGACTTCCATTGAATAAAACTTGCTGACTTGACAAATGCACTAGAACTGGTATGTGATGCAGAAGCCATGATAGAAATCTTAAGAACTCGAGAAATACCTTTTGAAATACATGAAACTAGGGCTTGCTAATTCTTCTTCACTTTACACTCCGTTGGTTGCTAAATCACTGCTTTGTGTTCTCCACTTGCCCATTTCCAGTTTGAATTTGAATCTCCTTCTCGGTTTCTCAATTTCTCAAAATCTCTGCTCAAATTGCCTTTTCGTCGCTTTGCTCTTTGAAAAAATTTTCTTCACTCGAAAACTGATAGTGAGAAATGATTTGTAAAATGCTTTTAAACATATTCCTCACCTACCGTCATTAATGCTCCTTCATTAGGGCATAAACCCTAATTTTCCCTTTCTACCGTTTCTAGTCTTCTGCTAAATGACAGGTATAACATACCGGTTAAGGTCTTTTACCGGTGTAAACTGGGGGTTCAAAACATTTTCTCGCTTGCTTCCCCTAAGCTTTTCTGGAGCTTAGTTTGTCGGTTCTGTGATTTCCACACTAGGTGCAGAAACTAGTTCCTCTTGTAACACTGTTGGTTTCTTCTTCTAGGTTTTGTTCATATCCGCTTGAATAGTGTCAACATCAATGTCTCCTTCCAGAGTGACCGGTATATCATCAGATATGTCCTTTCTTGATCTACATAATCTGGCAATGTGACCCAGTTTGTTGTAGTGATAGTAGACCAATCCAGGTGCTCTCCAAGGTCCATTGTTCATGTTTCCATTCTTCCTTTTGCATGTTGCAGCAATGTGACCATGACCATGACAGATCATACAATTTTCTCTCCATCCGGTTGCCGCTTGATAACCACCACTTCTTGGCTGATGATTGAAGACATTAAACCGGTTGTGATTCCGATTCACAAAAGGTTTAGGACCAGCTCCTTGGGTCCTCTGAGTATACCTTCTAGTGTTATTCATAACATACCTGCATTCATATGCTCTATGCCCATACTTGTTGCATGCATAACAATTACCATCAATTCTATAGGGTCTAGGCTTATAATTTAGAAAATAAGGAAAATTGTTGTAAGCCTTACACCTACACACATTTGCAGTATGTCCTTCTTTAAGACAGTTGAAACAAACAGGTTTAAACTTTTGCTTACCTTTATCCTTTGATGTCGGTTGTTTCTTTGATGTTCCAGCATTTGTACTAGAGGTTTCACCTTCCTCATTACCAAAATAACCAAGTCCATTGGTATTCTTGACTAGTTTGGCAAATTCAAGCTTTTGCTCTAGCTTGATAGTACTCTTGTTGAACTTAGCAAGTATTTCCTTTGACTTAGAGAGTTCTTTGGAAATAGCAGCATTTGTTTCCAACAGGTTTTCATTCTCAGAGATGGCAGTGTTCAGTTCTCCTTGCATGTCTTCCTTTTCCACCTTGCTTGCATGGAGTTGAGCATTTAGGGCACTCAAGATCTCTTTCTTTCACTAGTTCTTCATCTTTTCTCCGGTTCTCAAGCTCTTGACACATCCGGATAGTCAGTCCTTCCAACTCCTTTCTTAGGTTGGAGTTTGATTCATTCAACTTATTTACTTCAGCAATTAGGGCTTCCATGTCTGCTTCATCTGAAGAACTATTTTCAGATAGCTCCATCAGCTTTTCTGCATGTTCTCTTCATTTTTCTTGAGATGCCTTGTATTTGACCATAAGATCATCATAGGCTTTCTTAGACTGAGTGAGCCGGTGGGTAAGTTCCCTCAATGTGTATTCCCCCATATCTCTTTCCAAGTGGTTAAACTTATAGAAAGGTTGGCTTTGATACCAATTGATGAATACTAAGAGGGGGGTGGGGGGTGAATTAGTATGCCAAAAACCTTCTCACTTAAACACTTTGCAAGACTAGCAGTAAACTTGTAAAATAGTTTAACAGACAAACCAGTTAACAAACATGCAAACCAAATAGCTAATAATGCATTTACCCACAGAAGCACAAACACCATAACACAAGATATTTTGACGTGGAAACCCAAATGGGAAAAACCACGGTGAGATGGAACTCACAAGTCACTATCTACAGAATAGGAACCAGACCAGTTAAGGTCAGACTGGTTAAGGTCTAACAGTATTCTTTACCGGAATAGATCCTGTTAGGAATCTCAATCTCTATTAGGAGACAAGTCCTATTAAAGACTACCTTGCTAGAGGATTTTAGATCCACAGGTGTGAACCACCTTGTTAGAGGATTTACAACAGGCTTTTGGGCCTACCCAGTTAAGGGCTACAGACTTGTCAAAGATGTGAGTAATCAACAAGTGTTTGATCTAGCTAATAGCACTGGCTGCTCGGTTAGATCCTTGATAGCTCATTCTTAATGCATTATTGCATTACTTCAGTTTTCTACACATTCATAATCTCTCCAACTCCTAACCTTAGACATGATGTCCTTATAAAGGAAACTGATTTCATGTTGGTCCAATAGGATTACATTACAATTTCCTAGGTTCAATGAACTTGGACATACTAGGTAATACATCACAAAAAGCATCGCTATAGTATCGACACCGTCAAACAATCAGTGGGTAACTCATCACAAAGTATTACCGGTTCATACAAAGTGTTGATTGTCAGTTCGACAAAAATGAAGACTGGTAGAAATGTGTTATGCCTCTTTAAACCGTCATAACACTTGAGGTCAACATGTCGCTTTAGACCGAGAAACACATTCTGCAAAACATCAATAGTCTAGAGACTATAATACAACATACCGGTTGGAACAAATACTGGTTGTGTTTTAACTCATACATATAAAGAGGATCTCAATGCAAGTGTGTGTCCATCAATGACAATCACAACATAAACATAAAAAATGCCAACATATACACGTTACCAGGACTAGGAATTAGCCGAGTATGAAGTGAATGTCGATGCCAGTATCGGTGCTGGTGTAAAGCAATGTGAATACTAATATCAGTTAGTGTAATGAATGTCGGTTAACCAAACAATGAAACCATTTGCCCTTAGATGATGAGTTTCCATCAATGACAACCAAAAATGCCATTAACCCTTACCGGATGAGTGTCAATCGCCAACATTTGGTTCATTGGAATCATTTTAGGATGTGTTATGATATTTTTGGATCCCCTTTATCTCCTAGAGTGGACCGCATTATGTGGTATTGGTCCAAGTGGCCTAATTTATGTAATATTATGTGTCTTGTCGATGGATGAACTAGTTGAGTATTTTAATGAATGATCTTGTATATATAGATGATTGGTTGTATGAGTTGAGGTATGGAATGTGTGTGAATTAATGTGAAGTAGATGTGAATGGTTTTCAAGTATATTTAGTGTATCAAAAGTGTAAAGTTAGTTCATGAAGAGATTTGATGATGATGTCTTTAGTGTGACAGTGTTTGATGTTAGATGTGTTTTCCATGATATTGGGTGCTTGACATAGTGGTTCAAGAATAGTTTCATGATTAGTAGATCCTTTTCATTTTAATTTTAAAGATAGTGTGTCCCTTTTGGTAGCTTGTGCAATCCTTTATGTCTTTCCCTAAGATAGTGAGTCTCAGTAATCAAAGTCCCTTGTATATTGCCCTAAGTTTGTGCACATTACTCTTGCAAGTCCAATCAGGTGCAGTGATATCCTTGGCCTTGAGCCTAAAACATTGTAATCATTTATTCATATTGTGTGTGTGATTATCACCATGGTTTTTTTCCTACTTAGTGTTTTCCATGTAAATTTGGTGTTCATATGTTCATTGTGATTTGTGCTTTCATGTTTTATAACTATAGTAATAAGTCAATTGTGATTTGAAGTTTAAAAGATCAAAATTGGAGTATTTTGAGGTTAGATCGGATTCACATCCCCCTTCTCACTCATGTAGTGTGTTCAACAAAGTGGTCTTGACTGAAACCCAATTTTTTTTTCACATTGTAAAATTTGGGTTGGTGAAAATTTTTCTTTTAAGATTTCTTTTGAAACTAACTATGTGGTTTCTTAGTTGGCACCAACGTCATCATTTTTAAAAAAATTATGAAACTTTTCACTTCAACTATATTTTCTTCACTTTAAATGAGGTTTTTCAAAGGACTAAAAATACTCTTTTGTATATCTTAGAGTCAAGAATCCATACTTATAATATTTTTATATTTTGATTACTTTTAGTATTTTTTTTCAAAAATATTTCAAGTAGGTTATTAAAATAAAAATTGAGGTTGATTAGAAATTATAAGAAAAATATTAGATCATGTGAAATTATTTTATAAAACATAGGTGCATTGGAGGAGATAATATTTTCCAAAAGTGTATAATTGGTTTTTTGATAATGGTAAAATATTAGACACAAATTGATGCTAAATGAGAACTATCAAATTCTAGTATGTTTGACTTTAAAATGTTATTACAAAGGAATTATAGATTTTTTTTTTCATGGACTAGATGTTGATGTTATCTATTTAGGAAATAGAAATTAGGGAAAGTTTAGTTTTTTTCATTTGTTTGGAGATGCTAACTCAAACTCCCATTTTTCAAAAATTTTCAGCAATAAAAACTCAATCTTTAAATATATAAAAAAATATCATTTTTAAAAAAAATATATAAATAATAGACAAAATTCATCAATATTTCTACATTTCATTAGTTTACATCAATTTGAAATTCAAAATAGAAATGACACTTTTATGAAGTTAAAGTTGAATGTTTTTTGTTGTGTTGGTTATTTTCTTTATAAAAGTGTGAACATGATTGTAGTATTACCCACTTGTAAGTCCTTATAGTTGTGATTATGTTTAATATGGCTATAAGATATGCAAGAGAATCCATCAATACCTAAATATAGAAAATATTGAGTACACATCTTTGAAGGTTTGAATGAGGAGTCACATGTGTCATTTGTGTTCCTATAAGTGGTTGAAAAATGTGTCAAATAGATTTGGATGCCCGTGTCTTTTGACTTGGTCTAGAATATTTCTCCTTTTTTTTTGTATTTATTTGTATAAGGCTTTCTTGGAGAGCATTGTGCATGTTATGTTTTGCAAGTGTTATGCTACTAAAACTAATCTAGATTGTGGATAGTTAATTGTATACTCTTATTAAAGAATCTAAGTGTTGATATTGTATAGTAATTAATATGCTTACTAGAAATACAAAGTACTATGCTATTGGATTGTGGGGTTTTTCTAATGAAAGGGTCTTCCCCATGTATATCATATGTTCATTGTGATATATTATTCTTTTTTTTATTATGTTTATCTAAATGTGTCTCTTATTCAGTAATAGTTAAGATTTGTAACCAAAATTTGCACTATCTTACCCACTAGATTAGTGTTATGAAGTATGTTTTCACCTTTGCTTCATTTCAAGAATCTCATATTGGACCTTATCTCCACAATAGGGAGACCTTATTCAAATTGAACCCACTAATTTTGAGAATCTAAAGAAATAGTCAAATCTTTGGGGTATTTTGTAGAGAAACGACATTTCTTCCTACTTTGAAGTAGTCAATGGCTTTAATACTATCATCTCCAATAAATTTTCTAGTTCAAGAAAGGTGGAGACTATTGTTGTATGTTTCATCTATATTCATTTCTTCGATGACCTAATTGTTGTAGCTACAAATTTTCAAAGTTGAAAAGAAACTATCACGATGTTATTTATGAAAAGAGGTGTTGTTCACCAAAAGTGATAACCCAAGACACCTGCAAATCTATCTATGAGATAGCTGATCTCAATCAATGAAACACCTCAGGGCTTGGATAACATAACATAGGATCCTAATGATCCTCCTGCACTTCAGGTTTTGCTAGACCTAGGAGGGGACACCCTTTTGATGCATTGAATATAACAATCACAAACATAAGACTGCATCAACAATGAGCAGACAAACCATTCCGCAAGCTCACCAAATTAGGAACACACTACAGATTGGCTAGATCTGTATAAATCATAAATGAAAATAGAGCTTGGAATGAGAAGAACACACCCCTAAACATAAAGGGAAATAGATTTATCTTTTAAATTGTTTGATCTAAAAGACATCTCCAAACTTGTAAGATCAGTGCCTTATCCAAGGGCAACAAAGTCACACATCAAACTATAAATGAAACCTTATACTGCAAATCCATCTTCATTATTAAATATTCATGCATTTAATGCCTTGCATAAATGCATTACTTAGCTCACTCACAGAAAATATCAAATCCAGACACTATATTCCATTATTCATGATTTATTACGGAATTTAAATTCTTCCTTGAAGAATCCCTACAAACAATCACAATTACCTCCTTGAGATAACAAATCTCATCCTCCTTGAGGATCTGATCTGAATATAATGAAAATACAAATCCAGAGATAACTTCTGTGTGAATTTGAGCATGCCTTACATACACAAGAACCTGTAGCTAAGAACACCTATAGCAAAGAATCGAACTCCATTACTGAAAGGATAACCCTTCTCTGTACAATCTAGAAGAATACTCAGAATTGGAAGCCATGAAAAAATGGAGCCATTCTCCAAATTTCTCGAACCCTTACAACTAAGAAGAATGGGGAATAAGAAGGGGAGGGAAGAGAATCAAATCTACAACTGAAAATATCAAATATCTTCTCTCTAACTGAATTTTACTCCCAGCCAAACTGCTTCCAAAATATCCCACATTTGTCAAAATTAACCTCATAATTAGATTCCTCATTCTGAGAGCTTTCCGAAAATATATAACACTTTATACCTTGGCCAAAAATTGAGTCCTGGGCGAATTAATTCCCCAATGTGCACCATCATTTAAATTTTTCATTTATTATATAGTTTAAACTATATAATAAACAATTTTAATTTTAATTTTTTTGCCTTTGATGTGCTCTGACGCCTTGCCACGTGGCGGCCTCCGATTGGTCGATGGGGTTGATTGGATGCCACCTGGGATGACACCTCATCACTGCCACGTCATCTGCTATGTCACTACCACTTGGCCGCCACGTGTACACCACCTCAGCGTGACGAGACTGCCACATGTGCGCTAATTGTGTGCCATGTCACTGCCACCTCACCGAGACCCGCCTGCTGGACATCTCACTGTACCCGCCACCTGGCTTTCACAACTTTGTGGGGTGTAACTCATGTGCATCTTCCTTTCGCGAAATAGCGTGCACCGTTGATCCATCTCGAACTTGCTCACTCATTAAGCCGACCTTCCTCTGCAAAATTTTGCCTATCTTCCTCGGGAAGCGTCCCTGCGTGGGTCCACTTGGTCACCATCCAGTCAACTCCTTTGTCGCCTGGGGAAGCGTGCTCGCGCGTGGGCCTGCCTTGGGTGCCATCAAGCACCTTGTGTCAAAAGCCTTTATGGCTTAGACATTATAGATGGGTTTGTTTTTGCTTATAAACATTATAAAATTCCCTTCCACAGTCAATGTGGGATATTGCTATTTGTCTGGGACTGCGTTTTTGAAGCTTTTCTCCTGGGTTTTAATGGTTTTTTCTATCATTTGTATTGCTTGAGAGTCTCTTTATGCCTTTTGCTTCATTTCGCCTTTCAACTACATTTGTTAAATGCATTCTAAACCATGCGTGGGAGGAGGAAAGCCGATCTTGTTGTTTACATTTTCCATTGGAGTTTTAACCTCAGTCTTTTAACAGCCAAAGACCCATGCAGAGGGGAAGAGATTTCTTTAAATCTGCACTTGAATTAACATTGCTACATAGCCTCATCCTTCAACACAGAAAAGATGCTGGCAAATGGCTTTTATTTATTGTTGGGACATGGTTTTTATTTGTTGCTGGGACATGGTTTTTATTTATAAAGGTTTACAACAAGTAATGACTCACAGTAGGGAGGATGCTTTGCAAATGAAGCTTTGCTAATTGCAAATGCTTTACAATTTCTAATCCTTCTGCTGCCCAACCATAACATGTTCGTGGCAATTTGCATTTGATTGGCAATTTGCTGTTTCAAAATGCCCCTTTCACCAGCTACCACATGAGAAGAGGGGAATATCAACATTACCACTGCAAATTAACATTCTCTTTTTAGCTTCTAATGATTTGCTATAGTTTTAAAACATTTCCCACACCACTGGAGCTCTAACGTAGCCTTCCAAAATCCATGTGAAACATAAAGGACTTGCAAAGGGCATGGATTTGTGTTTACATCTGCCAGGGGAAACTTGCATTGAAGTTTTAAAAATTCTTCTCACCCACCTCCCAAAAGCTCATGGCAAGGAGGAGAAGACTGCCAATTTACAATTTGTTGAAGTTCCCTTGGTGTTGCTCACACGTGGGAGGGAGAGTGCTAGTATGCAACTGCAATTTCATTAAGTTTAAGGTTTATTAAACCTTTCCCAGCTGTCACGGTCTGTGCATTTGTTTGAAACTTTGAATGCCCCTTACTTATGCACGTAGAGAGGAGGAAATTTGCATTTGGTTTGAAATTTTTACATTTCCTTACATGCCACACTGCCACTTCTTTGCTTTGGCTAGGTTTTTACATGTTGTATGGGAGATTTGGCATCAAATCTGCCATATTGCATTTGCTTGATGATTTCAATTTATTTTCCCAAATTTGCTCTCTACATAGCAGGGGAGACTAAGGAAAGGAGATCCACACCACACTTGCAATCAAAGAGCACACATGAAGACCCACGTACCACACTCCAGCTACCATAATGCCATTGCATGGAATTTTTGATGCTTCAAACATCTATTCCAAGACCATCGGCTTCCATTGCATAAGTTTTTTTTTTTTAAAAGATTGGAATCTCTAATACACCACTGGAGAAAATTCAACCTTGAGTAAGCCAATAGCATTAATCACTTCCTCGATTATGTCTAGAAGTTGAAATTCCATGAAATGAAAACCATTCTGTCACAAAATTAATGTGCACGCATCAGCCAAGTCGGGCCCCAAAGTGGGTCCAACTAAAAAAAAATCATTTTCATGCAACTGACCTCTGAAAAGCTTCACAGACCTCAAACATACCTCTGGAAACGATCGGCATCATTTTCGGATCATAAAATTGCATTTTGCAACTTTCAGGCAATTATGCCACAATTTTCGCATTTAATCGTGAAGACATAATTTTCAAACCTGTCAAAACACCTTTCTGGAGCTCGCCATCTGACAGGCGTGTACTCTGATATACAAGGATGACTTCTACCAAATGATTTCTCAAGATGGGTCCCGAGCGAAGAGATATTAATTTTTGAAAATGCCCAACTGGCTTTGTCGACACTGCACACCTGATGAAGTCAATGTCCTGGCAACACATGACGCCTTTCTCAAAAATATCAAATGACCTCCGTGGGTCCTCAAATTTGGAACATAGGTACCTTAAAGTACATATTAAAACTTGGAAATCTCAGTTCGATCACGAGACTAACAGGATGCAAATGGTGCACTCACCAAAACAGCTACATTAACTGATATAACACTGGAGTGCGGATAACTGAATTTGATGGTAAAATGAGCTCTTTTGAAAACCGATCAAACGGATTGATAAAGGCTTGAAATTTGAAACGTAGCTCACCATTTATACCAAAATTAGCCCGAAACAAACATTCTAACATGACACTTACTAAGGCAACTTTTACACTTGTGCGAAATAGGGCTCCGACTAGCTGTCGAAACAGGGACTTGCCAAAACATAGAAACTGCAAATGGATTTGGCTTCAAAAACTGAGCAAATGGATTCGTCAAGACTTGAAATTTTGCAAGCTAACTCACATTTAAGCATGGAATTGAATCCAATTTGAATTTCTTCATGAAAATCAACAAGGCAAAAGATGTAATCGCTCAAAGTAGGCTACTCAATAAAATCTGCATTTGTGCCTAAAATGCACTTCCAGCTCACCCCTCAAAACGGGAACTTGATAAACTTTTCCAAACTCATTTCTGAAAGTTGCAACACACTAAATAGGCCAAATGAAAGGTTTGGGACATGAATCCCGAGCCTTACCCTCTGAAAATCAACTGGCTCCATTTTACCCCCTTGCTAACTAGGCCATTCAAACTGACTTATTTGGGTGCCTTTCTGACATACAGAGCAAAAATTTGAAATAGGCCTATAAAATTGACTTAGTTTTAAATAGTCCCAACAATGGCTCTGACTGAGGATGGTTGATTGCAAGATCAACACAAGAATCCAGATATCTTTGGTTAAGCAGACCATCCAAAAGACAGATCATTCTTCTCTTCTCATCTCATTTCAAAAAACAGGGCATCCTTATTCTACCCAAATAGTAGGGCACTTTATTGAAAACCACACAACTGAAGAAAAGCAACTATACAAAATATACAACTTATAAATGGCCCCGGGCCATCAAAACTGAAGTCAATTCTTACCTCTGTCAAAAACATGATTTTCTTTTCCACAAACCGGAGGTAAGTTGAGATCATCATTCCAATCTGCCTAATAAAAAACACTTCCACTTCTAATCAGTTGGTCATATAAAACATAATCAGTAGCATGTTCATAATCATGATATCTCTGAAAATCAAACACATGCTGAAAGGACTGATCACTAGGTGACATAAGAGTGCCATACTCTTTACCATTCTTTCCCAACTGAAATGAAAAGTAGTCTAACTCATTCTGAAAGTTGAAAACATCAGGCACATCTATATTACTAGTTTTCTCAAATGATGAACACTCCTCTACAATGATGGCTTGCAAACTAGAAAGGAAAACTTCCTCATAACATGACTGCACTTCCACTTGTTGATCACATTTTCTATTAGCACTTTGCACACATGAAAATACATGATTTTTACTTGCCAATGGTTCATTTCCTCCTTGCAAATCTGAGAAAAACACCCCAAATCTGTCATGTCTTCTAAAAGGTAGATCCTCATAATGCATATCAAAGCCAGAATTCATATCAACATATGAACCTTCATTATCATACCTATCAACCATATATGCATTATCATTTTGTCTATCAAACATAGGAAGAGAATCAACATCATATGTATCATTTTTTACACCCTCAAAAACATCATCAGAATCAAAACATATACTGAGTGGGTATGAAAGATTGGGCACATTTTTCAATCCATGTCTCTGAAAATCAGCAGCTAAGAGTTCTGAAATTTGCTCACTACATAGTGAACCTCCTTCTTCATTTTCATTTTCCTTGGCTTCATCCTCTAAGCTGTAAACATTGTCCCAATCTGATAAAGGTATTGGGTCTGCAGTGCTCATGTCCCTATGTGCATTTATTTCATCATCACAACAACTTGCATCTGCATCATATCCTTTTTCATGCTGCTCATAATGTGTTGCTACATGTTGCAACATAGTTTCATAACTGGGGTTGCAAACATATTGTGGATTGAAATCAACAACAAGGTGATCTACATCATTAGCATCTAAAACCTCAACGGGCTCATGATTAGTTGAACAGTCACTGTTCTCACAAATTTCTTCTCGCTCTGAATACACATCTGAACTTTCATGTTGAGAATAATCACATTCAACATCATAGAAGGTACATCCACTCAGGGGCTCATCTCCTTCATTATTTTTAATCTTGTGTATATTTTCAGATTGGTTACTTTCAATCATATCTAACCATTCTTTAATAGATTCAACACATTCTTCTCTGAAGGTAGTAGACCAATTAATTGAGTTAGGCTCATAAAGCTCTAAGAATATCTCAATTAAAACAGACTCGGGGGGTCTATTATCAGTTGAAAGCTCATTCAATGTAGCTAAAAATCTTTCATAGAAGACATATGATGATTCTCCTTTACTTCTTAGCCCTACTTTCCCTTTTAACAACCAGACAAATCTCTCTTGGATCATTTGAAGACATTTTTCAATTTCTATATTGATCTCTTTCAAATTTGACAAAGGATTCACGGATCTAGGAACTACATCTAGATCCATCGAGTTTTATAACAGTCACTGAACCATTATTTTTTGACCATACATCTTATTGTGTCATAAATTCATTCAAAAACATATGCAGTCACTAATTTTCGGAATCATACACACTTCTCACCATATTTCTGACTAAAAACTTATTTCAATGAAGTATGTAAATTGTAAATTTCTTTTCCTTTTAACGGTGACTTTTTCACCTCATAAGGAACACATAATTTCACAAAAAACCTTGAGGAATACCTGGTAAAATCAATGCAGTTGCTGTTGCTACTCTGATATTCGGTAAGATCTCTCTAAGATCTTCTAACATTATACAATGATCTTCGTACAGAGTCACCACCTCCTTCACAGAGGAAAATATCTTCAATAGATTCTTTGGGATCTACAATCATAAAACCCCAAGCAGCTACTAAATCTTTGATGCAAGTTCACCAAATATTTTAAAACTTTTACCACAATGAACACTGGTGCAGAGATCTTTCAAAGTCGCCACTCACTGCTGTGAGAATTTATAAAATCATTTGTAGAACATGAACAAATCTGAACTCACACAAAGATAAAAGGACAACAAGTTTTCCACACTTGGCACAGAACACTACCAGGCACATAACTACAGATCTGAAAATGCTTTCAGATTTATAATACTTTTATGACTCTTTCCTGAAATGGATATGGCACAACTCTGGGATTCGATTCAACATGGGTTATTACAACACTTCTCCAGTAGAGTCGCCATTTTTGTTTTTCACCAAAAGTGATAACCCAAGACACCTGCAAATCTATCTATGAGATAGTCGATCTCAATCAATGAAACACCTCAGGGCTTGGACAACATAACATAGGATCCTAATGATCCTCTTGCACTTCAGGTTCTGCTAGACCTAGGAGGGGATACCCTTTTGATGCATTGAATACAACAATCACAAACATAAGACTGCATCAACAATGAGTAGACAAACCATTCTACAAGCTCACCAAATTAGCAACACACTACAAATTGGCTAGATCTGTATAAATCATAAATGAAAATAGAGCTTGGAATGAGAAGAACACACCCCTAAACATAAAGGGAAATAGATTTATCTTTTAAATTGTTTGATCTGAAAGACATTCCCAAACTTGTAAGATCAGTGCCTTATCCAAGGGCAACAAAGTCACACATCAAACTATAAATGAAAACTTATACTGCAAATCCATCTTCATTATTAAATATTCATGCATTTAATGCCTTGCATAAATGCATTACTTAGCTCACTCACAGAAAATATCAAATACAGACACTATATTCCATTATTCATGATTTATTACAGAATTTAAATTCTTCCTTGAAGAATCCCTACAAACAATCACAATTACCTCCTTGAGATAACAAATCTCATCCTCCTTGAGGATCTGATTTGAATATAATGAAAACACAAATCCAGAGACAACTTCTGTGTGAATTTGTGCATGCCTTACATACATAAGAACCTGCAGCTAAGAACACCTATAGCAAAGAATCGAACTCCATTACTAAAAGGATAACCCTTCTCTGTACAATCTGGAAGAATACTCAAAATTGGAAGCCATGAAAAAATGAAGCCATTCTCCAAATTTCTGGAACCCTTACAACTGAGAAGAATGGGGAATAAGAAGGGGAGGGAAGAGAATCAAATCTACAACTGAAAATATCAAATATCTTCTCTCTAACTGAATTTTACTCTCAGCCAAACTGCTTCCAAAATATCCCATGTTTGTCAAAATTAGCCTCATAATCAGATTCCTCATTCTGAGAGCTTTCTGAAAATATATAACACTTTATACCTTGGCCAAAAATTGAGTCCTGGGCGAATTAATTCCCCAATGTGCACCATCATTTAAATTTTTCATTTATTAATATAGTTTAAACTATGTAATAAACAATTTTAATTTTAATTTTTTTGCCTTTGATGTGCTCTGACGCCTTGCCACGTGGCGACCTCCGATTGGTCGATGGGGTTGACTGGACACCACCTGGGATGACACCTCATCACTGCCACGTCATCTTCTATGTCACTGCCACTTGGCCGCCACATGTACACCACCTCAGCGCGACGAGACTGCCACCTGTGCGCCAACTGTGTGCCACGTCACTGCCACGTCACTGGGACCCGCCTGCTGGACATCTCACTATACCCTTCACCTGGCTTTCGCAACTTCACGGGGTGTAACTCGCATGCATCTTCCTTTTGCGAAATAGTGTGCACCGTTGATCCATCTCGAACTTGCTCACTCATTAAGCCGACCTTCCTCTGCAAAATTTTGCTTGTCTGCCTTAGGAAGCGTGCCTACGTGGGGTCCACTTGGTCGACATCCGGTCAACTCCTCTGTTGCCTCAGGAGGCATGCTCGCACGTGGGCCTGCCTTGGGTGCCATCAAGCACCTTGTGTCAAAAGCCTTTATGGCTTAGACATTATAGATGGGTTTGTTTTTGCTTATAAAGATTATAAAATTCCCTTCCACAGTCAATGTGGGATATTGCTATTTGCCTGGGACTGCATTTTTGAAGCTTTTCTCTTGGGTTTTAATGGTGTTTTCTATCATTTGTATTGCTTGAGAGTCTCTTTATGCCTTTTGCTTCATTTCGCCTTTCAACTGCATTTGTTAAATGCATTCTAAACCATGCGTGGGAGGAGGAAAGCCCATCTTGCTGTTTACATTTTCCATTGGAGTTTTAACCTCAGTCATTTAACAGCCAAAGACCTACGCAGAGGGGAAGAGATTTCTTTAAATCTGCACTTGAATTAACTTTGCTACATAGCCTCATCCTTCAACACAGAAAAGATGCTGGCAAATGGCTTTTATTTATTGCTGGGACATGGTTTTTATTTGTTGATGGGACATGGTTTTTATTTATAAAGGTTTACAACAAGTAATGACTCACAGTAGGGAGGATGCTTTGCAAATGAAGCTTTGCTAATTGCAAATGCTTTACAATTTCTAATCCTTCTACTACCCAACCATAACATGTTCCTGGCAATTTGCTGTTTCAAAATGCCCCTTTCACCAGCTACCACATGAGAAGAGGGGAATATCAACATTACCACTGCAAATTAACATTCTCTTTTTAGCTTCTAATGATTTGCTATAGTTTTAAAACATTTCCCACACCACTGGAGCTCTAACGTAGCCTTCCAAAATCCACGTGAAACATAAAGGACTTGCAAAGGGCATGGATTTGTGTTTACATCTGCCAGGGGAAACTTGCATTGAAGTTTTAAAAATTCTTCTCACCCACCTCCCAAAAGCTCATGGCAAGGAGGAGAAGACTGCCAATTTACAATTTGTTGAAGTTCCCTTGGTGCTGCTCACATGTGGGAGGGAGAGTGCTAGTAAGCAACTGCAATTTCATTAAGTTTAAGGTTTATTAAACCTTTCCCAGCTGCCACGGTCTGTGCATTTGTTTGAAACTTTGAATGCCCCTTACTTATGCACATAGAGAGGAGGAAATTTGCATTTGGTTTGAAATTTTTACATTTCCTTACATGCCACACTGCCACTTCTTTGCTTTGGCTGGGTTTTTACATGTTGTATGGGAGATTTGGCATCAAATCTGCCATATTGCATTTGCTTGATGATTTCAATTTATTTTCCCAAATTTGCTCTCTACATAGCAGGGGAGACTAAGGAAAGGAGATCCACACCACACTTGCAATCAAAGAGCACACATGAAGACCCACGTACCACACTCTAGCTACCATAATGCCATTGCATGGAATTTTTGATGTTTCAAACATCTATTCCAAGACCATCGGCTTCCATTTCATAAGTTTTTTTAAAAAAAAAAGATTAGAATCTCTAATACACCACTGTAGAACATTCAACCTTGAGTAAGCCAATAGCATTAATCACTTCCTCGATTATGTCTAGAAGTTGAAATTCCATGAAATGAAAACCATTCTGTCACAAAATTAATGCGCAGGCATGAGCCAAGTCGGGCCCCAAAGTGGGTCTGACTAAAAAAAATTTCGTTTTCATGCAACTGACCTCTAAAAAGCTTCACGGACCTCAAACATACCTCTGGAAATGATCGGCATCATTTTCGGATCATAAAATTGCATTTTGCAACTTTCAGGCAATTACGCCACAATTTTCGCATTTAATCGCGAAGACATAATTTTCAAACCTGTCAAAACACCTTTCTGGAGCTCACCATCTGACAGGCGTGTACTCTGATATACAAGGATGACTTCTACCAAACTATTTCTCAAGATGAGTCCCGAGCGAAGAGATATTAATTTTTGAAAATGCCCAACTGGCTTTGTCGACACTACGCACCTGATGAAGTCAATGTCCTGGCAACACATGACGCCTTTCTCAAAAATATCAAACGACCTCCGTGGGTCCTCAAATTTGGAACATAGGTACCTTAAAGTACATATTAAAACTTGGAAGTCTCAGTTAGATCACCAGACTGACAGGATGCAAATGGTGCACTCACTAAAACAGCTACATTAACTGATATAACACTGGAGTGTGGAAAACTGAATTTGATGGTAAAATGAGCTCTTTTGAAAACCGATCAAACGGATTGATAAAGGCTTGAAATTTGAAATGTAGCTCACCATTTATACCAACATTAGCTTGGAACAAACATTCTAACATGACACTTACTAAGGCAACTTTTATACTTATGCCAAACAGGGCTCCGACTAGCTGTCGAAATAGGGACTTGCCAAAACATAGAAACTGTAAATGGATTTGGCTTCAAAAACTGAGCAAGTAGATTCGTCAAGACTTGAAATTTTGCAAGCTGACTCACATTTATGCATAGAATTGAATCCAATTTGAATTTCTTCATGAAAATCAACAAGGAAAAAGATGTAATCACTCAAAGTAGGCTACTCAATAAAATCTGCATTTGTGCCTAAAATGCACTTCCAGCTCACCCCTCAAAACGGGTACTTGATAAACTTCTCCAAACTGAATTCTGAAAGTTGCAACACACTAAATAGGCCAAATGAAAGGTTTGGGACATGAATCCCGAGCCTTACCCTCTGAAAATCAACTGGCTCCATTTTACCCCCTTGCTAACTAGGCCATTCAAACTGACTTATTTGGGTGCCTTTCTGACATACAGAGCAAAAATTTGAAATAGGCCTATAAAATTGACTCAATTTTAAATAGTCCCAACAAGAGGAAAAAAATTGACCACCTATAGAACAAACACAATATAAAATATCTTCCTAGGGTCTTATAGAGGGTGGTAGTGGATATTATGCACTATATAAATCCAAGAGATAGATATATAAAGTTTCACTCTTACATTTTCAATGCTATCCATATTAGACATAATATGCAAATGAATTTTTCTTTTTAGATTTTTTCATTCCTTGAGGATTTTTTTCAAAAATTTCTTTTAGGTGAAAAATACTTGCCTTTGCATTAAGGTATTATTTATAGATTGTATAATTTCAACTTGGTCAATCTTGAATTCTCCTATTTCCTATGTTATTATGTTAAAATAATAGGTTAATATGATCAATGCTCCTCAAGTTGGCCTACCTAGAAAAAATTATGTTAAAAGTTGGATGCAAAAGGTAAATATACTACTTAGAGAAACTCCTCTTTTGAAAAAGTTAGTGATTAGAACACCAATTCTATCAAGGCCACTTTTGAAGATAAAATTGAATTTATGAGCCAATAGTGGCAAGAGATTGGTTACATTAAGATTCTCGGAGATATATAATAGGTTTCCTCTAGATTTATACTATTTTAATTTTTTTTATTCTCTACTGAGCATTCTATTTTTTTTATCGAACTATTGGTTTTAATCTCATTTCTTGTGAGAATCATTTTGTTTTCATTTTGATCTTTTGGTTAGGGTATAGGCCCTTCACATGTTTATCTTAGCAAAAACATAATCATCACCCATAAAACTATTATGAGTGAAAAAGAATAATAATCACAAAAAATAGATAAGGATGCATTGTGAAGTTAAATTTTTATGTAAAAGTACATAAAAAATGATGAGATCAAATTACTAGAATTATAGATCAAAATCCTAAAGGCAAAAACTTAAGGGCTATGGAATAATTTAGGTTTGGATATTTATGTATGGACAAATACTTTCAATATAAGTAACATATGGTAAATTAATTAAATAAGTATAACAAATAAACCTACCAAACACTATGAGTTAAGAAAAGCTATAACGTAAAATTGTGCTCATAAATAAGAACTAAAATTAATGACTATGATTCTTACGTTAGATATGATGAAATCTTATCACAGGGTTAGCTAGTAGACTCTATCGTCTATTCTTAAAAAGTTTGGTTTTGGGGTCAAGTGGATGAGATGGATTAATGCATGTATTTCTACTGCTAGGTTTTTTGTGATTTTCAATGGCTCCCCATGTGGTTTTTTGCTTCTTCCAGAGGCCTTAGGCAAGGAGATCCTTTGTCTCCTTTCTTGTTTATTATCTTAGCGGAAGCCTTTAGCAGAGCTATCTTGGCTACAAGGGAGAATGGTCTTTGGAAGGGTATAAGTATCCCAAATATGGTTGTTAGACACTCACATTGTCTTTTTGCTAATGATACTTTACCGTTTTGACATGCCACTATGAATGAGGCAAAAGTTATTAGTAAGATTATAAGAGATTATTCAGCTTTCTCTAGTCAAAAGGTGAATAGTGCTAAATCTACAATTTTTTTTCTTAATGTTTCTCCCTTCGTATAGTCGAGGTTGGTTAACTTTTGGGGTTTTAATGTTGGTCAATTTCCTTGCAAGTATTGAGGGATTCCTTTTTATACTAGTTCTAAAAAACATAACTTTTGGGAAAGAATCTTTGCTTCCGTTTCATCAAGGATTCTCTCTTGGACTCACAAGTGGCTTACTTCCCAGGTAAGAAAGTTCTTATTAAGGGTGTTTTGAATGTGGTTCCTATTTATCTGATGTCCATTTTAAAGGCTCCCAAGAAAGTAGTTACTAATTTGTAGTCAATTCTGAGGTCATTCTTGTGGAATGATAATGTGAATAATAGGGCTTGAATTCCTTTGCTGGCATGGGATAAGGTTTTCTCTCTAAAGGATAGGGGAGGTGTTGGTATTAGAGATTCAAGTAAGAAAAATTTGGCTTTAGGAGCTAAGATAGTGTGAAAATTATATAAACAACCTTCTTCTAAGTGGGCATCTATTTTGTTTGTTAAATATTTAAGAGATTGCCCCAAGGAGACTATTTTTACTACCTCCTCGCTTCCCAAGGGTTCTGCAATTTGGAATTTCATGTCTGAATATAGATCTGTCATTCTTCCTGGTTTCTCTTGGCTTGTGCACAATGGTTGAAAAGCTATATTTTGGTAGGAGGTTTGGAATGATTTTTCTTTTCTAACTAGTCTTAGAGATTGGTCGATTCTCATGTCTCAATTAAAATATTCTTGGGGAATTTTTGTGGCTGATTATTTTTATGTAGAGTTGTTTGGTCTTGTGCTGGTTGCCAGATGGAAATCAGTAGATTC
This sequence comes from Cryptomeria japonica, assembly GCF_030272615.1. Lineage (NCBI taxonomy): Eukaryota > Viridiplantae > Streptophyta > Pinopsida > Cupressales > Cupressaceae > Cryptomeria > Cryptomeria japonica. The sequence goes on from NC_081412.1 coordinate 58,907,678, forward strand.
TTTCCTAGCTGATCAAGAGCTCAAGTCTGCATATATTGAGAAGTTAAGTAAGCATCAACTTGTCTTTTCTGATTCTGATGATGAGCTAATTTGGGTTCATTCTAAGTCTGGGGAATATTCGGTTAAAGATGGATACAAGTATTTATCTGCTAATTGTAGGGGGGATGTATGGCCCTCTAGACTTTTTTGGCATATTGCCTATCTTCCAAAAGAAGGAGCTTTTGCATGGCTGGCCATCCAAGATAGAGTTCTCATGGGTATGTGGTTGGATAGACCTGGCATCACTATTGTCTTTCCTTGTGTTTTGTGTGGTTGTTCCTCGGAATCGACTGATCATCTTTTTCTTCATTGTCCTTTTTCTTCAGAATGTTTGTATTGACTATTTGATAAATTAAATTGGTTTGCGGCATTATGTGGGGATTTACGGTCTCAGTTTAGGGGTTGGCCATCTTTATGTTCATCTTTTTTTTATGCTTTTTGTGGAGTATTGCCCCTTCTATTCTAATTTGGAAGATTTGGCTGGAAAGGAACAATAGAAACTTTAGGAAGAAGGTTTCCTCATTGTCGGATGTTCTTTTCTGTATTGAGAAATCCATTTCTGAATCTTCTTTGTCTTTTATTTACAAAGGTTTGAGCTCTAGATGCACTTTCACCTCTTGGGATAGCTGGATCATGAGGCATTGGACGACTTTGCATTTGCTTCCTTCTCAGGGGGATATTTCTAAGAAATGATTTCTTCAATTAACAAAAAAGAGGTGTTTTGGTTACCCCCTCCCCGATTCAAGTTTAAGTTAAATTTTGATGGTGCTTCTCGTGGCAACCCGAGGAAGTCTGTTATTGGGGTGGTGGTTACTAATGATAGTTCCAAATTTATTAAAGCTATGTGTTAGTGTATTCAAAATGGGACTAAAAATGTGACAGAAATTCATGCTCTCTTTGTTGGGTTAGATTTGCTAATTTCATTAAATCTTAAAGATGTTGTGATTGAAGGAGATTCTTTAGTGATCTTTTATGCGGTTACTAATCGAACTTGTAATTATTGGCATTTACAATACTGGTTGGATAAGGTTTTGTTATAGCTTAAGTTCTTTAACTCTTTTTCTATTTCTCATTGTTATAGAGAGGCTAATTTTGTTGCTGATATTTTGGTGAACAAGGCCTTAAATGAGAATATTCAAACTTTGGTAGATATTGATGAGAGTTATCTGCCTTCTTTGCCTTCAAAGTCTTAAGTTTTCCTTTCGGTCATACTCTTTAGCTTTGCTTCGACCTTGCATTTTGATTGGAATTGTTAATATGTATGCATTTTAGTGGGATGATGTAAGGGGCCTTTTTGGTCTCTTTACTTCATTACATTAAATTTGCATGCTTGTTCATAATTTCAAGGGATGTGCTGGCCAGTTCTTAGCTCTTGAGTTGATTTGTTTCATGGGGTACCATACTGATTGATGGGTTCTTCTCTTATTTGCATTATTATATCTCATGTACTATCATGCTCACACAATATCTCTGTTACTTGGCATTGTTTAATGATTATCATCCTCAGGTGTGGTGGCTTGCATGATATTTCTGTTACTTGGCAATGTTTAATGATTATCATCCTCTGATGTGGCGGCATGTGTGTTCTTATTGGAACAATGATTGGGATATGGCTCATGTGAATATCTGACCTTGTATCATTTCCTATCATTCAATGGCTAGTGGTGCAATGTTTTCTTATTAATGATTCTTCTCATTTCTTTTTATGTAGGCATTGTTTATTAATTGTCTTCCTCAAAGGTGGCAGCATGTGTGTGCTTTTTGGTATGGTGTTTGGGATATGGCTTGTGTGGATCTTTGATCTTGTATCATTTATGTTATACTTGTGTCATTCTACGGCTACTTGTGTGATAACCTTACTTATTAATGATGTTTCTCTTCTCTTTTATGTGCTCGTGACATTCTTCTTTGTGTCTTATTTTTCCTTGCGATTTTTTTGTGATGGAGGCTACTGGTTACATAATTTCTTTGCATGTTAAGAAGTATGATTTTCAGGATCCTCATTCCTTTGACGATGAGAAGCTTGGTAGGTTGTTTAAACTTCATTCTTCGGAGTTTTCTCTTGCTATTCGCAAGATGGTGGGAAGATGGTGTTTGGTGGAGAATGCTAATATTTTCCTTGCTGAAGTTGCTTCTCATTTTATTACTGTGTGTATGGATATGCTCTTGGATGCTTCTTTGGTTCAGGCATTATTGGATGCATACTTTCATCCCTCTTTTTATTCTGCTTCTGATTTGGGTAATGCTCTATCTTCTTCTCATTTTGAGCTTTGTGCTTTTCCTTATGGTGGTTTTTTAATCTTGGTCTGAATTACTATCTAATGGCTAGCATTGTGGATTACTTTCACTTTTAAGAGGTGGTTTGATTTCTGACATATATTATGACACGATGTTTGCTCTTGTAGCTTTTTTAGATCATGTTTCTCCAGATACTTTGGTTGCGGTTGTAAATGTTTTTTCAGGTATATATTTCCTCCTTGATTCGATGAAGGCAGTTATGTCTCTTCTAAGAGTAGTTGAGCCTCTGCAGGTGGTTGCTCCAGATATTTAGATTGTGGTTGCTTCCCAGTCTAAGGGGATGTTGCCCCCTCCAGATGAGGGTTCTAGTACTTGGTTTCTACACTCCTGATGCTTGTTTTCTTTGCTTCTTCTTTGGCAATTTTGTATCTGCTATGCAAATTTTGGGGGGCTGGGTATCATCTTTGTAACTGGTATTGGCTTTTTGGGATGGGATTGGGCTAGTTTGGAGTTTTAATTTCTCTACTTCAATGTAATTAGTCATATTATCTTCCTAATGGGATTTTTATGAGCAAGGCTAGAGGTTTTCTTTTCCTGGTTCTTTCCTATTGGTTCTCTTTGAACTAGGATTGTATAAATTTATAATTAATAAAATTAGTGGTCGACTTTTATTAAAAAAAAAAAAAATTAATGAAAAAAAGAGTACTTGTCTCTACTATTTAATGTAGAAAATATAGTGATAGATGATTCTTGTTAGTATGCCACTATAACTATTCTCAATTCTCTATTAGACAATACCTTGTAAAGTAGAAAAGTCACTATCTTAGTTATTGATCATTCATATATTGTAAAATTGTTAGATATGCTTGTGAAAATAATATATATGATCTATAAAGAAATAAAATATTTTCTTAAAAAGTTTATTTCTATCTATGACCTATAAAATGACCTATACAGTTCTAATTATCTAAACTATGTTCACTTTTGTTGTTGGACCTATCTAGAAAATGGTAGTAATGATGAACATTTAACAATTTGCTAGGAGGAAGCAAATGTGTGTCTCAACCTTTTTTCTAGTCAAACCAATGAAATCAAAAGTTTAGTTAGATTTTATTTTATTTAATCATTTAAAAAATAAAACTATTTAGAATATGGAGATACATATAGGTATTTTTAAATTTGTCTATATCCTAAATATTTAGTTTTATTTTTTTTTAAAAGTCACAATTTACAATATTTTTTAATAACTTATTTCATATATTTTGTATTATTTTTAATGAGTAGTATCTTCCATAACTCATAACGTGACCTAGAAAATATAAATTCATAATTTTTTAAATGTAGGTGATTAATATTAATATCTCAAGCATGCATTTTTAAAAAAATTATATTTAATTTGGTATTTTTAATTAAACGAATTATGATTTAGACATATATTTTTCATATGACATTTTATATATACATACATATAGATGTATATTAGCCAAAAGTATTATTATTATTGTTGACATAAAGACATCAATACAAAGGAAACCGATTACTTTTAAAATTTTCCTACATTTTTCCGTGTGTTTTAAATAGGCTTTTATGTATGGTGAAAAAAATATATTCATTAGAAAAATATAAATAAATAATCAAATTATAAAATTATAAAAAATATTCTTTTTTAAAGAGCTTATTCTAAGGGTTAGAATTGTACAAAATATTTTGTCATGATCACTTAATTTGATATTGGAAAGACATCTTTAATTGAAATTTATTATTGGATAGAAGGTGGCCATGTATAATAGGTGACATATAATGGCCACATAAGCACCATAAATTGAAGGTACCTTCTATGGTGGTTGTCATGAGATTTTTTTACTTTAAAATTAAAAATACATTATTAAATAATTTTTAACCAAATTTGACTAACCTTTAATTGAAAGTACTTTTAGTTGAATTTAATTGACATGTTGCACCAAGTAGACCTTCAAATGAAGGGCCATCATTCACAAGTTTCCGAGGGCTTTTTTCTCTCAAAACTTGTTTATATGAACTATAACCCACAAGTGGGACAATGATTTGTGTTTCTGCCCTATTGTGTGAGTATCTATTTCTTAGTCAAACTTTCGAATCTAAATTAATTAATTGAGCAATTATCTAAGACATACCAAACAATCATACAATATGCTTATTCAATGTTATATCATGCTAATACAAGAAGCTTATTCTAATGTTGTAAGAATATTCATTAAAGATCTTTTATTCAAGCCTGGAATACACCCAAAGATTCCTAGATTAAACCATAATGAATCTGACATTGTTCATTACACAACACCCTAACCTATAAGTTCAATCATTTTGTGTCTAGGTTGTCAAAATTTTGTTTGAATTTGAAAAAAAAAAAGATTACTTTTTATTACAATTCTATGCTAAATTTACTTTTACACATCCCTAAAGATATATAAAGATTCCAAATTTTATTAAAATATGTATATATCACTTCTACATACTAATTACCACATTAAAATTAAGTAAATTAAAATATATAAAAGTAAATAAATAACTATATAATAAAGACATTTGTACTAAATTCTATCCCTATTACCTTGCAAAATCTTGGTTCACATTGTGGATACGAATTTAATGGCCTTAGTTACAAAAGTAAAAAAGAAAAATGAACATATTCCATGGATAAGCCCTTTAGATTTTTTTGTCTCCCTTAAATCTCATTTTAAAACACTCTTTTTAAAACATCATGCTTCAAAATCTTAAGTCACTTTCTTAAAGAAGAATAAAGATCTTTAAATGCTGATATAACACCTACATTTTTCAACGTTACATTTCTTGAGATGTCCCATACAATATTTTCCCACAAAGATATCTTATTCCGTGTTTTCCATTTTTTTTAATACTTTTTTAAAAACAAATAAAAACTTAGAAAAATAAAAGTAAAGCGTATGTGAATTATACTTGAGTGATCATTATACATTTTGAAATAGAAACCTTAGCATTGTTGCCAAGATGCACTTTAATGGAAAGCAATCTTTCATAAGTGAAGTTTTACTAAGGTTGAATTGTATGATCTTGTTAATATGGATACCTGTTTTTAGTCATGGTCTTATAGTGTTTTATATATATTTAAAGAATTTTTGTATGGGTGTATAAATTATTATATAACTAATGATATTTTTAAATTTATTCAATAGAGTAAAACATATTAAAATATATTTAAAAGTAGCATTTATGACATGTGTCTTATTAAGTTTGAAAAACATATATCAATAGATGTTTGACATATGGATTCTTGTTTTTAGTCATGAGTTTATTGAGTTTATTGTAGTGTAATTATTGTATCTTTTTTCATATATTTTTTTACAAATATATTTTTAATTTGCTTTCTTCTTCTATTTGGTTAAAGAGAATTTGTATTTGGGTTCACAAATTAATATATAATTAATGATATTTTTAGATTTCTTTAAAAGAGAATAAAAATATTAAAATATACTCAAATAGTAGCATTCATGGTATGTGTCTTATTAAGCTTGAAAAGCATATATCAATACATGTTTGACATAATGATTTATGAGGCTCTCAGTGGAAAGCATTATGGGTGGAGGTCAAATTTCATCTAACATTCATTATTATAAACATTAAAATATAAAATGCTTGAAAATATATAATGTTGCAAAAAAATAATAAGTAAAGGGTGAACCCACAACAGTGGATTACACTTTTTTGGACAAAAAAAAATTACACTTTTGTCCAATTCACATAGTCAACCGCATTCTATCGAATGTCACTTTCGATCGAACAAAAAAAATGCATTCGATCGAAAGTATTTTAAACAATACTTTCAATCGAATGTTTTGTTCAATCAAAATCGTTTTTCATTTTTTCTTTTATTATTATTTGAAGGGTTTCGATCAAGACCCATTTTTTAGGGTAACTAAAAACTCTACACTATGGAAAATGACAGTTATTGTCATTTTCCACCGCTCAGGCCCCTGGACTGAATGCAACAATACCACGAACATCCGAACCAATGAAATCAGTACTATTGAGGTTGGTTCTTATCACATTTTTTTGTAAATTTATAGGTATATATGTGTGTGTATACATGTATGTGTGTGTGTGTGTGTGTGTGTGTGTGTGTGTGTGTGTGTGTGTGTGTGCCAGTATATATATGTATATATACTAATATTATGAGGATCCGGTAAGTAATGAGAGGGGGGCATGAATTAGTAGTTAAACAACTTTGATAATACTTCAAAAACACTTCAAAAACTAGTACCGGTTGATAAACTTATAAGCCACTGAAAGGGGGGGTGAATCAGTGCAAGCAATTACAATATAAATTTGATCACCACTTTAACCAACTTGAAATTAAACAAGCATGCAAGAAAAATAACCACATAAGCTAACACCCAATAACATATGCACCACATTTCACAATGTTTTTCATGTGGAAACCCAAATGGGAAAACCCATGGTGGAAATTAGTACCCACGAGATCAACTATCTGCAAAATAGGAATCTGACCGGTTAAGGTCTTACAAGTTCTCTATTAGAAGCACACCCGGTTAAGAGTGTCTTAGCCCGGTTAAGAGTTATTACAATAAGGCATGTTAGGACCCAACTTTGTTAGGAGCTACCCAACTATGGGATTTACACAACACAAGTTAATGTTTGACCCTGTTAAGGGATTTAAACCTTTAGACCTATGAGGATCCTACCGCACCCTATTAGGAGTGACCTTGTTGCAACTATTAGGGAACAACAAGTGACTGATCTACATATAGCACCTATGTTCCTCATTAGATCCACTTTAGATCTACTTCAAACACCGACTAAACATCAATACAAAGCTTCAACTTTCACCGCACAATCAAATTCACACTATGGATCTCATATCTAATACATCATCACGCAATATACTCCTTTTTATAAACAACTCTGCTAAGTCGGCTAAGAACCCTTGGAATAGTTTCTTAGGTTCATTGAATCTAGTCAATCTTTCTCATCATGCTTTCCTTATGTTGGCAAAACATAACACAACACAAAAACATAACATTATGTCTACTAGTTTCTCAATCTAAGTAATTTTCCTCTACCTGTTTTGTGTTCTTCATGACTAACTACTCAGAACATCATAACTCATCCATTCCATTGAATGTACTGATGTGGTTCTAGTCATAGACTCCTGCCAATGTCATGAACATATATTCCAAATTGCAACATCTAACTCATAACCAATCTTCTGTACTAGTCGCTTGAATATCGCACTATCCTTGTTGGCCGGTTTTCTATCCTGTTTACCAGTTCACTGTTTAACTGCTTCCACTACCAGTTAGGCTTTATCAGTTGGACTAAAAGACTTAGATGACTGAAAAAACATGGTTTTCATCAATGAAAACACAGTAGAAGTCATTAATCAACCTATTACATCAATATCATCATCAAGCACATAATCTCCCCCTTTGGCATTGATGGCAACACTTAGGAAAAATTTTGTCAACTAAGTGTCACATTACAAAAATTATGACTCATGACTCAAATACATACGAAACTCACCCTTAGCAATTACATGCTATTACAAAATTTTAATTGACCAATACTACTCCCTCTTTGACAACAATGACATAGGTAAGAAAATACATGAAAATATAAATGCAATATACATCAAAATTTGCATTACCAGAATATATATAGGAGTTCAAATGTTTTACAATGTCATCTTTGTTGGCAATTGACACTCATCTGGGCTTATGGTGTTGTCCTTTATAGTAGCACACATCATTTTGGGTTGGATACTTATCTGGTATCCTCTGGTATTCAAGTTTTAACATCCAGCATTCAAGGAAACTGACAAGTAAGGGAAACTGACAAACTAGGAACTAATATTTGGAGGCCAACATAGAAGATTGATCTAGCAAAGGTTTTAGCGACAACGATCATGAAGACTAATATTTATATTTTTGTCTAAGCCAACATGTATTTATCTTTTGTAATATTATCGTAAGCCGACATAAGGCATTCACGTTTATGTATGTAAAGGGTATATAAGTTAGTCCAGCTAGGTCATTTTGGGATATAGATTTGATAGGTTATGTGATATTATGTGAGCGAGGTCTTGATCAACAAAATGTGAATGTAATGATCTGTTGTCAATCTTGTTTATTTGTGGAAAGGATTGGAAAGCGAACAAGGTTACCAGTAAGGAAGGAAATAGTGATAATCGGCACACTCTGTACTTAAACCGGAACTCATCCAGCATATCTGATGCACTCAGAGTTTAGAATTTTGTTTGTAATTTAGTACTTTACATCTGTAGTCAGTGAGGCTCCTTTGTGATGAGAAATGCACTATAGGCAGTGTGCCTTCCTGCATGTCCAGGCCCCCATCTTATGTAATATTTATTCAACTGGCTAGTGGATAGATATTGTGGGTCACAAATCCTATCGTGGTTTTTCCACTTTGAGGTTTTCCACGTATAAATCTGTGGTGTTATGGTGTTGATATTTGTGGTTGCTTTATTCTTCATTATATTTTGTTTATATGCATACCTCTTGTTAATTGGTAAAGTATCTAAAAGAATTATATTTTACTTAATTGATAGAACACTGATTCTCCACCCCCTCTCAGTTTTCTTGGATTCCAATAATTGGTATCAAAGCTTGGTGCCTCAAAATAAGTCTAACAGTTTGAGAAAGATCCTATATCCGGAATCCATGGAGATGAGTTTGGAGAAAGAACTTGAAGTAGCACTTGAAGACTATGACTCTGAAAGATTGAAGAACTTGAAGCTGCAAGATCAGTTGAATTTTACAAAATAATTCATTCTTAACTTGCAGCAGAGGTTATCATTTGCTAAAGCTAAAAGGAGGGAACTCTTACAAAATTGGGATGGTGAAGAAAAGAATGCCCTTAAGGAACAATGTCAGAAGTTGAGCCAGGAAAATAATGTCATGAAGAATGAGATGCAAGCCATAACCATGAGGATGTCCAAGGAGATTGAGGATCAGAAGAAGAATGAAGAAAATCTTTCCATATCTTTGAAAGACAAATCTGAGGAATGCATTAGGTTAGTGCATGAGAATAATGAGTTGAGACCTGAATTGGTGCAATCATAAAACAATGAGAAAGAGTTGGAAAGAATGGTGACAATCCTAAGAAGTGATCTTGATGCAGAAAATGAATACAAAGAAAAGTTTAAGGTCAGTTCTACAAAACTTGATGAATTATTGAAGGATCAAAGGGACTCTAGAGATACTAGAGGTCTTGGATTTGAGCATGGAGAAAGCTCCGATACTGCAAATCAGAAGAATCCACCAGACAACTGGAATCAGAAATCATTGGTAAGGAAACTCAATGCACATACATTTAATGGTAGATAATTTGTTTGCAATAAGTTTGGTCATAGAGCAAGTCAATGTAGAAATAGAGCAAATCAAAATAATAATTCAGTTCCCAGTCAGTGTTCAAATTGTAAAAAGTATGGTCATAGGACAATAGATTGTAGAATAAATGTGAGATGGCATGCATGTGGAAATTTTGTGAATATGGCTAATCAATGTAGGTCAAGAAATAATCAAGGTTACAACAAGGAAATTCAAAAGAACAATGTCACTTGTTATGCATGCAACAAAATGGGACATATTGCTAAATTTTGCAAAAGCAAGAACCCATCGACAGTAAATGATGAGAAGGAAAAACAAAAGGTTGATGATATTCAGAAGGAGGATGAAAATAAATGGATTAGAAAGTCTGAGAATCAACTAGCTGAAGCAAATATCTCGGTTATTCATCCGGTAGAGAAGAATGTTCATTTACCGACAGGAGACTCATTCGGTAGCTAAGACATTAGCCTTAGGAGGAGGCAAATTATGACAAATCTTGCATTACCCCTGGTAGTGGTCTGAAAGCTTGTTTGAGACTTTGGAGAATTATGTATGGAGATTCACCAGCGCAGATTTGATGAATCTTGGATCCGGTATGATATGCCAACAAGCATTTATGTCAATGAGGAAATAGGGTTTTGTAGGTTAAAAGGCTAAAGTGATTCATTTTTCATCACCAAGCACTCAGAGTGAAGTAGAGTGATTTTAAGGCATCTTAAGATGAATAAGATAATTTTCAAGAAAATTCTAGTACATTCAAAGTGGATTTCCAAGGGTTTTCACTAGTGAAGTCTATGAGGTATTTTCTTGGTTTTTAAGCTATCTTTTCAAATTGTAATGGATTCTGGATCTACTCTCACTTTGGCAGATGTGGCAACCCCTATTGTGGTTGAAATTAAGGATCATCCACACCTAATTTTCAAGAAGTATCCCCAGATTGAAAAGGTTGATGATTCAATAGGTGCGTTTTCAAGGGTTCCCGATGCCGTACTCTATGTCAAGGATGTCAGGGCATATATTCACTGCACCTTGGAGGAACTAGGAACATCAGATATCAAGACCATGTATATGACAATATTACTGGACAAGAATGGCATGATCAAACTAGAATTCAGAAATTTGAAGGATCAGGGTTTCACTGATATTTTGGAGATATCTGAGTTTGAAGATGAAATAATCTGAAATGTGCTGAGCCGTGTCCATGGTGAATTCATGTGGCTAGACTGACCTTACAAGATCACTAAGGAGTCTATTCATTCAATCATCAGTTTTCCCTAGGCTGGACAAACACCAGGAAATAAGAAAATTTTGAACAATGAAGTCAATAAGTTAACTGGTGCCACTTTCAACAACCGATCAATGAGGATAAACACTATCTGGGACAAGGCCATATAATTTGCTGGTATGATCATTGGGTACAAGGTAACTCAATCTAATTGGTTGAAATTTGTCTCTAGTTCTTGTATCTACTATGCACACAAGATGGTTAAGGAGAATGAGAAATATGATCTCTGTCAGTGTCTGTGTGATGAGTTAATTTTGAATCTAGGGAAGATTAAGGGAGAAAAGAAAGGTATTTTCTAATATGGAAATCTTGTTGTTTGTTTGATGCTTTTCTTTCTTAATGAGAACCTAGGATCCGGTAAAAAGCAACGGGCCTTTGACATTCTGATAGGAAAGAATATCAAGGATGCCTTAAGAAGCATAGGTTAGGACAAAGAAAACATTTTATGAGGTTATTTTAAGGCTTTTTAGAAGACAATAAAACAAAGGGAAAGAGTGCCTAAGCACAATGTTGATAAGTACTTTACTATGATCTGCTTTATGGTTAAGAAAGATGAAACTTTAATGGAAGCAGTGCAACCTAGAAAGGTATGGATAACTAATATGGGCTATGAAGTTGATTCAGAGATCTTGGATCTATATGCCAAGATGCTTATAGATGCCCTAGTAGATGAGTTAGAGAAGACTTTTGGGATAGCTAAACAAAATGAATTGGAGGTACAAATTGGATTTAGTAGGAAGAAGAGGGAAGGTCAGATAAAGAAGGTAGGACAAGTTGTTGAGAAGATGTCTACTGAGATCAAATAGATTATTGGACTAGCAGAGTCATCTCCTCTGGCAGTAGTTCGGGCCTCATCGGTAGCAACAACCCACAAAGGTGTGATGGAAAGGAAGAAACTAGAAACCTTTATTGCCCCTGTTGCTTCTGGATTTGAAACTCAAGATGAACCTCCTAAGATAGCCAAGATTTACATGAGAATTCAGAGGAAGAAGCCTAAGGAAGGAAAGCAGCAGAAAACCAAGGTCACCCCTTAGACAATTCACAAGCAACCATTGAAGGAGAGGAAGCCTACAGAAAAGAGGAAATGATTAAAAGAGACGACTCCCACTTCCAGTAAGAAGAAGAAATTTGAATTGGATATGGATCTTGAATCTAGTAAAAGTGTCAAAGTTATCCCTCCTTTATCTATAGATGAATTGCTACAACAAATTACTAACGATGAAATTTTGAGTAATTTACAATATTACTATGAAAATATGGATGATGTTGAGAAAAAGGAAATTGAGGAAGCAATTTTGTTATACTTAGATAAGGCCTTACTTGAGATAGAAAAGAAAATTTTGATAGAGTTGTATAACAAATTAATGATAGGATATTATCAGCCATTGAGGAAGATAAACATATAAAGATTCAGGAATTGTTGATTGTTTGTTGTGCAATAACTGGAGAGGAGATGCAACAGTGTCTTGACTTTGCAAATTAAAAAAATTCCAAATTAAGCATGGACATATCAGCTTAATGGTAGGAAGAGTGAATGAAATAGTTAAGGAGACACATGATGCATGGGTACAATTCTTTGTTGATAATCCAAGATTCTTTACATCACCAGATATTCCTCCTAAGTTTGGCATTCTAGACATCCTAGTTGATGCTAGAGGGAAAGTTATATTAGGTGAAGATCCACCAGTTTTGGATAAGAAAATAACTGAGGATATTCCTCTGGCAGTCACAAATGTACAATATATAAAGGAAAATAAACCGGTAGATATTAAGGACAATTTTTCTCTATTTATTGATGTAGTGACCAAATAAATATATGTACCAAGTGGTGAAGCCACTGGTGCTGAGGAGAAGGTACAAGATAAAGAGGATTAGAAGGTAGAGGAGAAGCAGAAAGGACCAAAACAAATTGATGTCAGGGTACTGACACCCTCACCGGTTGTTGGTCCCTCATTGTTGGCACTCGACACATTCGGTCAAGTAGATTTTAGGCATTTTGGAGAGAACATAGAGTAGTTGAGAAGTTTTGACTTAATGTTTGTTGCAACTCAGAAGTTAATGATGGAAGGATCTGAGGACAAGAAGGTGATTAAGCAAGCCATTCCTATCCTTCAACAACTTGCACTAGAATACAAGGTTAATCAGGCTACTAGTCCCTTTGGTAAGCTTGAAGGTTTGACTGAGCACATTGCAAAAGAGTACAAAACTCTTCAACAAGTGTCAAACCGCTAGTTGGTGGAAAGATACAACACAACTAGGAAGGTCACTTGTGATAGTATGATCATATCAGACAAAGCTAAGCTGACAAAAGAAATAACAAGGATTGATGAAGCACTTCACAAATGTATTCGTATATACCAGTCTTGCACTAACACAACAAAACTAACAATAGACCTAAACAATAAAATTAAGGATGATAAGGACAAGATAAAACAACTTGTAGTCAGTTTTGATAGTACTGAGTCATTGACCAAAAATGTTGATGGTCAAATTTTTCTTTTAGAGTCAAAAATTTTAAGCCTTGGAGAAGGAGAAGGACAAGTTAATCTGACAGGCTGGAGAATTGAGAGGCTTAGTTAGTCCCCGGATTAATACTTTGTTACTTCATAAGCAGGAAAGTATGGAATAGATGAATATGCCCACACTGATAACATTAATAAAAGAAGAATTGCATGCTTACATCCTGAATGGGTTTGTATCAATTTTGGGAACTTTAAAATTTGGTTGGGACACTTATTTGGTATTTTTGAAGGGTGCTTACCTAGATATATTCAAGTACATCTAGATCTGGTAAACACAATTTTGATTCTTTCATTTGCCCCAACTTTGTCATTTCTATCAGTGGGGGAGAGGTTGGATGTGAAAAATGTTAAGGGACATAAGAAGTAATGTATAGCTCAGGGGGAGTAGCTTTTTAAGATCAGTTTTGGGGTGTTTGTGGATAGGAATTGGAGCAACACTTCATTGATATATTTTTCACATGAGTGTTGCCATCAATGCCAAAGGGGGGTATTTTTGGCAATTGACACTCATCCAGGCTTATGGTGTTGTCATCGATGGAACACACATCATTTTGTGTTGGATACTTATCTGGTATCCTTCGGTATTCAAGGTTTAACATCCAACATTCAAGGAAACTGACAAGCAAGGGAAACCAACAAACTAGGAACCGATATTTGGAGGCTGACATAGAAGATTGATTCGGCAAAGGTTTTAGCGGCAATGGTCACAAAGATTAATATTTATATTTTTGTCTAAGACAACATGTATTTATCTTTTGTAGTATGATTGTAAGCCGACATAAGGCATTCATGTTTATGTATGTAAAGGGTAGATAAGTCAGTCCAGCTAGGTCATTTTGGGATATAGATGTGATAGGTTATGTGATATTATGTGAGTGAGATCTTGATTGACAAAATGTGAATGTAATGATCTGTTGTGGGTCTTGGTTATTTGTGGAAAGGATTGGAAAGAGAACAAGGTGATCGATAAGGAAGGAGATAGTGATAACCGGTACAGTCTATACTTAAACCGGAACTCATCCAACATATCTAATGCACACTCAAAGTTTAGAATTTGGTTTGTAATTTTAGTACTTTGTATCTATAGTAAGTGAGGCTCCTTTATGATATGAAGTGCAATCTAGAGAATGTGCCTTCCTGCATATGCAAGCCTCCATCTTATGTAATATTTATTCAACTAGCCAGTGGATAGATATTGTGAGTCAGAAATCCCACCGTGGTTTTTCCTCTTTGGGGTTTTCCACATATAAATTTGTGGTGTTATGGTGTTGATCTTTGTGATTTCTTTGTTCTTCATTATATTTTATTTATATGCATACCGACTGCTAATTGGTAAAGTATCTAAAGAAATTAAATTTTACTTAACTAGTTGAACACTAATTCTCCCCCCCCCTCTTAGTGTTCTTGGATTTCAACAATCTTATGAAATACATCTGTAAAACTAGAATCTAAAAGTGTCAAATCATTGTGCCAAGTCTCCAAAAGTGTCCCTGTGATCTCAGTATGTGTCCGGATTTGAGATGCAAGCTCTTCCATGGCATCAATTGTGATAATCTCTAGTGTAGCCAAAATTGCTTGAGTCTCCTTGTAGCCTCTCTACAAAATCTCAATCATAGGGACTAATAAAGTTTGTAAATCCTGCAATAAAGTTGTCCTTTTTACCTGTTCAACTTCATAAACCTTAAGCTTTTGATATAGTGAAACAACTGATCCACCAAAATTGATTGCAGAATCATTCAAGGGATTGAATGATTCACTCAAAACTTTAAGTTTTTGTTCAGCTTCTTGCTTCTTCTTCTATAGATCATCACAAAATAATGAAAAGTTTGCAACTATAGAAAGGATTTTACCTTCGGTTTGTAAGGCTTCTTTAATGAGGCCCATGTTGACAATAAGACTTACTTTATCTTTATCAATGCTTTTCATTAATTGTTCTATTCTTCTCTTCTCATATTCCTTTTCCATATTCTTAATTGCAACTTCCTCCAAGATTTTCATTTGATCTCCTTCTGTTGTGACGAGTTGCTCCAATTTTTCAATAGGATTAGGAATACTATCTATATCAGTCTCCGATAATATACTAGATACAATATCAACAATACTTTGAATAGTTTGTGCTTCTTTTCTCTAAACCTTCATAATCTTCTTTTGTGCCTTAGATTGCATGGAAAATGCAATCTCCATCAACTCAGTTAGACTCAACATGTCCATGTTTATTGGTCCTTGTATGCTTACAATATCATCCTCATCATCATCATCAATAATTGTCTTTTATGTAAGTGAACGGGGAGTCACTTTCTATTTTTGCTCCTTTTGTTTCTCTGCATCCTTCTCATGCTCCTCTTATTTCTCTTTAGTTTTCTCCTCTTCCTTCTCCTTGTCCTTCACCGGTGGTGTAGTAGTTTGCACATCTTCTGTTTGTGTAACTACCAGTGGATCTTGTGTATCTCACTATTCTGGTTGCTCAGTGTTTTGTACATTATCATTCACCAATGGCTCATTCATTTCTTCATCAGTCTTTTCTTCATCTTTCTTCTCTACTTTTTTCTTCTCTTCACTTGTACCAGTTGAAGTATCTCTCGGTAACTATAGCTAGGAATTAGGAAATCATCAAAGCAAAAAGGAATTTAGACTAGCTCAATCATGAAAACTAAAATGCAATGACAACAATGCTAAAAACATTCAATGAAAACATGAAAACAAGACATTCAAAATGAAATCTAAGCAAACCAAATGTAGATGTCTCCTTCATGTGGCTCCATTGTCCTTCTTTCTCCTTCAAATTGCTTTGTTTGTGGATCTCACCTAAAAGTGCATAAGCATGACGTGAAAGCAAGTAGACAAGACGAGATGATAGCATAAGGGTACTAGAAGCATGATTGATTCGACCTCCTGATTGAAGAAATTCATCCAATTTATAGACAAATTGGAGAAAAGACAAGATTAGCATGAATTTGATTCGAATGGAAATTTCAAATCAAGAATGACAAATATGACAAATTATGACAAATTGACACTTTCTATGTGAAATTGATTGATTGATAATTATGACAAATTATGACAAATTGCTATGTCAAAATTGATTGATTGACAATTATGACAAATTATGACAAATTTGCTATGTCATTGCCATGAAATTAGGAGAAATATAGGAGAAAATTGAAATTAGATGAATTAGAAACTAGGAAATTAGAACATGAGGAAATTAGGAATTAGGAAAATTAGAAAATGAGGAAATTAGGAATTAGGAGAAATTAGTAAATTGGAAAATTAGGTAAATTAATTAATAGTTTTTCATTCATTAATTAATTCACAAAAAGAGGAGGAATTATTTAGCCAATTAAATAAATATTTAATTGTGACAAGAAGACTTAGGATAAATAAATAATTTATTTAACCTAGAGGGAGAAATGACAAACAAGGTTAAATGAATAAATCATGAAACCCTAGAAGATGAATTAGAAAATGCAAGGACGACAATTAGGTCTTGACAAAAGATAATTGATGCAGGGTCGATTTGATCATGATTCAGACAGACAAAGGACCAATGTTGATAAATGATTGAGATTGGTTGACAAATTGACCAAGATTGATAAAGAGATCAAATTGATAGGCACCAATTGATGAGGAACAATGACTAATTGATCGAAATCGACATGATTGACAAGGACAAGGATCAATGACGACTCGATCACAACAATGATGTGATTTGACAATGACAAGGATCGATGATAAATCGATCACAAAATGACGAGATTGACAAGGACAAGGATCGATGACGAATCGATCACAAGGTGACAAGATTGACAAGAGGACAAGGATCGATGACGAATCGATCGCAAGATGACAAAATTGACAAGAGGACAAAACCCTAATTCTATCATCGATTAGGATTGATGATGCCCAATATATGACAAATGAACACACACATTGATGCAACAAGATAAGATCAACCAAAATCATGACTGAAGATTGTTATCGACAAGACCAAATTCGATAGAGAGAAAAATGAGGAATGTAGAAGAAGGACTCAATTCTTACAAATGATAAAAACCAAGTGCGTGACATAGGAGAAATGTTAATGCGATGCAAAAAACCTAAAATAAGGCAATGTGTAAATGTTAAAGTATGATTCCGCAAGCATTGACCATTTTTAGACGTCTACATTTTGCCCCTCTTTGAGACAATGCAAGTTTAAGAACTATTTCAAAGAACAATAATGAAAATGCCCCAGACACTGACAATGACATATGCATGCCCCCCTTGAGGAATTGGCCGGAAACATCCAGAAAAGAGACCAATTGATCGATAAGAGTGATAGAAAATGATAGGTTCGAACGGATCAAACGGACTACCAAGACTGATGGAAGAAATGTTAGTAAGAAGAAATTAGACAGAGGATAGTTAGAGATGAAGGAAAACTTGCTTTTACAAATGCACATAAGTAGGTGAGAACTTTTATTTATTGTAGCAAAGCGGATGTAGAGCATGATGGCATTGACGGCCAGAGTTGGAATGCAACCCCTTTTGCAAAAGACAGACACATCACACACAAGGAATGAGTGAAGCATCCTAGGGTGCATACATCAAGGGTCGAGGTATGTGCGGCATTCACAAAGCAAACGTACTTATCACAAACACCCAATGATATAGTTGCCCCAGTTTGTGACAAACATTCCACAAACAACAAACACAACAAAAAAAAGGAAAGGGACCATGAACCATCCCGGTCACTCTAAATCACTCAGTGACATCATCGAGCAACATAGGAACATGATCGAAGATAAATCAATAAATGATAAGACTCGTTAATTCCAACAAGTCAAACAAACATCTTGATCTTCATTGTCAAAAGTTGAAAGTGTTGCTAGGACGTTCATGTTCTCTGGTTTCAGGGAATGCGGTACCCCATCTAAGACAAGACACAGTCTGGTTTCGGGCATACCACACCCTATATAAGACTCATGATAATGTGCCAAGGATGAATGATATTGATGTTGATTGATTGATATGACAATTTTGATCAGTTTGAATGTCTGGTTTGATTGAAAAAGTTCATTTGTGAATGCGTGATTTCAGTAAAGCACAATGTGTGATTGCATGTCGTTGGATGTATGCTCAGCGATCTATCTATGCATAGAGGGGATATTTTTGTTTTGTTTTTCTCAGGACTTTTTTCAACTTTTTAGGGGTTTATTTCAAGACATTTTTCAATTTTTTTGGATTATTTCAAGACTTTATTTGATTTTTTTGGATTATTTTAGGACATTTTTCATTTTTTTTTGGATTTTGACATTTTAGCTGAAAATGAACACATGATTTTTTTTTATGTTTTTAAATGTTTTCATGATTTTTTTCAATTTTTTTTAATTATTTCATGACATTTTTCAATTTTTATGATTTTGCCCCCAGTGTCTAGCAAGGCAAGGAATATGACAGGTGAATAAATAGGCTTTCTGAAATGTTGGTGGATAGAGGGAAGACAAAGGCCTTTTATCATGGATACAATATGGATGCAATTTTCAAGGGCTATTGCGTGATGGGACAAGAGAGTAGATATGACAATGTAAAGCAGGAACATGGCATGAGACATGTCAAGAGGTTTTTGAAAAATATGTTTTGCATTTCATGTCCTTATGTTAGATCAAGATCAAGGAATGAAAAAAATTGTATGGATAGTGATAAGATATGGATAGGATAAGCAAGACCAAGAATGGATAAGGGACATGGACTAAAGGTTGGGATTGGCTAAGGGATAATGGCAGAAAGTTGCAATAAGCCAGGGAATATGGATGAAAGGTTGGTAATAAGCAAATGGATAAATACCAAAAGCTATGATGGACTAAAAGCTGCAAACAAGATGCATGATGCTCATGAAGATCCTCAACCTTGTCAAGATCAAAGGTGGAAAAAGGAAATGGACATGAGGGACAATAGGATATGAAGGCTAATGAGAGGGGTTCGATAGGATAATGGAACAATGAAGGACAAAAGGATATGATAGGATAAAACCTATCCCCAAGTATGGTATGCAAGAATTTCATAGATTACACATGACACCTGTTTGCCAGGTTTTCATCATGATACTTGCCCAAGGTGCCTGTTTGCCAAGTTTTCACTAGTGGACGAATTATTTTTGCTTTACTTTTTTCTTTTGTCTTTTTTTTTTTCACTTTTTTTTTATTATATTTTTTTTTTGACTTTTTCAATAGAAGATGGACACAAGATAGGGAATGGAAGAAGGAGTCAAGCATCTTTTTGTTTGGATAGTAGCCTTGAAAAAAATGGACCATGACCTTTAAAAGTATGCTCAAAGATGTCGGTAGGATAAGGACATGGAAAAAGAGATGAAACTAAGGCAAGGATTTATGCAAAGGATTGGACCAAAGGGATCGAAGGATGGAAAATATGAATTGGCTAATGGATAGGGTATTGGAAGAACTGTGCTTGAGTGGATAGAAATGTTGGCAAGATTGACATTGGCACACACCTTGAGGGGTGATGGACTGATGGAGGAAAGATGTATCTCAAATTGTGAGATTTGGATGGAGGAATAGTTTGGGATTTTGGGACATAAGAGCCCAAAATGGATGAAGAAGGTGATGGAGGAATAGATTTGAGAGGTTTGGATGAAGGAATATCAATTTTGGATGCCAAGTTGGATTTTTCTTTTTGTACTTCAAGGAGTTGCTTAGGGATCCACATGGTTTTTGATTTTTCGTGCTTTTGTGCTTCCTTGGAGTGCATTGCTTGCACAAGGGATTTAGGAACCCATACATATTTTGACTTTTGTTTTTGAGCAATGGGCCTTTGTGACCTTTTGGATTTTTCCTTTTCTTTATAGATCATATTGTTCTTTGTTTTGACATGTCGATTATATTGGACATGTTGATCCTTGAATACATGTGGATTGCTAGACTTATGACTTTTACGCTTGGTATCCAAATTGCTTGGAAGGGGAAAGGAATGCATGGATGGATATGAATGAAATGGAGTTCTTTTAGATGGATGAAATTTACTCAAGGATGTGTTCCTTTGCTGACCTTTCATAGAGGACGAAGGGATATAAGAACCTAAGATGGATGGAAAGTATGATGGGGAAGGTGTATGTTTTGATTTTGATGGAGGGATACCAACATCTTGAGAGTGAGTTGTGTAGACATGACCCTTAAGATCTTCTTTGATATGGAGGGGTTCTTTCTCATGAAGGTCTACCCCTTTGCCTTATGAATATCTTGACTTGTAGGATACTCTTTCCTTTGGGAAGAAGACGTGAGTCCATTATGAGGTGGATATGATATGAGAGAAATAATGAGATCTTGAAGTGGATCGGATTGCACCAAAGTGGAAGAACCCATTATGCATGTCGAGGGTTCATGAACATCTTGCACTGACACGTTAGAATCATGAGGGGGATTAGAATCATGAGGGGGGCTAGGATTGTGTAGTGGACATGGTTCAATGATAGGCTCTTCAAGAGATGGAATGGGAGAAATAATGGGATCATCAAAAGAAATGCGATCTTGGAGTGTATATGGAGCATTAAGACAAGGATCTTGTGGAGGATTTAAAGGAATAATTTGATCTTGACAAGGAGGAAGATCATTAGAATCCTCTTTAAAGTTGCTTTGCTTTGGACTTTTAATGGAATCATCAGAAAGAATGGAAGGGATATCTTGATCCTTCTTAGGAAGTGGAATGTCAATGGGATTTGAAAGGACATTTTGTTCTTGGATAGAATGGACAGGAATAATGGAATCATTGTGAGTGTCTAGGGAAATGGGATCCTATTCAACAATTGGATGGGATGATAAGGTTTCAGGATCTTGATCTTGATCTGTTTCAAGACACGTTTCTTCATGCTCTAAACTATCCTCTTGACATGAGGTTGGACTATGGATATGCATGGGGAATTTTGGCAAGGGATTAATGCTTTGGCATGAAGGAAATGCACTTTGAACATTTGTGATGGATTATGGCAAGGAATCAATGCTTGAACATGAGGAAGAGGGACTTCGAATGGGGTCCTCTAAAATAGGTAATGGCAATAAAGTGCATGGTGGCATTGGGTCTTGTATTTCTGAAACATGACAAGGATGTGCATCATGAATTGGATTATCTTGGAAATCAATTATGAATAGCCCTTGGATAATTTCATCCTTGGGTGTATTGTTTGATGAGGACAATATGGAAGGTTCTTGTGAAACTTCTAAAGGTGTAGGGATAGATGCCACTGGAGAGTCAATTTGTTTATGGGGGGATGAGGCATTGCTAGACATAAGTGTATTATCTTGATCTTCCTCAAAGAACTCACTTGGTAGTTTCCTTAAGATCATTGCAATAAAGCCACCTTTCTTTCGAGGTTTTGACATAGTTGTATCTGGAATTTGAACTTGTTTGGCAAGGAGTTGGTTCTGGTCTGATGTCATGTTTTGATTTTGAACTAGATGTTGATCAAATTGGTTTGACATGTTCAAAATTTGGCTTGGTGCATGTTGCAAGTTTTGTTTGTGAATTTGTGATTGTAGTTGTTGACATTGATATGTTGATTGAACTTGTTGATATTCCACCATTGGTTGAACTATTTGTTGACATTGTATAGTTGGTTGGACATATGGTTGAAATTGGACCATTGGTTGTGTTGGTTGAATATGTTGGACCATTGGTTGTGTCTATTGGAAATGTTGGAGCTGTTGAACAATTGGTTGTGATGGTTGAAAATTTGATTGATAGTAAACACCTTCTTGTTCTTGTTGTGGAGGCACATAATATTGAAATTGATGTTGTCTCTTTTCTTGAAATTGTTTCATCATCTCTATTTGTGAGAGGAGAGCTGGTATGTCTGATCGTTCAAGAAGAGATCTTACATCAATTGGCTCAATCTTTGGATTTCGACCTGGAAATTTTCAAAACATTTTGGACATTTGTGATCTATTCTTCTCAATGTTTTTCACTCTTTGTTCCAAAATCTCATTTTCTTGAGCTAGTTTCTCCTCTAGTTTTTGTATTTGGACATTTACATCATCATGATAAGTTTGATCCAAGTTTTGAGACATGTAGAGATTGGATTGACATGATTGATTGATCAATTGTGATGACATGGCTTCGTAAGAAGGTTGAGATCTCATTTCAACAAACATGTCACCATGCAATGCAACTAATGGGATTGACAAATGCAACCTAAAGGATGACAATGCAACTTAATGTTTTTGTTGTTTTTCAAGATTTTGACAAACTCATGAATGCAATTCTAAAAATGAGACCCTTAGGAAATTGAAATGATGTCTAGACCTCAAAGGACAAAAGGACCAAGTGACAAAAGGACAAAATGACAATGTCTCACCTATATGCTTGGATACTAAGCTAGGTTTGACCAAATGACATTGATGACAAAAAGAAGAAAGTTTGATAAGGTCAAGACTTCCTAACAATAACTTAGGGTATCATCCAAAGTTTTGATTTTTTCAAGTTTGACAAAACCTAGTTTTGACACTATATGCAAAGGGACAATTACTATGCAAATGACCCTAATATGATATGATAATGACCTATGCTTAATGAAGGGACCTTGGGTATGCAAATGTAACCTAATGTTATGAGGACAAAGATGCAAATGCCAATGTATGACAATGTCAACCTAAGACAAAACCTAAGGTTGAATTATGACATGGTATTACTCTAATGCAAGAGGACACATGCAAATGGATGACCCTTATTGATATGCAAAGGAGTATGACCTAGGTGAAGCCTAACCTTGGTAGTTGACAATGAACTTGCAAAAGGAAAACCTATGATGAACCTAAATCTAAGTGACATGAATGTTGAGACAAGATTTTGAAAAATGTTTGACAACCATGTTTGAAGGTGTTTTGAACTTTGTTGAATGAAATACTCTTGTGTTTAACCTTGTTTTGAATCAATTTGTCTTGTTTTTGAAATGAGACACCACTTAAATTTTGACAAGCAAAGAAGACAAGATATTTTAACTTAGACTCAAAACAATCATTCTCATTCACACATTTCTTATGGTAGGCTTTGGACAGTAGGTACTTGAGAGGTAGACTCGTTATGAGATTCAAGGAGAATACATAGATGCTTGACCCCACGGGCTCCCCTCCATGGCACTCACTTCTTAGGGCACCCAAGCATCAGTCCCCATGGAAATCTCCCCATGGCGAACTTAGTATCTCTTCCAAGTATCCGAACTTGTCCTTCTCAAGCAACTAGAAGGATTTTTGGCCTCTAAATACAAGGTGTTTAGTAAGGATTTCTATTAAGCGTTACTCCTTGGTGTCACGCAAGCGTGATTAAGACATTAAGCCCACCAAGATACCAAAAAAATGTAGTCACGCAAGCATGATTTAGATTGTGAGGCCCTACTT